>NC_139690.1:20083908-20468908 GCF_964106915.1 Podarcis gaigeae
TTTAACCTCTCTTGCAAGCCTGAACTTATTCTGAACCCTCCTTCACGTTCTCCAGAAACCTCCCATTCCTTTGGACCTTGTCAGGTTGACTGGATCCCTGGATAAGATCAGGTCAGGGTTAGGCACCTGTGGCCCTCTAGATATTGTCAGACTACTACTCCATGCTGTCCGATGCTGATTGAAGTTGGAAGTCCAATAATATCTGGATGGCCATAAGTGCCTAACCCCTGTGCTAAGAGTTGGGGATATATTGCTGTCTAGAAATATCAGGGATGTATTATTATTATTATTATTATTATTATTATTATTATTATTCCCCACCCCTATGACTGGGTTGCCCCAGCCACTCTGGAATCAGTTAGCAGCTGAATGCAAGATCGTTTGGTCCAAAATTCACTGTTCGTTTTGCAAATTTCTTATCACCACGACTCTGCTTGTTCCCAGTATTCAATGCCTCCATGGTTGAGCTTTTAAATTCCTGCAAGCCCCAGAAGGTTTGCAACCCTCTCCCATAAGGTGTTTTGAAGTGCAAATGAACGGAATCTAGGTAGAAGCTGCAGATTCAAAGGCAATGAATGATCAGCTATCAAGAACAATTATGAACAGGTACATATTTTAGCGGGGCAGAGAATTGGAAATGCTGAATGATAGAAAAATCTGGAACACCTGGCTGCAAACTCCCTAGCATGCATATATCAAAATATATATTCTGTGCAGCTGCTGACAATAATAAACATGCTTAAGATTCCTTCTGAATCCCAGGCCTTCCGTCTATTCAGTGCAATAACCACCTGGTTATTATGCTGTAAAATCTTAATCCTCCTACACTTGTAAACAGCACTTTATTAATCAGATATTAGGGTCAATCAAAGCCTAATTTAGTTATGATTAAAAATGAGATTTATTTGACAATGACTACAATTCCATGCAAAAAATAATGATGATGGCATTTAGAACATTGATTACAGTACAGGAGTACTTTAACTCCAGTTGTTAAATATGCTTTCTGGAGCCTGAATTGTCTCCTTCTTGTCCAGCTTGGATGTATACCAGACTGTGAAATTTAGGTCTGGGAAACAAATATGACCCCATGTTCTCTGGCCTAATGATTAGTCTCCTCTCAGGAAGCGCCACCTTTCTAATGCTGAGAATGCCTCACTGGGTCATACGATGTGAGCTGGTCCATGGATATATTCTGAAGTTGTTATCTGCATCAATTTTGCATTGGCAAAATCCTTGATCTTTTCAGATGTTCACATGCTTTAAAATTATAATTCTGCAGTATGGGGTTTAATGAAAGGACAACCAAAGTAGACTTTGTGAGCCCTTATGGTTGCTATGAGACTTCTACTTTGAGACTGGAAGAATAAATACCCACCATCTTTTACACAATACCTGCAGCCTTGGCACCATGCTCTAACCATCTGAACTATCCAGCTTAAGCATACCTATTTGGACATCTGGAGGGCTTATATTATACAGTTCCGATGCATGAACTGATGGTTACCATATCTTTAATGTGAAATGATGGTGATTTTTGTTAGTATTATTACTATATTATTTTCTTTTTTAAAAAATGTATTTTGCTTTTATGCCCCCCTTCCTCTTTTTTCTGAAATTTGCAGAAAAAATACATTATTATTATTATTTTAAGGAAATGCCCCCTCCCTCCCATGCCACACACCCTTATCACCCTAATCAATGTGCCCTTGAACTGTGCCAATACCTCTTGTTCAGGATAAACCAGAGAAAGTACTACTTCACACATGCACTATGGAAGTTGTTCCCACAAGAGGCAATGGAGGCCAGCAAATTGGATGACTTTAAACGAAGACTGGACAAATTCATGAAGGATGAGGCCATCGGTGGCTACTAGCCACTAGCTCTGCCTCCATGGTCAGAGGCAGTAATGCTTCCGAATAGCAGTTGCTGAAAGCCACAGAAGGAGACAGTGCTCTTGTGATCAGGTCCTGTTTGCAGGTTTCCAACAAGCATCTGGTTGGTCCAGGATGCTGGAATAGATGGGCCATTGGCTTTTTCTATCAGGCTCTTCTTGTGTTCTTGTTTGCCTGGGTGGAAGTTGATTGTGCTTTGATGCCTCTAGAGATGCCTCTAGAAACCTCTGGCTTTTTGTGTACCCTACTGTACAAAATTATGAGTTTTGACTGTTCTTCCATCCACTTATGCCCAATGGCAGAGGAAGCTGCTCGGGCACCTGGGGCAGTGCACCCAGGAGTAGGGGGCGGCAAGGGCAGGGGGAGCTGCCATAGGGGTGGGGCGCACCCAGGGGCTTCTGGAGTCTGCCTACCTCCTCCCACTCAGCTGCCCTACAGCTGGGGAGGAGGCAGAGGGTGGACCATTTGGGCAGCACGGAGCCACCATGCCCCCAAGCCACCATGCCTCTCCCAGGAGGGACACGTGGCTTGGGCAAGCTGTGGGCCCCGCAGTAAGTGCTGCCCGGCATTTTGTCACACCCCCCCAGTGGTGACAGCTGGGGTGGCCTGCATCCACCGCATCCCCTGTTGAGGTTGTGAGAAACTGCAGCTTTGAAGTGGACAATTAGTGAGTTGGCAAGAAGCCAAGTTAAGCAAGAGTACATGAGAAAGTCTGCTGGGAGGTAGGGAAACCTAGCAACAGGTGATGATTGGCTAAACGTTTTCCCTTATAAGCAGCATTACACAGCAGTTTGGTGTTGGAGTTCAGAGGTTGGTGTGTAGAGTTTGAATTGAGTCTGTGTATATAGTAACTTGTACAAAGTTGTGCTATAATATAAACAAATACAAATCAAGTTACTGTTCAGCAAGTTATGTTCCTGAGTTGTCATCCAGGACTACATGGACTAAGCAGCCAGTAGCAGAGAGTTTTGGTTGAGATCCATCAACATCCCCTTCCTCCGCCCCTGCTTATGCCTCTGGTCCTACTATGGAGGGTTTGTGTGTGTGTGTGTGTGTGTGTGTGTGTGTGTGTGTGTGGAGTCAATTCACATTTGAAAGCGAATCTGCCTAATTTTCAATTTCCAATACAATATGTGAAATGAAACACAGCCATCCTTTGAACGTCATACATTTCTGAATTTTGCAGCACAGTTCACCAGCTAAATAACGTGTCCAAAAATGCATGTGTTGGGGTAAAGTACAGTATGCATAAAAATGTGGTGGGGGGAATGCAGGGAGAGTCATCATATGTGGGGAAATGGTTTTGCAAGAAATGTTTACGTTAGGCAAAATGGCATGCAACAAATGTGTGCATTAGGAGAAATCTGCACTGAAATGCTGATGAATTTTCATGAGGACTTAAAAAATAGAGAGAAAAAATGCAACCCAAAACCAATTTCAAAAAAGAGAAAGAAAATAAAACTGGCAGATTTACCCATCTTTAGGCCACACCTAACACTGGCCTGCAACCCTCAGAAAGCTGTTTCTGAGAGATCTCTGTTGTTGGGTGGTGAAGGTTCCCCACCCCCGTGCTAGAAAAGGATTTCAATCCAGCACCATTGCACTAGCATATACTGGAACAGTAATTAACTTGTCATACAAGAGAGTGCTTCTGTTAAGAAAGGATGGGGGGGTGGAGGGAGGGAGGGAGGGAGGGAGGGAGAGAGAGAGAGAGAGAGAGAGAGAGAGAGAGAGAGAGAGAGATGGATATACATTAGCCAGAAATTATCTTTGTTTACCTGGCTCTTTCTTTTCTTTTCTTTGTGGATTGTGGGAAATCACAAAAACAGGCACAGCAGCCATTAAGGTTTACTGTGGTCTGATTGCAGGGTTCTCTCTCTCTTTTTGCTTTCTGGGTTGTTGTTTTTAATTGCATAGAATAGGGGTATTTTGGAAGATGTGTAATTTAAAGGCTCGTTGATTGCCTCCAACTTGGAATTACACTTTCAGGAGTGAGTGGGTGGGTGGAAGAGGATGCTAGAGTCCCTTCCATTGGCAATCGGCTGCTTGCGTTCCACACTACCAAACACCTGAGAAAATCTCATATATATATATATATATATATATATATATATATATATATATATATAAATTCCCCAGCAATGAAATGTTCATTGTGCTCAGAGAATTGCAATTAAAGCAGCCAGGGCCAGAGGCTGGTCGTATTCAAGGTGGGATCAATGGGAGGTGTGCCAGGAAAGGATCCTGTGTAACCGACAATCCACCTGCCCCACCAACTGCCCACCCTTGTAGAAATCAACAGGTTGTTTTTGTTGTTGTTTTGCATTTCTGGGGAGAACTTCTCTAACTTCTAAATGTGTGCTTCACTCATTTGCCTCCTGCAGCGATTCCACCAGCATTGTGAATATGTTCAAAAGCAGGATCTCAATACAAATCAAGGTCTGGTTAGAGTAGAAGTGTGGAGCAGAAACAGTTTGCATTTCCCCCGGAAAGCCTCTTTGTCTCTGGTCCTACGCTATTACTTAGCAACCCACTCAGCTGCTGCTGCTGCCACTAGAGCACAGGGGTCTCTCTCCCCCACCACCACCTTAAGCTAGCCATTGGTTTTATTTAGACACAGTTGGGGAGTCTGGATGCTGATTTTGGCTTTATGAGTCTTCACATGCCTAGGCCAGTAGGAAGGCAGATCTTTATTTTAGCAAATTGTTTGGAGGCAGAGATGGGGGAGAAACTATGATGGTTCCCCACTAGGAACTCTGTTGGTGGGCATATATTCTGCACCACTTTGATACAGAGCTATAATACTGCTGTGGATTCATGGCTGTTCTTCCATGTCACAGTCAGAAAGAAAGCATTATGGACCTAGATTAAACTAGCTATGTAGCTATCCCCTGCCCCAGGTGACCAATGTGTTGATTGTTTGCCTGCCTCACTGGGATTCAAACATTTCCAGCACCAGTCCTACCATTAGGCAGAGTCGGGCAATTTCCTAAGGTGGCAGATGCTGTGAGCATAGAATGAATGCGTGAAGATGCAGGCAGGGTGGTTAGGGGTAATTTATATCAGCCCAAATCCCAACCTTCACATTTTCATCCAACCTTTTATTCTGGAACTTGAATGCAGCTTGAATGCACATAAGAGCTGCAAATCAAGGGGCCACACCCTATGCACAGATAACTTATCCAGAAGATCATATGAGCATGTAGAGCAGTGTTTCCCAAACTTGGGTCTCCAGCTGTTTTGGACTACAACTCCCTTCATCACTAGCTAGCAAGACCAGTGGTTACAGATGATAGGAACTGTAGTTCAAAATAGCTGGAGACCCAATTTTGGGAAACTTGTAGAGGATGGTATGAGGCCAGAGGATGTCATTCAAAGGCTTCCCACCTCAATGCCTTCACCCTGCAAGCTATCTGCACCTGGCTAGTGAATCTACACAATGCTCTTGGTGCCAAGGGCCTGTTGACTCAGAATTTGGTAGCCCCAGATGAACCAGGGGAGGAGGAAGGAGAAAATGGGCAGCTGGACTATTTTTTGCCTGTCTGGTAAAGGTAAAGGGACACCTGACCGTTAGGTCCAGGCGCAGAAGACTCTGGGGTTGCAGCTCTCATCTTGCTTTATTGGCCAAGGGAGCAGGTGTCATGTGGCCAGCATGACTAAGCCGCTTCTGGCGAACCAGAGCAGCACACGGAAACGCCATTTACCTTCCTGCCAGAGCAGTACCTATTTATCTACTTGCACTTTGACATGCTTTTGAACTGCTAGGTTGGCAGGAGCAGGGACTGAGCAACGGGAGCTCACCCCGTCACGGGGATTCGAACCGCTGACCTTCTGATCAGCAAGCCCTAGGCTCTGTGATTTAGACCACAGCACCACCCGTGTCCTGGCTGGAAAGTGTCCTAAAACTCCTAAAACTCTGAGAATGCATCTTGCTTGCCTAGACGGAGAATAGAGAGGTGTGTGAAAACATGTCTAGAAATTAGCCCACTGTACAAAGCTAAAATTTGCATTCACTGCTTCCCTCACCACCGGCATGTGGCCCTTAGAGGCTTGCCCAGAAAAGAATGAGGCCCTCAGGCTGGAAATGTTTCTTCCTCTCCTGAATTACACACTGGAGTTTTGACAGCCCAGGAAGGTGCAATACACTAGAATAGGGTCAGTTAGGAAAAAATGCTACTCACAGTGCACATATTTCACATGAATATATTGACACTTGTAGTTTTCAGAGCTGTCAATCAAGCCCCTTTCACAAAAGTTGAAGGAGGGGGTTGGAGAGAGGAGGAGAGAAGGGAAAAAAAATATTTCTCCACATCCTCCTCCCTCCTCTTCTGTAACCCAATTTGATATCTTTTTTGTTGTTGGAGTCTTGGAGCTCTTGAATTTTTTGGTAACATGTGACTGGCTTCAACACTGCAGAGAGGGCACACACGTGTCTAGGATGTATTTTTTTTTTAAAAAAAAAGATATATATCTAAAAATGTACATGGAAACTTGGATCACAGGAGTCCTGTGGAGGTGGAACTGAGGAGAGATCTAAAGAGATTACTTAAAGGGATGGACACCTCACAAGGGGTAGGGGAATAAAAGCAATTTCAGATGGAGGGCATGGAAGGGGGAAGGGGGAAATGAATGGGGGAAACTTTCTCCTTCTGAAACAATCTGCAAAACTAGGAGCTGCAGGAGAACCAGGCGATGTCATAGCAATTCCTATGAGAGATGGGAGATTGCTGTTTTCCCCGAGCCTCCCAATTAATTATGCATGACATTGAAGAGATGTAACCTAGTTTCAAAAAATAAAACAATGATTTAAAACACACACACACATACGAATGAAGAAGAAAGGAGTGAAAAGACAAAACAGTTTTGTTAATCCATGTTAGAGCTAATTTTGCTTTCATCCTAACCTGACAGGGAAATGGTACGCCACAGCTCCTGTCATGTGAAGCAAAGATATTTCCACTGCCTGTAATGGGCAAAAACATTTTGCCATTGACCTTCAGAGGGAGGAGAATGTTCCTGGGCATGGTTTCAAGAGAGGCTAATATTTTCTGCCATCAGCTCTATAGCTCGCTGGTCATTGAACTGGTAGCTTGAGTAAATGAGATGTGTATCGGAGGGTTAGCATCTTCAAAACATCTGCTTAAGGATGGTGTCGGAATGGCCACACTCTGTGCATGCCGAACACCTTATTGAGAAAGCTTTTTAGTTCTCTTGGAACACCTTGGGCTCCTTTGATGTCCAGCCCACACAGGAATCACTGAATCACACACACACACCGGAATAAGTGGTGTAAAGTTAGAGTTCAACTCTATCGTGTGAGTTGGGCCTTGTAAGTGGTGTTATTCTCCACCTACAGAGAAAAAGCTGTGTTGGTGTAATGAGATGCTGGTTCCAAGAACACCCCTCCCCCACCTCCATGGAAGCAAAGTTGGCAAAATAGATTTAGCTGCCAGAGGCAAAGGATAAAATTCTCCCCCTTCCCCAAAGTATAGAACTGTCCAGACTGGTAGGTGAAAACACTAGTAGTATGACAGTATCCTCCACCACAACAAGCGAGTTTAGGGGTGGAGACCAGACTGTATGGCAGTCCTCCAGCAGAGGGGAATGGGTGGTGCGTGGGTGTGGGTGTGCTCAGGACAGTGGAGGCTCATCCATTAGTCCTAGTTTTGCTCTTGTACTACTTAGAATGGAGGAGGAAAGGGAGAAAATTAAAATTAGTTGGTTCTGCCTATCATTGGCTCTGGTTACACCTACTGTTGGCTTCTCAGCTTCTGCCCTACCAGTTCCAATGGGCATCAGGCACCAATGGCTTAGGAGGAATGCCTGGGATGCAGCCACTGCTGCCCCACCAGCGTCTGCGTCCGAAGACAGTCACCACACTCTGCCTAATGACAATACTGGTACAGGTTTGGGCGGTGCTTTCCCCCTAGAAAAATAGGTTCCAGTACTCACCATGAAGTTGTTACAGTAAGTGCCACACTTTTTAACAAGGGTACTGTGCCCTGGGGGGGGAGCACTGGGTTTGGGAGGGGTGGTCAGCCTGAATGATGTCCATGGGTCCTTTCCAGACCTATAATCCTGTATCAGTGAGGTTAGAATATATCCGAAGAAACCTGTCAAACCGATTCCTTTATTAAGGTAATGGGCTTAGCTGCTCAGCTAAATGCCCATCAACAGAAGCTTAAAAAGCAAGCTCTGTTGTCATAGAGACAAATGACTGGTTCTTTCCCCACCTTACATGGCTAGATGCCAGGTCATCCTAGAAAGGATAAAAGTTGGCTATCTTGGTGAGTATGGGCTGATACTGGAAGCTGGAGATGCAAGAGACTTGTCTTGTTCTGTGCTGGACCCAAAGCTACAGCCTGGTGATCTATATGAGAACTTGATGGGGAGGCAAGGTCCGTGGAAGGTTAATGCTGTGAGCCCCTCTACCCTATGCTATGGTGTGTGTGTGTGTGTGTGTATTTACACATGTGTGTGTATGCAAATATGTAGCTGGTTGATTTTTGTGTGGCTCCTACTGGCCCTCAACATTTCACAAACAAAACTAGGGGCATGCTTACAAAACCCAAGTTCTCTTACAAAAGATGTAAGTCCTTCTCCTTCCTCGTCACCCCACAGATGCTGCTAAAGTCTCCACTGTGTCTCCTGTATGCTGTTATTGTTTTCATCTGCAATTGCCAGTCTTCCTCTGATCTAAAAGCCAGGAGGGTGCTTGTTCTTTTGGTGAGAGATACTCTAGAAAAACCTATTTGTCCTACAATGGGTTATTAACAGTTTGTACTCTGCAGATGCATTGTTTGAAATGGCAGGCTGTGCTCTGTATTTAGTGTTTTGTATGCTGTGTGGCGGGACGTGGGTGGCGCTGTGGGTTAAACCACAGAGCCTAGGACTTGCCAATCAGAAGCTCGGCAGTTTGAATCCCCATGACGGGGTGAGCTCCTGTTGCTTGGTCCCTGCTCCTGCCAACCTAGCAGTTTGAAAGCATGTCAAAGTGCAACTAGATAAATAGGTACCACTCCGGCGGGAAGGTAAATGGCGTTTCCGTGCGCTGCTCTGGTTCGCCATAAGTGGCTTAGTCATGCTGGCCACATGACCCGGAAGCTGTACGCCAGCTCCCTCGGCCAATAAAGCAAGATGAGCACCGCAATCCCAGAGTCGGCCACGACTGGACCTAATGGTCAGGGGTCCCTTTACCCTTTACCTTTAGGCTGTGTGTTGCTGCAGCACTCATGCCTATGTGTTGATGCTTGACATGTTGCATGGTCCACCCTCCAAGTCCTGGGACCCAGAGGAGGGAGCCGAACCCTGAAGAATCACAACTCAAGTGACTCACCGTGACAAACCATGAACAAAGTCTCACAAATAGATATTCTCATGACTCAGGGACTATGCAGTGGATGACTCAGAGGCAGGGACATGCTGGCTCCAGGATTGCCAAGACCTTTCTTCAGAGGAGGAGTCCCCATGTCTCCCCAGCCCCGCAGGAACCAAAAACAGAAAAAATGAGGCAACACACCTTTAATAGACAGACAACTCCCCTGGGAAAGTGGGTCTTACTATGTTAGATCCAGTTAACATATACAGGGGTTCAATTATCTAGGTTCTTGCTGGTATAATAACTTGCACAGTTGCCGCAGCAAAATTTTGGGAGCTCTCCAAGGTTCTGCAGGTGCTTTGGATTCCTGCCCTAAGACTATTGACTTGGCCTCTTGATGGAACACTGCTGGACTTCTGCAGCAAGCCTCAAGCACTCACAGAACAGGACAGTGATGTAGCACAAACTGATTTAGTAGGGATAGATGCGAGAAAATCTGTGAGCAGTCCATGATAAATAGGGGCAGCCATGCTTCCACTTATTTTCAACCACTGCCCTCTTTATTTAAGGGGTTACACCAGGAATAGAAACTTTTTTTCAGAATGAGAGCTGCATTCCCTTGTGGACAAACTGCTGGGTGCCACAATCCATTGATGAGTAAGGAAAGGGAGAGTAGGGGGACAGAGCAATGGATACAACTCTTACCTTTACACATTAGGTTCCATTTCAAATAAGGGTTGCTGGGTTTTACATGCACTAACATATCTCCTTTAATGTCCACCAACCAGGCAAGCAAGAGGCATGATCAAAGTTCAAGGATACAATGCAATGAAGCAGAAGCACCCAAGGAAAGTGTGGAGAAGGACTGGGGGCATGGACTGGGGTAGTCTTGAAGGCCAGATAGAAAGGTCTAGAGGGCCACATTCATTTCACAAGCCTAAGGTTCCCCACCCCTGGGTTACACAGCTTAAACCTCCTCCATCCTCAAGTGGTGGTAATATCTCATCCATCTTCCTAGTCCACAGAAGCTATTGAGGCTAGCGTAACCTTCTCCCATGGTATCCTGGCACCGATCACAAGACCAAAACAAGGGAGATCCCTTGTCCCATGTGAACCAGATATGCTGTAGATCAGAGAACCATTTAGCTCTGCTTGATAAAAGCATGGTCTGCAAGCTCAAAACATCCCTTTTTCTTTGTGGACCTTCTCAGTTCACTGAAGCACAAAAGCATCAGGGACACAGCCTGCAGACACAATCCACTCCATCATTCTCTCACTGTCTTGACAAGTGAGACACAGCATCTTAAAGTGGATTTTCCATTTGTTGGCCCTGTAACATGCTTCATGGCAGCTCTTGTTTTACAAACACAGCCCACTTTGCAAGCAGTAGCGAATGGTGGGAGGCAAGGGAAATCCTCAGCAAGAAAACGAGGGTGGGGAGAGGTGACATTTCCTAGAAGCATGTCAGGTTTCCCCCTCTTTAAAAAATACTGTTGTTTTCTGTACAGGAGCAACCATAACGCGGCAGCTAAAAAAGCCAATGCAATTCTGGGCTGCATCAATAGGAGTATAGCATCTAGATCAAGGGAAGTAATAGTGCCACTGTATTCTGCTCTGGTCAGACCTCACCTGGAGTACTGTGTCCAGTTCTGGGCACCACAGTTCAAGAAGGACACTGACAAACTGGAACGTGTCCAGAGGAGGGCAACCAAAATGGTCAAAGGCCTGGAAATGATGCCTTATGAGGAATGGCTAAGGGAGCTGGGCATGTTTAGCCTGGAGAAGAGGAGGTTAAGGGGTGATATGATAGCCATGTTCAAATATATAAAAGGATGTCACATAGAGGAGGGAGAAAGGTTGTTTTCTGCTGCTCCAGAGAAGCGGACATGGAGCAATGGATCCAAACTACAAGAAAGAAAATTCCACCTAAACATTAGGAAGAACTTCCTGACAGTAAGAGCTGTTCGACAGTGGAATTTGCTGCCAAGGAGTGTGGTGGAGTCTCCTTCTTTGGAGGTCTTTAAGCAGAGGCTTGACAACCATATGTCAGGAGTGCTCTGATGGTGTTTCCTGCTTGGCAGGGGGTTGGACTCGATGGCCCTTGTGGTCTCTTCCAACTCTATGATTCTATGATTCTATGATTCTTTAAATCATTCATTCAACCAATTAAAAAAAAATGCACTCCTGCCTCCAGCTGTTACAGATGGAAAAAAATCTAGCTTTCTTAAGTATATAGATGCTAGAGGCATAAATGGAATTTAGGAAGCTGCCTTATAATGAATCAGATCAATGGTTCATCCATCTAGTTCAGTGTTGTCTACACAGCGGTGGAGCATATGCCCGTGCTGCCCAGGGTGGGTGAGCTCCTGAGGTGGGCGTGGCATGGAGGGTGCCCTCCCAGACATGGGCTAGATGCTTGGGTGCCCGGAGCAGCATGCACGCCCTGCAGCCGGGGGAGGAGGAAGCCGCCCATGGTGAACATTCAGTGCACCACCTGTCTGTGACTCCCAAACCTTCCCCAAGCTGTCAAAACGAAGGAGGAAGGGGGGATTGCCGCTGGTAAAGCGGTGCAGTTCCCCCCTTACCCCAACGGCTTGGGGTAGGCTTGGGAGCTGAGGGCTGGTGGAGCACCAAATGTCACCCCCCTCAGTGAGGGCACCCAGGGTGGTCTGCCCCCACCACCCCCTTCCTATGCCCCTGTGTCTGCAGGGTTCAGACACTGGATATTCCAACTTTCCTTGGAGATGTTGGGGCATAGCTATCAACTTTTCCCTTTTCTTGCAAGGATTCCTATTCAGAATAAGGGAATTTCCCTTTTAAAAAGCGAAACGTTGACAGCTATGTGTTGGGGACTGAACCTGGAACCTCTTGCATGCAAAGCATGTCCTCTACCACTATGCTATGATGCTTAATATTTGGAAAGAGTTCTTTCTGTAGCCTGGATTATGGCTGGATTATGGAAGTTCCTACGTGGAAGGTGCAGCTGGCCCCATCTCCTCTAGGAAACTGAGTTAAGAAGACCTTTTTATCTGAGCTGTCAGACTGAAGAACTTTATTGGACCAATCATTTGTTTTTAAGCTGCTTGATCTGCTGTTTATTTTTGTTTTACCATTTTAATGTGTGGCCTGTAGAATGCCTGGAGCATTGTGCTGGATCCAGTGCTGGATAGAATAGACCTATTGAAGTTAATGTACATGGGTACCTTAGGTTCATTAACTTCAATAGGTCTATTCTATCCAGCACTGGATCCAACACAATGCTCCAGGCATCAATTTCATTGAGTCTACTCTGAATAGAACTATCATTGGAAGGGTCAGATATTCAATCAAAAAAGGACCTGAGTAAAACATAGTTGAATACCATACATTTATTTATATATTTGCTACATCTTATCTACTTTCTGTGGCCTCCTACCTGAAGTGTTCCCTGTGCTGTGGGGCAGGGGCAGTAGGATGGGAGGTATTTGCTAGAACTACTCTATTCTGTAGTGATTTATGGAAGTGAGAGCTGGACCATAAAGAAGGCTGATCGCCGAAGAATTGATGCTTTTGAATGATGGTGCTGGAGGAGACTCTTGTGAGTCCCATGGACTGCAAGAAGATCAAACCTCTCCATTCTTAAGGAAATTGGCCCTGAGTGCTCACTAGAAGGACAAGTCCTGAAGCTAAGACTCCAATACTTTGGCCACCTCATGAGAAGAGAAGACTCCCTGGAAAAGACCCTGATGTTGGGAAAGATTGAGGGCACAAGGAGAAGGGGACGACATAGGATGAGATGGCTGGATAGTGTTCTCGAAGCTACCAGCATGAGTTTGACCAAACTGTGGGAGGCAGTGGAAGACAGAAGTGCCTGGCGTGCTCTGGTCCATGGGGTCACGAAGAGTTGGACACGACTAAACGACTAAAAAACAACAACAACAACTCTATTCTGAACTTAAAAATGGACAGCGTAATGCTGGTGATCAACAAAATAGATTTAAAGACTCTCTCAAGGCAAATCTAAGAAAATAGAGTATAAACATCAACAACTGGGAAACACTGGCCTGCAAGCTCTCCAATTGGAGCCTTTACCAAAGGTGTCATGGGCTTTGAAGGTGCTCGAACTCAGGACACAAGGGATAAACATGTTAAGAGGGAGGCACGTTTGGCAAACCCTTACCATGATCAACTCCCACCCGGAAACCTATGCCCCCACTGTGGAAGACATGTGGATCCAGAATTGGCCTCCACAGTCACTTACGGACTCACTGTTAAAACCGTGTTTATGGAAGACAATCTTACTCAGCTACGAGTGATCGCCAAGAAAGAAGATTTGCTAGGCTTGGGAGAAGAACTCTGTTAGGGTCCTAGCTTGAGAGTCCCCCAGGAAGAGGGGGCTGATTCTTAAACTACTCTGGAAATAGCAGCTCTGTGAGGCAATAGGGGACTTGTGGCATCCTTAACAAACTACAGTTCCCATACTTTTGTGGAGGAAGCCATGACTGTTAAAGTAGAATCAGAGCACTTTAAATGCATGGTGCAGATGTGGTACTGGACTACGCCAGCTCATCCTCCTTTGATGCTGAGCCCAAGACTAGGGCCATGGCATCAGGTGACAAGAAAAAAGAGGGCTTTTTTGTCTGTGATGCCCTCATTTTGGAACTCTTCTCCCTCCATGGAGGCCAGCCTGACCTCCACTTTATTTTGGGTGTCAGGTGAATAGAATTTATTCTTTTCTCTTGGGCATTTAATGCTTCGGAATTTAAATATCAGAGGGATGCTGCTATTTTCAACATGAACAATTTACTCTGCTCTTTTAATTGAGATTTAATTGTGCTGCTTGATTTGAATTCAGCTGCTTTATATTTGATTGTTGCTGTTTTGTTTTTAACTGAATCATAAACCATCTTGAAGTAGATATTAGGGTGGTATATAAAAGTCTCAAATACATACTTAAATAAGCAAACATTAAATAGACAAAATAAATGTTGCTCCTCATTACCACCTGATAACATGGGAAGTAATGATAGTGCCAAGTATTCCTGGTAGTAAGGAACCAAGAACTTAAACGGAGAAGTTTTGTGACAGTTGGAAAATAAGCCCACAAAAATTCCACAAAATCAATGAAAATGAATTCCTCCCAACACACCCAATAATGACACGTATGACACTATACTGGATTCCATTTGCAAAAATTTGTCAACATCCCCAATATGTCAAAAGATCTCTGCAATAATTATACGTGTGTGTGTGACTACATTTGCGGGGCTGAATAACCTCTAGAGCCTCAATCTGAGAAATTTTTTATGGTATGGTTCCAATTACCTGAATGCAGAAAATCCAAATTGCCTGAACTTTTGTTGTCAGGAAACCTTATACTTGCAATGCATCCCTGGGTCAGCTATGCCCACTATGTAAACAGAACTCATTTTGATCAAAATAACCCATTTAAATGAAAATATAAGCACTCTCTGCCAATCACAGATTGGACTCCCCAACACACACACACCGTTGGTGGAGACTGCAATATAGTTTTGTAGGTAAAGATTAACAGTTTCACACATATTGGTCCTGAAAATAGCCTTGAGTAACTAGATTAACTTCCTGAACATGCTCCAGATATGCCAGGCATCAGGCACTGCAGGCATCAAAGAGCCCAGCCTGGAGTTATTTTGGATTTGAACCAGGGTCCCCAATGCCTTGGAATCCACCCTAATTTAGAGCCATCAAAAATGGAATCCCCAAATGCAGGTTGCAGAGCTAAGCCTTGCCATGCAAATCTCCCAGAGCTGCAGCTGGCAGAGTGGAATAACAATCAATCCCTCTTCCCAGGAGACTCTGGGAATTGTAGTTCTGTGAGGGATGTAGGGTCTGCTAGCAACTCTTATCACCCTTAACAAACTGCAGCTCCCAGAATGCTTTGGGGAAAGCCATAACTGTTCAAAGTGGCATCATAGCACTTCAAATGTATGGTGTGAATGTGGCCATATTAATGCAGAAATAAGATGAACTGAATTTACAAGTGAAGACATGAAAAAGTGGCCTGGGTTGGTGACAGACCGATCCCACTCTTTCATTAAAAGGAAACTAATAACTCCTTCGCAACCCTGTATATGCCAAGATTAGGTTATGGTGGATAAAATCTAAAGGAAGGGGTGGCAGTTTATAAAACAGTCTGACTGAGGAGGAACTGCAGAGGAGGTTACATCTCCTTAAATCAGGCATAGGCAAACTCGGCCCTCCAGATGTTTTGGGACTACAATTCCCATCATCCCTAGCTAACAGGACCAGTGGTCAGGGATGATGGGAGTTGTAGTCCTAAAACATCTGGAGGGCCGAGTTTGCCTATGTCTGCCTTACATTGATTCCTATGCATCCTTTCTGCGGTCCACTTTGGAATTTTAAGTACATTTCCACCACTGACGTGAAAAACCTTTCCTATTTACCAACCCTCTGTGCTGAAATTCAGTGACAACAGCAGATTGCACTCAGAGGGTGGTATGGGATTTATGGAGCAATCTCTGAAGTCTTTGGGCTATTAATTTTGAAATAATAGCAATAATATATGAGTATTTGGCTCTGAGGGGTAATGACTTTCTGGATTGTTGGTCAAATTTCTACCCTCTAACCTAAATCAGTTTTTGTTGCAGAGAGAAAGTAAGAACAGTACAGAGTCTGTATGTTTTCCACATTTTACAGTAGAGTTTCAACAATTCTAGCTCATCATTTCCCAATCTTGTGCCCTCCATATGTTTTGGGTCACAACTCCCACCGGCCCAAGCCAGCACAACCCAATGTATATGTGTGATTCCCAAGTGGTCACCCATCCAAACACTGACCACACCTAGTCCTGCTTAGCTTCAGCAAGGCGGTGGCCTTCTATCCCTTCGGGCCATACCTATTCTTTTTTAAAAAAATTGTACTTTATTGATTTTCAACTCTTACAGAAGTTGTTCTAATACAATGAAGAGAAATTTTTTAAAAATGTAAAGCAGTAAACAAAATAAATCTCCCCACCTCCTTTCTTGCTGCAGTATAATGTTGGTAAAAGCAAAGGAGAAAGCTTTAGTCCATGATGCTGCTGAGGCTCCAATACGTTGGCCACCTCATGAAAAGAGAAGACTCCCTGGAAAAGACCCTGATGTTGGGAAAGACGGAGGGCACAAGGAGAAGGGGACAACGGAGGACGAGATGGTTGGACAGCATTCTCGAAGCTACAAACATGAGTCTGACCAAACTGCGGGAGGCAGTGGAAGACAGGAGTGTCTGGCATGCTCTGGTCCGTGGGGTCATGAAGAGTCAGACATGACTAAACAACTAAACAACAAAAACTGCTCTAAAGGCATGCATGTGTCGAAGGCAGGCAATATCCATGCTCCTTTGTCCTTAAGAAATAAATGTCCAAATAGCATGGAATTTGTCTGTTGTCTTTTTTTTCTTCTTAGCTCATAACTCTAAAGGTAGTTTGTCCATTCGTGGACAAAGTTCAGGTGTCCACTCCAAAAAGAAACCGTAACTTATGGATGCCTATTCTATAATAAGAACCCCCAGTTGGCTATGTTCTCATTGTTGGAGGTAGTATGCCTCTGAACATCAGTTGCTGGGAATCAGAAGTGAGCTGAGTGCTGTTGCACTAACATCTTGCTTTCAGGCTTCTCACATGCATCTGCCCCCCCCCCCAGTGTGCATAGCAGAAAGGCAGGTTAAAAAAAAAGATACATAAGATACAAAACCAAAGTCACTATTCATTCTGATTATTATGTCTCTCCTCAAAGGTCCCATAAAAGGTAAAGGGACCCCTGACCATTAGGTCCAGTCGTGGCCGACTCTGGGGTTGTGGTGCTCATCTCACTTTATTGGCCGAGGGAGCTGGCATACAGCTTCCAGGTCATGTGGCCAGCATGACAAAGCCACTTCTGGCAAACCAGAGCAGCGCACGGAAACGCCGTTTACCTTCCTGCCGGAGCGGTACCTATTTATCTACTTGCACTTTTGACGTGCTTTCGAACTGCTAGGTTGGCAGGAGGAGGGAATGAGGAACGGGAGCTCACCCCGTCACAGGGATTTGAATCGCCAACCTTCTGGTCGGCAAGTCCTAGGCTCTGTGGTTTAACCCACAGCGCCACCCGTGCCTCAAAGGTCCCATAGTGTACGGCAAAGAGTTCCAAAGATACTCATCACTGATCTCTGATCTCATCTTTTTGCCGTTATGAGTTCTGTAAACTCACATACGCTTTTCAAAGCATGCAAGGGGAAACAGCGATACAGCCCTCAAACCACTTTTTAAGTGTCTTTTTAAAGTAAAAAACTAAACAAACCCCCAAAATACTACGCCTTAAAAAAAAGAAGGTGATCTGCATGAATTTGTCCAAAAAATCAGCATACCACCAGAACAGGAAAGACTTTACTGCAGTCTTTTGTGAAACTGGGACGAGCTGGAATTTAATCCTGAGATGATCCCTAGGGAAAGGATACTGGCTTTTAAATAAACAATTTCAAAAAATAAAAAAGGATCTGATCCAAACTAAGATTGTTTCATTTAGTTCTCCTAGTGCAGTTAACGTAGTCTGAATACAGCTTGTTGGGTGCACAGTCTGGTTTGAGTTGCAATCACACACACCCCGTCCCCTGCAAACTATGTTTGCTGGTTGCCCAGCTTGCTCCAGCAGCATCCATCATCGTCCTTGTTTTTACTGCAATCATAAGGTGAGAAAGAAAAGGGGAAGAACAAAGAGTGACTGTCTGCATGCCCCACCAGTGTCATGACCATTTATATCACACACACACACACACACACACACACACACACACACTGCCCCCTTCCACCTTTCTTCCTACATTTAGAAGTCACTGAAAAAAAGTTAATGGTCTGCTGGCGAAACCTGTGATTGGGAATGACGAATGAACTGGCTGCTGAATGAGGGTGTGTAGCTAATGATTTTCTACAAGTGCTGATTAAAACATCTTCTTTCCATCTCCTGCCATCTAATTCCCCCCACTGCTGATTTATGGGGGAGGGGAACCCCAGTACACCATGGCTGCAGATTTATTAGCTGACAACAGTTTAGCAGACCGACAGATTTTTCTCCCTTTGTCTCATTTTCTTCTAATGAAGGGGGTAAGAAGAGGAAAGGAAATATTTAATAGTCTTTTCTTCCCCATGCCTCCTAAAATAATTGTTGCTGTTTTAGGATTTTAAAAATGGGGTTACGTTTTAAACATCTAGGAGAGGGAACAAAAAGCTATCAGTTGGTATCCTGCATATCAGCTGGGATCTTGAATGATGATGTGCTCATTACGACATCAAAAGAGATTATAATTTTGCAAGCTATTCCATTTTTCTCCTGCTCACGAAGGCTGTCTGGTGATATTTCTCCGGGCTTCAACATAGCTCTGTGCAATGTAGTATCCCTTTGAGCAGACATACAGTGGTACCTCTGCTTATGTACTTAATTCATTCCAGAGGTCCGTTCTTAACCTGAAACTGTTCTTAACCTGAAGCACCACTTTAGCTAATGGGGCCTCCTGCTGCCGCCACGCCACCAGTGCATGATTTCTGTTCTCATCCTGAAGCAAAGTTCTTAACCCGAGGTACTATTTCTGGGTTAGTGGAGTCTGTAACCTGAAGCATATGTAACCCGAGGTACCACTGTACTTGCTTCTGCCCTCTCCAAGAAAAATCCAAACATGGTTCCAAGGTAGAACAAGGACAGCAGGGGCAGCTCAGGGAGGGTCCACCTGCCGTTCCTACAACTCCGACCAGCCTTTGACATTGGTGATGTGGCTTGGACTGATGGGAGTTGTGCTCCAGGAATATCTGGAGGGCACCATCAATGGTGGCTCGGGCCCATTGGAAGAGGTGGGATGCAGGGAACGCCAACAGTAGGTGGAGCCAGAGCCTATGAGAGTTTTGTCTTTCTCCCCCTCCTCCTTGCTGCTGAGTCATACAAGGGCAACACTGTGACTGAGTAGGAGGAAATGGACTGGAATTGCCACCCTCTGGACTGGACTGGAGGCAGGTAGGTAGGGGCCAGCTGGGGGCAGACTGAGATTGGTGGGGCAGTGCCCCATTCACCCAAACAGACTAGTCTCCATTTGGGCACCATGTTGGCTATGCGTGAAGTACAGCATCCCTTGTCACTGCCAGGAGGCTGTACTAACAGGCCCTGCCAAAAGACCTTTTCTAGAAAGAAGAGTTTCTGATAACCTTGTGTTCCAAGCAAAAAAGTATATATTTAGGTTTACATAATATCCTATTCAAGTTGTAAATCACATTTGATGGGAAGTTGTTGCTATATGAACAGTCACAGCTATTGACCCTGAAGGAGGAACTCAGATAAAATAAAATAAAAATCTTATTTGTACAGCTTATTGAGGCTGCAGTCCTTTATCGGGATCCTGCAATTGTACGTGAGTGTGAGTGTGTGCAAGTGTAGGTTGGTGGAAGTACACATGTGTTAGCAGATGTGGGTCTGAGTGAGTAGAAGTGTAATGAACAAGTGGAATTCCATGTTATGGAGCTTGACATTTTATATATTGTATTATTTATAGATTTTGATTTTTGCACACAGTATTTGATTTTGATTTTGCATGTTTTGCCTTTTCTTTCTAAACTGTTTGCAGTCTTTTTCGGATGAAGAGAAGAATAAAAACTTGAAATTAATTCTTTAAGATGTATTTTCTTTGACAGAATCAAATGCAATTTCCTCTGAGTTTTAAAATCAGAATAAAGGTAAAGGTAAAGGTACCCCTGCCCGTACGGGCCAGTCTTGCCAGACTCTAGGGTTGTGCGCTCATCTCACTCTATAGGCCGGGAGCCAGCTCTGTCCGCCGACACTTCCGGGTCACATGGCCAGCGTGACAAGCTGCATCTGGCGAGCCAGCACAGCACACGGAACGCCGTTTACCTTCCCGCTGGTAAGCGGTCCCTATTTATCTACTTGCACCCGAGGTGCTTTCGAACTGCTAGGTTGGCAGGCGCTGGGACCGAACGACGGGAGCGCACCCCGCCGCGGGGATTCGAACCGCCGACCATACGATCGGCAAGTCCTAGGCACTGAGGTTTTACCCACAGAGCCACCCGCGTCCCTTAAAATCAGAATGACTGGATATTTATTTTTTTCCAGAAGAAAATTTACTGAGCCCATCTCTGTAGGAACAACACCCTTCCATCAGCAGATCACCTGCCTCCATCGCCTTCATTTCCCCCTGTTAAATTCACCTCACTGTCCACTCATCCCTTCAACCCAGCAGATGCCAAGAAGAGCGACTTCAATTGCTTTTGGAGTAACAATTTACTCGCCTGTCCTCAGAAAGGCAAATATACCAATGATGCAATTCCCCTGCCGTAACTTGTGACACGGAGCACTTTCAAAACAACTCGCAAAGCCTGGCCTTTCCCCCCTAATTCTCTCCAGCTCTGAGTGAAAAGAAGTCTCGGAGAAATGGAAGGAAGGTGAGGAGTTATTTGAACAATAACCCCCTGCCTTAGGTAGTGCACAATTCGCACCCACTCCACCCTCCACCCCCACCCCTCACTAGGACCTGCACGGATGTATTAAACCCATTAGCAGCTCTGATACTAGAAGGTCATCTTGAAATAAATGACCGTAAAGTATTCTTCCAATTATAATGTTGTCTCTGGAAAGTGTAGGAGACCTTGGCTGCTCAGATGTGCTAATGGTGTGTTAATTGGAGAATGCTCAGGTAGCTCTTTGTCTACCTCTTGAGAGGTCTCCAATTCACATCACAGGGAGTCACTAGCGAGGACAGATGTGGACATGGATTCTTCCCCAACAGTTGTACCTTCCTGAGCCTTTTGTATTGCTCTCCCAGAAAGGAGGCTTACCTTATAGTAGGAAAAATAAATTGTTATTGTTATTGTTACCCCACCCATCTGGCTGGGTTTCCCCAGCCACTCTGGGCGACTCCCAACAGAATCATAGCTGTCAACTTTCAGATTTGAAAATAAGGGATCAGCAGCCTCACCTGTCCCAGGGACAGTCTACAGGATATCTAACAATCTGGGATAGCAGCAGGAAGCAGTGGGAAACGGCGCTGGAATAATTTCCCGCAAAAAAAGGGAAGGTTGACAGCTATGAACAGAATTTTAAAAACACAATGAGCCATCAAACATTAAAAACTTTCCTAAACAGGGTTGCCTTCAGATGTCTTCTAAAAGTTAGATCATTGTTTATTTCCTTGACATCTGATGGGAGGGCATTCCACATGGTGGGCGCCACTACCAAGAAGGCCCTCTGCCTGGTTCCCTATAAAGACACTCCCACCCTGTTGAATGTCAATTAATTGACAAAGAGTTTTTGAATTTATGTCAGCAGTCATTTTAAGTAAGGTGCCTTATGCCTATGTCTCAAACTTGAGAAACTTGTTAGTTTTAAACATTGTTTTAAGAAGTAAAACAATAAAGAAATAAATATAGGCCTGGCATTAGTACTGGGCAGTCTTTGGTGCTGACCTTTAAAGCCCTAAACGGCCTCGGTCCAGTATACCTGAAGGAGCGTCTCCACCCCCATCATTCTGCCCGGACGCGGGGGTCCAGTGCCGAGGGCCTTCTGGCGGTTCCCTCATTGCGAGAAGCAAAGCTACAGGGAACCAGGCAGAGGGCCTTCTCGGTAGTGGCGCCCACCCTGTGGAACGCCCTCCCAGCAGATGTCAAAGAGAAAAACAACTACCAGACATTCAGAAGACATCTTAAGGCAGCCCTGTTCAGGGAAGTTTTTAACGTGTGATATTTTACTGTATTTTTGGTTTTTATGGAAGCCGCCCAGAGTGGCTGGGGAGGCCCAGCCAGATGGGCGGGGTATAAATAAATTATTATTTTTTTTTTATTATTATTATTATTATTATTATTATTATTATTTGGCTCCAGTTCTGGTTTTCTGTGGACCCAACATGCAGATAACTGAGCTACCCTTGCCAGTGTTCCTCAAATGGCTCTGTGCCCCCCTCCCTGCCTGCCTATTCCTAGGGAGGAATTTGAGGAATTCTGGGTGGTCCAGCAGGGTTGCTGAGCAGAATATTGGGGCGTTGTGCAAAGGTTCACTGGCTCCACAATTTCTAATTATGATGGACCCGAATATATGGGGGGAGGGAGCAAGGACCCAGTGAAACAGTGATGGCAGTGCTGGGGGCATTGTTTTGCTTAGTGTCATCACCACAGGTGGGTCAGGATCCTGCCTACCAACTGGTGTGCCACCACCAGCTGCTGCGTAAATGCAGGACGCACAGGAGGTGAGCACCAAGATAAACTTGCTCAGGTGTTCCCAGAACATGGAGGTGAGGGTTGTTTGAAGAAATGCTAAGCCTATATAAAACACA
Organism: Podarcis gaigeae; assembly: GCF_964106915.1. Taxonomy (NCBI): domain Eukaryota; kingdom Metazoa; phylum Chordata; class Lepidosauria; order Squamata; family Lacertidae; genus Podarcis; species Podarcis gaigeae. The sequence goes on from NC_139690.1 coordinate 20,106,439, forward strand.
ATGAATAAAAAACCAAATTCACAGAGGAAAATACAGACTGGATAAAATAAATAATGAAAGCCTCATAGAATCAGGGCATCACCATGACAATTTGTAGAGACATGATTGAGGCATCAAATGGAAAGCACAAAATGTTCAATTTCACAGGGGGAGCAGAGAAGAGTGGTTCTGACAATTTGCCACTTGAGTAAGAGAAGCTGAAGAGAAGAAAAGAAAAGGCAACAGTGGTTCACTCCATGAAGGAAAGCCAGTATGGTGTAGTGGTTAGGGTGTCGGACTAGGATCTGGGAGACCAGGGTTCAAATCCCTACTTGGCCATGAAGCTCCCTGAGTGACCTTGGGCAAGTCACTGCCTCTCAGCCTAACCTGCCTCACAGGATTTTTGTGGACATTACTGAGGTGTGGGGAGAATCATGTGCACCATCTTGAGGTCCTTGAAGAAAAAGGTGGGATATAAATGCAGTAAAGGGGAATAAGAGTTAATAATAAAAAGTAAACTTAATAATTAACTAGGAGATGCTCCAGGGAGGGATGCTGGAGAATTCTTGCAAAACCATTGCTGGAAAGGAATCCAGTGGTTGCAATTGGTATTCACTGTCGTTGCTTTCTGTCCATAAATGATATGCAGTTGATTACATTTCCCACATTGTGTGGCTTTTCCTTTGGTTTTGGCAGTGTGTGTGTGTGTGTGTGCTTAAACCTAAGTTGCTTCGAGTCTTTTAATAATAAATAATATATAATAATTATAATTGTGGTAATTTTTTGAGAGGACAACTATGGGTGCATTCAAATGTGGGTTTTCCCGGTTAGTTTTCCTGATTACAATGCTAGTGCTCCTCTCCTGTTTTCTGCAGCATCTGTTACGGTTATGTTACATTTTGGAACTATGGCTTCTTGACTGATATACCAGCATGCTGTGCTAAATTTCATTCACACTAGTGGGCGTGGAGTGGCACAAAAACAAACTTCATTGTACATCACTACTACGCCACCCTTTCTGCACATGCATGCTTCTGTTCCCTCTTGAAAGTGGCAAGAAGAACTATATACTTGTATACCACCCCAAAATTCCATCACCTTTTTCCTGTGATTTTCTGGATTAACAGGGATGCAAGCAAATTATTTTGTTTAATGGCATCTTAATACAGAAAGGGTGAAACTGTCCTAATGAAGGCAACAGTGAGAGATTCAGACATCCCTACTCTGAGTCAGTACAAGTATGCACCTAAGACTATAGGTATTCTAAAGCCTTCCTCCCAGCTACTGGGCAAGACCTCCTCCATAGGCTTCAGTCACCCAAAGAGGAAAACTGACTTCACTGCTGAGGTGGGTTCCATCTCGTCTGTAGACTTCATAAAAACATAGGATAGGTCCAGTGGTCAACAAGGTGCCTATGGGAATCTCTCCAGTAGGATTTGAGTACAAGAACACTCTCCCCTCCTAAGGTTTCCACCAATTGGTATTCAGAAGAATTGCTGTGGAACATTCAGTCATGAAGGCAGAGCATAGACATCATGGCTACTAGCCTTGGATAGACCTTCTCCCCCATGAAATGGCCCAACCCTCTAATCCAATCAGGAGAAATGGCTTCGCTGATGAGGCATTGTGTTGTACAAATGTCCCAGTTTCTCAAAAACGTAAAATAAAGCCTGTCAACACCAAAGTTCTAGGAACAGATGGGGCTGTTGGCAGGAAGGGTGTTGGAGAAAGAGGGACACAGCACTATCAGAAGTGAAGTGTTAGACCGAGAAGTGTGGCCATGTGTGCGTAGCACAGAGAGGGATAGATGAATGAAATGCGTGAGTAGTACAAATGGGTGCATGTGCACAAGAGTGAATGGGAAATGGAGGGTCCCGTAAATAAAAACACACCTGCTTTTCAAACACAGTTGTCTGCTTTTCAATGCCTTGATTTCATTGTACGCTACTCCGATCTCCAAGCGGTGCAAGATTCCAGAGATTCTGAAGGAATGGGTTTCCAAAACCTAAAACCTGACTGGGCAGTCAGTCTGAAACGGGCTCCAAAATCCGCATTTTTCCTTCTCCAAGAGAGCATTTCTAAAATGCTTTAACTTGAGCTCTTGAGCCAAAACCCAGCTGTATAAACAAGTGCTCAAAGCTCTCTCCTTTATCATTCCATGACACCTAAAGAATGGCCTTGTCCATTCCAAAGTGGAGCAGGGATGACGCATCTGGGTCTTATCTTACACTGAGGCACAGACCTTGTCAGCCACCTGGGAACGAAGCCAGGAGTTGGTGACCTCTTGCTCCAAGATAAGAGTATAGGTACAGGAACAGGAAACCCTTTTATGGTCAAGAGTACAGGAAGAGGAATACCCTTTTATGGTTAAGAGTACCAGAGCAGGAACATTTGTGATGTCAGCCTGCGTGTATGAGCTGACGTGGTTGGATTTCTGGGGAAGGGGGGAGAGGGTGCCTGGAAGATATATATACTGCATGAAATCTCTCATTTCTTTGGACTTGCTGTGAACTGACCACACAAGTGCCTTTTGCTATCCGGAGAGCAGAATAGACTCTTTCTCTGAATCAACCTCGGTGTCATTTGACTTCCTTCCTCCCTCCCGGGAGCAACGCAGACCCCACCAGTCGGTAGAGTCTAATAAGGCTACAATTCCAGGTGCTGGAATCCCTGGAATGAGGCAGAGGATGGTGTGTCTTTATGATATATGGTTTATTTGCACATATATATACCGTAACCCGAGCCTGCAATGGAGGGGTTCCCAGTGATAACATCCCCAAAGAGTTTTGTTTCCCCCCATAGCCGCAGCCTTGGATTCAAACAGACACCAAACATGGCTCTGTCTCTCTGCCTTCTCCTAGCTTGCCGCTTTACACTTGGCCTACATCCCTGCCAACACTCAGCTCTTGCCTTAGTTTAACTACCAGACAACCCCTCCCATTTTCCATCTCACATAAATCCATTTCCTTTGTTCCCTTAATGGCCCATCACCCAGGCTATCACCTCAACAGGAAGCTAGCCTGGCTTATATTTTAACACTTGCTGGATTTAGGGGTTAGAAGGGTCTCTGCAAACAGCCTCCTTCCCCCCACCCCAGACTCATTATGATATTTATAGATGTTTCAATTATGTTCCTGCATGCTATTTTGTGGTTGCAGAAGGACTTCAAGGTTGGGATGCTGCCGGGAGATGGGGGCATTTGGCAGGCCACCCAGCTGGCTCCAGCCACCTGCTGGCAGCTGGGCGATCTCCACTCCTCGGAACAGCATCAAACAGCAACACTTGCCTCAAAGACCTTTATAGACTTGGCACGCTCTAATCAGCAGAGTGAATAACTTCTCACAACGGAAGTGGCGGACAGAGACATGTGTAAGCATTATTTACAGGCGTTTATTCAGCATAGTTCAGGAACAAAGGAGAAAACATGTCTGCTTCCCTTCGTGTCCAAGCACACAGCAGTATAGCAAAAGCAATATACAAACGGAAGTTCCCAGCAGACTGTGCTAGAAGTAAATAGGCATGTGACACACAACAGTCATGCCTGTTCCTTTTAAGGTGAACAGAACTATATCCTAACAGGATAAATGCCTACCATCCATTACTCAAAGGTCTGGAGACCTTACTGCCCTTTGCCACATTTGAATGTCTATCTTACAGTCATCAGTGTTGTTTGGAGATCTATTTAAGCTTAGGTACAGCTTAAATTAACGTACATTTAAATTAGGATAGGATGAATGAATGATAATTATTATTATTAATACAAAAAAAATTCCTTCCAGTAGCACCTTAAAGACCAACTAAGTTAGTTCTTGGTATGAGCTTTCGTGTGCATGCACACTTCTTCAGATACACAGTTGGTCTTTAAGGTGCTACTGGAAGGAATTTTTTTTGTTTTGACTATGGCAGACCAACACGGCTACCTATCTGTAACTATTATTATTAATGTCAGCTGACAGTCCTTTCTTTTTTTCTTTTCATTCTCTGCAATGAAGGAATCTCAACTAAAGCATCCATAACAGAATAAGAATCTAAAACTTTCCCCCAAGATAAAATCAACCTTAGACTAAAAATTTATTAAAACATGCATCAATTTTCTAAATATCTGAGTGGGCTAGTCTAAACAAACATGTTTTTAGCAGGCACCAAAAAGAGAACAGGGAAGGTGCCTGCCTTATATCAATCGGAAGGGAGTTCCAAAGTGCAGGTGCCACCACACTAAAAGATTGATGTAGAATGGCATTTTGTGGCATCTGTAACAGTGCTACTGAAGCAGTCGAATGGGTGTAAATGAGGTATACAAAGGTAAACTGGCCCCAAGTTGTGAAGGACTTAATATACTCATAGTAACACCTTGGACTGGGCCCAGTAGCAAATCTGCAACTATTGCAGATCTCAGGTGAGCACAGGGGTTATATGCTGCCAGGCCACACTCCTTAGTTCTGGAAGGATGGCACTCCAGCAAATATAAGCCAAGAATTTGCTTCATCCTGGAGCCGTGCAGGGAGTCAAGTGTCTGAGTTCCTGGTGTGATTCCCTCAGAACCTGCCATCCCTACAACCTTAAACACACGTCTGTGTTATCGTGCCCAGTGGAGGAGAGGAGCTGAGCCTGAAAAAGAGAGTTTTTCAAGGCCAGATAGCGAGTTCACAGAAGAGGCAAATTCTGGACCATTGGTCCTGCTGCTGCTCTGCAGCTCCATCTTTCAGCTGCTGTGCTATGCTGTCTCTCCCACCCCCAAAAGCTCAGCACGCACAGTTCCTCTGGCTGAAAAATGACACTGATCTTACATTTCAAACAAGTGTCTTATTAGGACTCATTTCAAAGGCACGCAGGCCTTGCTCTGTCAGTCCTTTATGCAGCACACGGACTGTCAACGCCAGTCCTAGTGCGACTGTCGGAATGTAAAAGAGACAACCCAGAGAGGCAGAGATTACAAACATTGATTGAAATGAAATCAAATACCATAGGCCCTGTGTAAACCACGGACTAGATTTATCGTTACAGTAACTGCATCATTACACCTAAGCATCGAGGACACCACGTGCGCGGCTGTTGGCTCAATAAGAAATATTGATCGACAACTTTGCCAACACCTGTGATCTCAATAAATACCAGACAGCGCCGTATTTCAGATCTAGCATCTGCCCATGTTTGCAATCTGCCGTGCTTGTGCGTTGGAAGGAAATTCATACGATGAAGACGTGGACTGTAGGCTCGTGACATCACCTCACCTTTGAGCTAGGATGGCAGGGCTGTTTCTTGCATGGCTAGCATTGCTGCCAGGAAAAGCAGCTGTAGCTCAGTGGTCGATCACCTGCTTTGCCTGCAGAAGGTACCAGGTTCAAGCCTTGGCATTTCCAAGCAGGACAGGGAGACCCTCCTCTCTGGAACCATGGACAGCTCCTGCCATTCAGTGTAGACCAAGGGTCGGCAACATAAGGCTCATGGACCACAAGCGGCCCACAGGGGTCATTTATCCGGCCCACGACCCACCCCCAAACCGAGCCACTCACTCGGCGAGTGAAAATTGGCATGGGTAGGGTGCTTCAGTTCAGGGGGGCTGCATGAGGAGAGAAATGGTGGGACACAGCTGTCTTTCCAGTTCTCCCTGGGTTTCCCCAAGTCTTTCCCCTCCAAACAGGAAAAAAATTGAAGGTCATCAAGGGGAGGGTCTCTCTGTGTGAGGAGCAGCGGATTAAGATATGAGCTCAGATACCAAAGTTAGGGAGGCAACATTTTGGAACCTTTGGTCCTTCTAGCTAGGAATGATGGGAGTTGTAGTCCAATAACAGCTGGAGATCCAATAATGGGAAACCCTGGTGTAGAGAATACTGCTCTAGGTGGATCAATGGTTTGATTCAGTACAAGGCAGCCTCCTGTGTTTGTATTACTGTATTCATGGCCTGATTTTGAACTACCTAGAAACATGGGGTAAGATTTTCTTTTTGTTTTGACACAGAATGCTGGACTTCATGGACCTTTGGTCAGATCAGGCAAGGACCTTCTGATCCAGCAAGATTCTAATGTTCCTTGTATCTTGTTTTTATTCCCCATATCTTGTTTATTTGTGTTGATAAATCACAACTGTGTCACTGAAGAGATTTCTCATTTCTTTCAAAGAGGAACAGAAAAGACGCAGCCTTGACCCTTCTTTTTCTACTTTATTCACATTAAGCCAGAGAGTCTTTGATCATGAAGCTTTTGCAAAACTTACTGCTTAAAGTTTCAGGTCAGATTTGGAGGGGGGGGAATGGATGCTCAGAAAGTAGCTCAGATGGAGACTGCCCTCAGCTGGCTAGTTATAGAAAGGAGAGAAGAAAGCCTGTGATTGAAAACACCAATGGTGGTAGGGTGATACAATGAGCAACAAACCTAGAGGGGTGTATGTCAGTTTTGCTCTTGCCTTTGCTACTGTCTTTTCTATTTAGAACCTGGGATAGAGCTGTGGGTAAAATAGCTATCTTAGAATTAGCACAGCATGCCAATATAATGCAGGTATTACACTGATGGTTATGATCCCCATATATTTTCTACTGATGCAAGGGCTGGAGCATTTAAGGATCAGAATTCTTTCTTTCTTTCTTTTCTTTTTTTCTTCTTTCTTTCGGGTGGAAACCTTTCCAAATCCATGAGTCAGAGCCTTATTAGGATTTACATCATGGACCAATTTGACAGGTGAGTGAGGCCACCTACCTGTTAATCACCTAATGTCACAAATGACATAAGATGGGGATTTGGTGCTTTGAAGTCCCAAGGTTGGGGTTTCAAAGCACTAGCAGGCACCAAGGCAGTGCTGAAAGTATGCATTTTCCCATCTTCATTTCAGCAGTTTCTTCACTGAAAGACACTTTGAAGTGAAACATCTGTTGAAATGAAAGAGGGGAGATACCTGGACCAAGCAGGACCACCTTCCCTTCACGTCAGCTGATGGAGGGGTGATCCTGCTTAGCACTGGTTTGGGGTGAGTGGGAGAGCTCCTTGCAGAGCTCTTGCACACACCTGGACTGACAAGGATCTGCATTCTCTAGCTTCATTCAATGAAGAGAAGAGAAATCAGGCACTAAGATCCTGATTTCTGCAGAATTTCAAAGGCTCCCAACAACCAGCTCCTTGTTGAGTGCTTTGGAAGCTGCTGAAACATTGGCCATGTTGGCTGGGGTTGACAGGATCTGTAGTTTAGCAACATCCAGTGAGCCAAAGCTTCCCCCCATCTGATGCAATGCCTCATGAGTGGGGAGATTTTGTCTTTTCAAGAGCCGCTTTGTATTCTGGGCAACTTCTCAAGGGAAACATGCTGGTGGTAGGTGGGCCAGAGGTTAAGCAGACAAATCAGTGGAACTTTTTTCTGTGAACCACCCTGAGACCCCCAGGTATAGAGCGGTATATAAATTCAATAAAATAAAAATAAAATAAAATAACTTACTCCCAGGTAATAAGGTTAGGATTGCAGCCTTCACTGACCACAACTCATTGATTAATCAACTAAGACCCACACAATCAGTTGGCTAGTGTTTCTTTAGTGAAACAACATTTGTAAAGTCAACTACAGTTGCCACTCAGTTGTTGTTTTTTATGTGAATTTAGAATTTCAAGGGAGGCAAAAAAGTGTTTTGATAAGGCTAGCAACATTTATCAGGCTGAAGGGATTTCCGATAATCTTGGCTGCTGCCAAATCCATCATAAGGCCATAACTCTAACAGAAAAGGGGAAAAAATCTATTCATGTGCTTCTTGAGAGTATCTAGCAAACCCAACCCAAAATGAAATCTGAAGCAGATTCCCCCCCCCCCCTCCCCAGCTTTAGGTTGCTTTTCAGGTGAAATGCCTGATAAAAAGCTTGCAACATGTCTCCAAAAGGTTTGCACATCCTTCATTTTAAGTCAACCCCCGTCCTCGTGAAACCTGTTGGCTCTCACCTTGATCTAATCTTACCTCGATCTATAGGCTGAACAAGAGCTGCCTCTGTCTTTGAAGATTGATGCCCTTGTACTCCACAATTACTTTATGACCTAGACTCCCTAACAAAAGTCCCTTGATTTATCTATGCTGTGGTGATGATCCTCACCCTGTGCCATAACCACGAAGGTCATAAGAAGGGAGATATTTCTGCCAGCTCATACAGCGCATCAGCTGCCAACACCTCTTAATTTGCTGCACTGTCAGAATACAAGGAGTGGGGTCATGAGAGTCCATGGTATGATATATATGGACCCTCCTGGAACTTCTGGAAAGAAGTAAGCTCTTGACAGGAGGCAAAGATTAACAGGAGAAGGCCCCAGTGGCAAGAATCACCAATACAACTACCCAGGGAGCAGGAATAGGAACCCCCCTGGCCTCCAGACATTGTTAAACTCCAACTCCTATCATCTCCAGCCAGCATGGCCCAATGATCTTGGGTGGTAGGAGTTGGAGTCCAACAACATTTGGAAGGCCACTGTTTTCCTTGCCTGGGGATGGGTTATGTTTTGTATAGGAAATAAGCCCACCTAACATACAAAATATTGAGGTTGCTCCAAAGGTGCATTGGGATTTTGGAGAGCCACCACATGATTTGAAGTAGATGCTAAGTTGGGACTAGCCCTAGCTGGAAAAATGCAGTAGTGAGGCTGCTCACAGGAGCAGATTACTGGCTGCATGTTACTCCACTGCTGAAATAGCTACACCAGTTACCAATTTGTTTCTGAGCAAGGTTCAAGGTTCTTGTGTTAATTCACAAGGCCCAAAACAAGTTGGGTCCAAAGTAATTTTAAGGATTGCCTAATTCGTTATGCTCCACCATAAACACTAAGATCCTCTGATGGAGCACTTCTGGTGGTTCTCTATGCCCCTGAGGTTGGCCTTCAAGAGGGACCAAGCCTTAGTGTGACAGGCCCTGATCTATGGAACTCCTTACCTATAGAGTTTCAGCAGGAAATGTCCCTGCCATTTTCCAGATCTCTCTTGACATGCATGTGTTCCTTCTGTGCCAGGAAGAATTGCCTGAGGCACAAGGGCACCCCTTTCTCAAGTAGTTCCTGGTCTTTATATCAGCTTTTGGTTATAACACCCGGGTCCAAATTTATTACGGGGAGATAATAATAATTCTGACTATGGTAGAAAGAAGCTTTAAAGCAATTACAATCCAGTGTATTTTATTCTTCTCTTCTTCTGATTAAAAGAAGGGGGGCATTGTCTTTCTGACTAACATGACACAGCTGATACGTCCCTCCCCAGAAGCGCTGCATTCCAGCAGCAAGCAAGCCACCTCTTTGTGCCGCCGTGAATGAAGCCCTCGGGACCCGTTGGGATGAAAGGAGCTATATAAATCTCAGTTATGGCTATTATTACTTTCTCCCACATTTATCCACAGAGTAAATGGTTAGGTAAGTTGATTTTTTTTCCCAGGCAGCTTTTCATTATTTGTCGAACAAAGCTACCTGTGAGCACCTGGCTATTACTTACCCCAAAATTTAATTTGGCGGCTAATGCATCCTGGCATCCTGTGAAGCTGAGACAGTATAATCAACCCAAGGAGACACATATTTACTAAGTAGGAGCCAAGGGGCATATTCACATCCTCATGGGAGTTGTGAAAGTTTTAAGCGCAGGGGATGTTTCAAGATCATTGCAGCTCATCCACATCACTGCTCTCCAGCTGATGGGTTGGGACCCAGTACTGGCCTTCAGCCTAACCTAAGGTGGTGTGTAACAGCAGTAATGTCACCATACAAATGCATTTTTGGTCTGAAGATGGGTCCCAGATGTTGGAAGCATAGGTGCAACTCAGTTTGCATAAAAGGGTTTGCATGAGGTTAAAACAGACAAAGAAAGGACTTCCAGATTCCCAGACTATCCCTGCACCATTGACCTCTATGCTGAACTGTCTATCCTTTGAAGTTTAGACTCATAGGTTGCATCCCCTCTACAACTTCCATCTCCTTCTCAAACTTCTCTCTTCGACCTCAAGATGATAGGAGCTATCGTTTGAGAACAAAGGAACAAGTGTGATTACCATTGCCTTCTCTAGACTGTTCAACAGTGGAATAGAAGGTGGTGGACTCTCCTTCATTGGAGGCTTTTAAGCAGAGGTTGGATGGCCATATGTCGTGGATGCTTTAGTAGAGATTCCTGCATTGCAGGGTGTTGGATTAAATGACCTTCTGAGGGGGTCCAGTCCACTGTCAAACAGCTCTTACCATCCAAAAGTTCTTTCTGATGTTTAGGTGGAATCTCCTTTCTTGTCACTTGAATCCATTGCTTTCAGGTCCAACCCTCCAGAGCAGGGGTGACAACTTGAATAAAATATGGGGGGGGGGCAGGTTGTTGGCTTCTATTTCCCTCACTGAGCAGCAAAATGCTTGTCACAAGACATTGTTTACATTCCACAGTCAGAGTTACTGTTGGGTTCCCACGGGAATGGGAGACTGGATGTGACGTACACTGGTTTCCTGATTTTCACAGTTCTCTCGGTTTCTTTGTGTCAAGAGGAGTTGCTTCTCTGCTCTCACAGAGGCAGGATGTATGTTTGTATGCTCTCAGCATAGAGTGTAAATAAACTTTAGCATGTAGCACATTACCAGCTTATCCTTTCGTTGCGTGACTACGCTCTGCTTGGGCTCAAGATAAGACGAGCCTGTATCACCTCCAGATGGACCGGAGCTGATCAAAATCTCACACAGCTAAGCTCTGACCCTCATAATTGATCACAAGATGTAGCACACATACACTATTTGAACTGCAATGCCCATCAACTTGAGAGGGCGGCTCCCTCAAATATTTTATCGGGGGGAACCCTAGGCGTTGGCTTCTATGCTTGAGAGCAGGAGAACACAAGCTTGCTCCATCTTCCATGTGACAGCCCTTTAGATATTTGAAGGTGTCTACCCTATCTCCTCTCACTCTCCTATCATCCAGGCTAAACATACCCAGTTCCCTCAACCGTTCCTCGTAGAGCTTGGTTTGCAGAACCTTTGTCATCTTTAGCTCTCCCAGAAATGAACTTCGCAATCTGCTTATGTATCCATTGTATGAAAATGTCCTTCCCTTTGTCTTTTCCGGACCTTCTCCTGGACCCCACCTGTGGAGGGTTGCTGGTGTCACTCCACCAGCACAGAGCTTCCCCTTCCACCTGTTGAGCAGATGAATGGAAGTGCAACTGGTGGATTCCCAGCAAGTGACAGTCAATGGTAAAATCCCCAAACAAGGTGTTTCTTTAGGGGTGAGGAGGAATGCAGTCTACACCTTCCACCCAGCTGGTGTGCTCAGTAGGGCTGTAGATGCAGTAGTAGTTTCGCTGCTCTAATAAATCCTGCCAAGAAGCTACCAGGGTCAGGATTGCACCCTACATTCTCAGCTGCACATTAGCCCAGGAGGTGCAAATCAAGTCAGTTCATATCTGAATTAGGGATGGAGGAGAACTGTGATTCAGTGCTCCTTTAAAGTCAATAGCCACACTTTTCAAAACAATACGCAAACCGAAACACAGCTAAGCTTTGTAATTTGCACATATCTGAATTTTGTGATGCAGTTCTCCAGTAATGTTTACAAAAGTATTATGTATTTGTCTTATATGCACATATTAGGAGAAACTGCTTGCAAAACTGCATACATTGGTCAAAATGGCATATAAAAACTGTGTGTTTTTGGAGAAATTCACATTAAAATTCTGGCAAATTTTCATGAGGAGTCTTCTTAAAGTAACAGATTGCTGCAAAATGTGGACAAGTGAATTTAATATTGGAAAAAATGGGAAACTGAGAGGACAGAAATTGACGGATCTTCCCATCCCTTATGTAATTGGCACAGATCAGATTCCCCAGGCACCCTTATGTCAGGCACAGCTTTGAAATCCTCACAGATGTGACTTTCCAAACATCAACCTTGGACACTGTTAAGAAAAGACATGTAAAAAGAACTAGCAGTGTGTGTGCAGGGGAGGCGGAGATGTGGCTTTTCCTTAGCCAAGTTCCAATCAAGAACTGGTGGAATTCCCTAATGGGATCAGATTACCAGGTAGTCAACAGCTGACTTCTGCCAGACCGTGGTTAGTCATCCTTTCCCAATAGTCATGTATGTGATTACAAAAAAAAAAAAAAAACCACGTGTACCTTGCACCAACTGAGAACCAAGCATGTCTGTTTAAACTGCTGCTCTTGAATTTCCAAAAGCTGTTTGTTCCGCAGCATGAAGGCCTATTGTTTGAGCACCATCAGATGATCAGTCCTGTGCAGAATCAATCACTTTGGTTGTCTAGATCATGGCCTGCATTTGCTGTCCAGGTCCCAATGTTCTATTTTATAATAAAATTGGTTCATGAATGGTGAACTGTTGCTCTGGTTCTTAGGTATAAAAATACTCACATCGTTTTACAAGTTTCACAGGTCTTTTCTATAAAATGGCCAAGGTTGATGATGCAAAGGTGTTTTGGAAAAATGCCTGCCCTTTCTGAACTTTTTTTTTTACTCCTTTGAAAAAGTACTTATTCATTTAAATTGATTTCAGTCACCCTTAGTGATATTGCCATGCAGTCATATCTGTTTGACTACATAGTGTTTTCTGCTGTGCTGAGAAGCACAGTGTCTGTATAGGTCATCTCATTCCCTACAGGATCCCTGATTGGTTGGGATCACCCATGCAAGAGATCCAGGAAGGAGGAAGCAGAAGCAAACAGGGGAAAGGGGATTGAAAATAAAATTGAAAATTAACACAGTATATGCATCCTTCTGGGAGGGGTGGGGAAAATAGCAACCCTGCTGAAATAGCTAGTTTCAAGCTGAAAATGTAAAGTGAATAATATTTGTCACAGTCCTAAATTTAAAGCTAAAAATATCTCCAAGATGTATACAGCCCCCACTGAGGTTATATACAACCATTTCCTGAATGTTGGTACAGTTATTTTTCATGGCTCCCTTGCTAGGGTCATCAACCTTCCCAAACTGTCCTGTGTGCTCTCCAGAAATTAAAGATTAATCACCCGGATACTACTGCTGGTGGCAACTTGGGAGAATAATTGTAGGAAGTTCTCTGAATGAATTCTGAATGCTAAAGCAGATTTATCTTGTTATTAGTCTCTCATTAGTTTCATGCATTCCTAGAGACCCCATAAGCCTGTAATTATAGTTTATAATCTCAAGTGCACACTGGTGCTTTCCCCCCTTTTCACTTGGGGCACCGTCTGGGAAATTGCTCATTCCACAGAAAGCACCAAGTAAGGTTCACAATTTTGGAAAGTACTGCTGAACCAGTATTTTCACTTCTTTTTTAGTTGGTGGGGGGAGGCATTCTCAGAGGAGAGGCAAAAAGAAACCATGCCTGGAAACTGGCAAGAAGGGAAATGTTTGTGAAATTGTTAAACTAGCACACCTAGTTTAATAACTGGAGGGGGTGCCTGACATTTGTCACTATTTCCTTCCTTTTAAGAGACTAAAAGAGGAGGGGGGTAAAGGAATTTAGCACCACTCCTAGGCATCTTCTCCAGCTTCCTGGCTGGCTAAAAGGTAAAGGTAAAGGGACTCCTTAACCATTAGGTCCAGTCGTGGCCGACTCTGGGGTTGCGGCGCTCATCTTGCTTTATTGGCTGAGGGAGCCGGTGTACAACTTCCCGGTCATGTGGTCAGCATGACTAAGCTGCTTCTGGCAGACCAGAGCACGGAAAGGCTGTTTACCTTCCCGCCGGCGTGGTACCTATTTATCTACTTGCACTGGCATGCTTTTGAACTGCTAGGTTGGCAGGAGCAGGGACCGAGCAATGGGAGCTCACCCTGTCGTGGGGATTTGAACCGCTGACCTTCTGATCAGCAAGTCCTAGGCTCTGTGGTTTAACCCACTGCGCCACCTGTGTCCTCCTGATTGACTGCACACCCTCAAATGCCAGGGTGGGGAAAGCTTTATTTTATTTTTTCAGCCCGGGGGCCACATTCCTTTTGAGGCCACCATTTGGGGGCCACGTGCCAGTGGTGGGCAGGACAAGAGGCAAAACTGGGTATAGCAATGAATGTACATAAAGTTTGCCATTGTACAGTAGGCTGGTTTCTCTACACACACACACACACACACACACACACACACACCCCTCTCTTTCATCCAGGCAAGCGAGAAGCATGATGAGAGTTCAATGAAGGCCATCCAGGCATAAATACTCAAGGAGAGTGCAGAGCAGGGCTAGTTGTTGGTGTGGTTGAGGAAAGGTATGTGGCCTGTGGAGAATCTTAAGGGCCAGATAGGGAGTCCATTCAGGCATCTGCTCTACATGTAGAAGATCCCAATCTCAATCTCCAGCATCTCCAAGGAAGGCTGGAAGTGTCCCTTGTCTGCAACCTTGGAGAGCTGCTGTGGGCAGCAACTGACCCTAGGTCACCCATTGAGCATTTATAGACCACATGGAGATTTGAACCATGGTCTCCTAGGTCCTGTTCTGACCAGGGCCATCTTACCCATAGGCGCTAGGGGTGCAGGACACCCGGGCGCCAGGCTCTCAGGGGCACCAGGCCAAGAGTCTGGGGCCTGAGAGTTGAGTCCGGGGAAGAGCCCACCCATCGGTCGGAGCGCCGCTGCAGGTGGCTCTGTGCCGCGAGTTTGGGTGCAACCGAGCTAGTGAGACACTGAGGCAGCCAGCCGGCTCTGCCCTCCTGCGCGCCTGAGACTGGGCAACCTGGGGGAGGCACCTGGCAGATCTTTGCACCCCAGTGCTGCGTATGCTAAGACAGCCCTGGTTCTGATGCTCTAACCGCAATAGCATGCTGGTTTTCAATTGCATTCCCAAATTGATCATGAATCTAAGATATTGTTCCATCCTAAGACAATCTGGGCTTGGGGATCTTCCCCACCAGCACTGTATAAAGTGTGTATATTTCAGTTTCTGTATGTTCATTTAGCCAATGAATTTGATAATTATCCCCTACCTCTTTTAAAACATTCATTTTCCCCTCTCTGCAATAGATCTCTCCACCAAGTCAGCAGGAGCTCGGCTCTATCAAGCATCCCAGGGAGAAGGGGTTGTTTAAGAGCCTTATCTGGGCCAACCAGCTGGGGGAACATGGATGGTATCACAAGCCAGTAAACCATCCCTTTAACTGCTGCACTAAATTCTGTGCGACTCCAACCCCTCTTTGTCATAGAGGTGACTGGAAACCTTTGAGCAACAAAATGTCAAAGAGATATATATCATTCCACTTTATGGGGCCGGATCGGAGAGGCTCTGGGAAACTTGTTTGAACTTTTCCTCCCTGCGCATACCTGTCACATTGGGAAAGCCAAAAGAGTTCGATTTACACCAGATGCATGTAAAAACTAATCAGTGCTTCTTTTTCTGGCTGGGCTCGAAAACGCCTTCTTTGCAATGTCGTTATTGTTGTTGCTGCTATTTTGCACTCTAGCGGAAAATATTCACGTATCAATTTACATTGCTTACACTTGTTCATAATCTCAGGGCCAACACTGGAGTGACGTTATATGAATCTTTGTATTTATGTGCAGGGTTTTGGCTTTTTCCTTTTAAAAGCAAACTGCACCAGCTTTGGGATAGGGACCAAGCTAATGCGAAATTTCCCCCCAGTTCAAATATCTGCTTCAAATAAAAGATGTTACTCTGGACCACTGCAGGGGAGAAAAGGTGACCTTTCTACCTGCTTCAGTTCTGACAGTTATCATCCCCTCCCCTTGCTTTTTTTAAAAATTGCATTTTTAGAAGCCTACACATTAAATCGGGACGCGGATGGCGCTGTGAGTTAAACCACAGAGTCTAGGACATGCCGATCAGAAGGTCAGCGGTTCGAATCCCCGCGATGGGGTGAGCTCCTGTTGCTCGGTCCCTGCTCCTGCCAACCTAGCAGTTTGAAAGCACTTCAAAGTGCAAGTAGATAAATAGGTACCGCTCTGGCAGAAAAGTAAACGGCGTTTCTGTGCGCTGCTCAAGTTCGCCAGACGCAGCTTAGTCATGCTGGCCACGTGACCCAGAAGCTGTATGCCAGCTCCCTCGGCCAATAAAGCAAGATGAGTGCCGCAACCCCAGAGTCGGTCACGTCTGGACCTAATGGTCAAGGGTCCCTTTACCTTTACCTTTTACATTAAATCAGGCTTGGGGGACCCTTTTCAGCCTGATAACCCCATTCCCCTGTAACAAACCTTCTGGGGGACAATATGTCAGTGGGGGATGAGGCCAGAGGCAAAAATGGATGGAGCAGTGAATGTAAATTTTACCTCTGTACCATTGGCTGCCTTTCAGCTGTATGTATGTCAGGGGTTTCTACACACCCATCTCTCAGTCCTCTACCCAGGCAAGCAAGAGACATTATCCCCATTCAAGGACACATTCCAGTCAGGCAGAAATATTCATGGAGAGGATGTAATGGTTGAGGGTGTGGCCTGAGGAGAGGCCAGAGGAACAAAGAGTCCTAGAGGGCTGCGGTCAATCACTGGGCCTGACGTTCTCGACTTCTGTGTTAAATACAAAGACACGTTGAACTCCAGGTCTGCCTTGGTCCTTTCCTGCCCTCAGTGATGTCATCACTAAGCAGAATCTGATTGTCTACCATTCTGATGTCATCCTGTTCATAGTTGGATGCCAGATTGGGTGGGATCACATATGTGACAAACCCAGAAGAAAGAAGAAGAAGCAACAACTGGCAAATACAACAGAACCTATCAGAATCACAGTGATGAACATTTGTGAAATCTACATGCACACTTCCCCTTCCCAGAAGAAATTTCCACCCCACCAAGATCACTAGTTTCTACCCAAAAAAATGAAATCGGGGAATATTCAGTACAAGTCTTATTTACTCTCCTTCCACTGGTTTAGTGTTCCCAACCCAACAGTCACTTATGATTCCTTAAATTGTGCTGAAAATGAAGCCAATAAAACAAGGTGAGGTGTACTTGCCGTTAGTTAGAGCTATGGTGGCCAGATGCGATAAATGACAGGAATCCTATACCTGTAATAGCTACAAGGCAGGCAGGCAGAGCATACCATTTTACAGCACTACTGTGGAGAGATAAACTATAGCTGCCAAAAATCACACTTCTCGACAATTATTAAAATATTTGAGGTTTTCATGTTTTGCTCTTGATACCCCTAATTAGGCCACTTTCTTTAATAAAAAAAACAATGAAAGCAAACCATTCCGGTTCTTCATCTAAGGCCCTCTCTGTACTATCCATTTAAAGCTATTTCATGCCACTTTAAACAGTCATGTCTTTCCCCAAAAAAAATCCTGGGAACAGTAGCTTAAGGGTGCTGAGAATTCTTAGGAGACCCCTATTCCCCCCACAGAGCTATAATTTCCAGAGGGCTTTAACTGTCAATCCCTTTTCCCAGGGAAATAGAGTTCTCTCAACAACTCTCAGCAGCCTGTAAAAATTGCAGTCCCCACTGTTCCTTGGGGGAAGCCATGACTGTTTAAAGTGGCAAGAAACTGGAGACAACCATGTACTGTGGTACCTCGGGTTAAGTACTTAATTCGTTCCGGAGGTCCGTTCTTAACCTGAAGCACCACTTTAGCTAATGGGGCCTCCCACTGCTGCTGCGGCGCCAGAGCACGATTTCTGTTCTCATCCTGAAGCAAAGTTCTTAACCCAAGGTAATATTTCTGGGTTAGCAGAGTCTGTAACCTGAAGCGTATGTAACCTGAAGCATATGTAACCCAAGGTACCACTGTATATCCGATTAGGCTCCTTGGGGGGAGGGGGGCTGGAAATAAATAAAGGACTGACATACTGACAAGCAGCACTAAATGTTAACAATATCCAGCTGAGTTTCCTCAACTGTCTGGAGGGGGAAAATATGTGCTTTATTGTCCTTCCTAAGACAATGGACAGGGGGCAGATCTTTGTGCTTTTCAGAGAGGGATTCCAGCTAGGGAAGCAGAAATGTGCCTCTAACAGATGAAAAAGATTTGTATGATAAGGCTTCTTCTATCGCTTCATTGTCATGCAAAGTATTAAAAAGCCTGTCTACAAATTAGGATGCATTGCAAAAGTTCTCCACTTTATCACGTGCCTCTTTCCTTCAGTGAGCGGTATATCTTTACGACAACTCAGGTGGCTGCCTTGACTGAGCAATGCCCCTCAGAGCAGCAGTCAGTTCCTGTTTCCACTGGTGTTCAGTCTCTCCTACATCAAATACAAACACCCCTCAAAAATTTACAAAAGGAAATGTAGGGTTGCCGTATTTCAAAAAGTGAAAATCTGGACTCAAATGTTGTTGAGTTGCTTTGGAGGGGCAGGGGCAAAGTTGTTGAGGGTTTTTTTGCACAATCTCCAAAAAACTGAAGTCTTTTACCTATTTCTTTAGTAAAAATCACCAAAAAAAATCAACACTTTCGATACAGGTTGCCATACGCCCGGGTTTTCCAGGACATTTTGGCTGCTTTTTGAAAATTCCACCTAGACACCATTTTTGACGGATAAATCCCAGCTATGTTTAGGAAATTCCAGGCATATGGCAGCCCTAATGTAGGTGCCTTTTCTCATTGGGTGGGGCATGTCTGCACCATTCTGCATCCTGGTTTCTTGTGGACCACCTTTTTGTGACCCTTGCGGCCGACATTTTGTGCTATGACATGCCCCACAGCACCCATTTTGTGTTATGCTACACCCGCATTGCACTTTCTCAAAATTGCAAATTGCCCCACTGGCTCAAAAGGGCTAGCAAACCCTGGCTTAGGGAGTGCTCTGTGTGGAAGGTCAGTGACTATAGCAGGCTTCCTCATCCTCGGCCCTCCAGATGCTTTTGGCCTACAACTCCCATGATCCCTAGCTAGCAGGACCAGTGGTCAGGGATGATGGGAATTGTAGTCTCAAAACATCTGGAGGGCTGAGGTTGAGGAAGCCTGGACTATAGAGCAGCCACCATCTATGGAGGCACGGAATGGAATCTAAGTGTGTTTTAATTCATAGATCTCTGTTTTGCTGCCTGCAACACTGTCACATAAACCACACTAACCAAAGAAGATTCTGGTACCTATTGCAAGCTCATGTTGTTGTTGTTGTTGTTGTTGTTTAGTCATTTAGTCGTGTCCGACTCTTCGTCACCCCATGCACTCCTGTCTTCCACTGCCTTCCACAGTTTGGTCAAACTCATGCTGGTAGCTTCGAGAACACTGTCCAACCATCTCGTCCTCTGTCGTCCCCTTCTCCTTGTGCCTTCCATCTTTCCCAACATCAGGGTCTTTTCCAGGGACTCTTCTCTTTTCATGAGGTGGCCAAAGTATTGGAGCCTCAGCTTCACGATCTGTCCTTCCGCACTCAGGGCTGATTTCCTTAAGAATGGATAGGTTTGGTCTTCTTGCAGTCCATGGGACTCTCAAGAGTCTCCTGCAGCACCATAATTCAAAAGCATCAATTCTTCGGCGATCAGCCTTCTTTATGGTCCAGCTCTCACT
Source organism: Podarcis gaigeae (assembly GCF_964106915.1). Lineage (NCBI taxonomy): Eukaryota > Metazoa > Chordata > Lepidosauria > Squamata > Lacertidae > Podarcis > Podarcis gaigeae. The sequence continues at coordinate 20,125,775 of NC_139690.1, forward strand.
TCCATACATCACTACTGGGAAAACCATAGCTTTAACTATAGGGACCTTTGTTGGCAAGGTGATGTCTCCACAGATAAAATATGCAAGCTACCTCCCATTGAAGTAAATGACAAAATTCCCATTGATTTGAATTCATCATTGCATTTCCCCCCCACCTCACTTTTATAAGGCTGCCAAACCACAGGACTGAAATTTTCCACCTCCACTGACCTCCCTTACATACAACTTTCTATTTGTAAAATATGTCTCTTTCAGAAGGAGAACAGAAAATGAATGATTCCCTCTCGCTTTTCCTGTTTATGAGTTGCTCACCAGCCAACTATAGCTTTCTGAAATCTGTTCTGGGGCCAGGGAAATTTAATTATGTTGCTTTATGAAGAAAAAAAGAGGAAAGTTGAACAGCATAATTGAGATTTCTGCATCAGTGCTACAAAACCCTGTTGCTCATTTCCATCATTTCCAAAAGCCAAACTTTCAGCTTTCATTTGTTTGTACCTGATGGTTCTTTCTGATCATAAAACCATAGAATCGTAGTGTTGGAAGGGACCCAGAAGGTCATCTACTCCAACCCCCTGCTTTACAGGAATCTCAACTAAAGCGAGACAATATTGAACTAGATGGAAAATCTGACTTGCCATGAAGCTGTTCCTTATGTTTTGAAAGAGATTAGTTGGCTAGAAGAACAAGCCTGTTGATTGTTTTAAACAAAGAAGCTGAATATGGGACTCAGCTGATACCCAGCTACAAAACTGTTTACCATCTCCTTCTGATGTTAGCTATTGCTTTAGCAGATCTGCTAAAAGTCAAGCAGAACTCCATATAATAACCAGGAGCTTATGAAGTTCAGCACTCCTTGAGCTTGCCTTTATCAGAGGATGTCTGGTACTATCACTTATATTATTGTCTGTCCTAATCTTTCTTCCTTTGTGTGCATTATTTGAGGAGAAAGGGGGAAATCCTTAGCATTTTTGGATTTAAACAGAGCAGAGAGAGGGAAAGCCAATCAGTTACCACTTTCCTATTGTAACAAGGCCAGAAGGGACAATGAAAAGTAACCCATGCAGGAAGATATTCTGGAGAGTTAAGGAGCAGTTTCTTTAAAATTTTCTACCACATGAAATTTTAAGCTATATTTGGAGAACAGGGGAGCCGGCAGCATCGGGCCAAAACTCTGTCTAGTCCACTCACAGTGGCCAAACAGATGCTCATGGAAAGCTTGCACGAAGAACCTGAGCACAACAGTGCTTTCCCAACTTGCAATTTCTAGCAACTGGTATTCAGAAGCATGCTGACTAGCTGCCATTTATCCTCCATAAATTCAGGCTCTGGGTGACAATTTCAAAAGCTAGTAAGGTTCATGGGTGGGGGATTACATCCATTATAGCATTAATAATAGGTGCCTTTGTGCTCAATGAATGCATAATCTGTGTACACATAGCACTGAGCTCCACACACTGGTACAGTTATTCACATGTAATATTCAGTGAGTGTACAGTCTGTGTACCTTTGTACAGAGAAAGAAAGTGTATACTCTTCCGTGCAAAGGAGATTGGAAGAAATTTAAAGTTTATTTACAGAAACATTGTAAAATTAAGGAATCTTAGAAGGATGTTGGAATGAAGTTATGTGGTTTTAGCAGAAATGTTATAAAGGATTAAGTAAAAATAGACTGTTAATTGGTGAAAGGAGGGAAAGTAAAGTTACATCATATTAAGATAAATTATAGGCCAAAAACTGGGAAAGATGGAAAGGATTTGCTGAAATAGCTAACCGAACTAGAATACAAAAAAGGGAGGTGTGAGGAGGTCAAGGAAACAAGCAAATGAAAGATAAGTTATGGGAAGGTCCGTTGTGTTTTTTAATTGTTTCTATTTTTCTGTTGTTTTTTTTGTTTTTTTTCTTTTTCCTTATTGTGATGTGTTGTCTTGTTTTTGCTTAATTTGGTGTTTTTTCTTTTTTCTTTTTGTAACCTTTAAAACTTTAATAAATATTACTTTTTAAAAAAAACAGTTGCACATGTGTAGCTTGTACCTGGGTTTAGTGCAGGGATGGCAGAGAAATACAGTTCAGTTTGGATCTCAATATGCACCTACGTAATTTGCACCTTCCAAAACAGTGTATGAACCGAAACACAGGTATCCTTTGAAATAATAACTCCCACGAATTGTGTGGTGCAATTCTCCAGCTAGTTAATGTGTGCAGAAGTGTGCATATCAGAAAACGTATCCCAGTGAACATGCTATGTATCATGTTGTTTTGCAAGATGCTTGCAAAGATGTGAACATTAGGAGAAAATGGTTCAAAAAGGCTCATGAATTTTCACGAGGACTTTTTAAAGAAAAAAACAAAAACAAATTGTGAACTGATAAGAAATGCACAGAACTGACTTTAAGATTGGGGAAATGAGAAACTGAGGGAAACTGAAACTGAGAGATGTGTCCCTCCTTAGTTTGGTGTGGTAGTTACTGAAGTCCACCCAAATTGAAAATCAAGGTGGAGCTAGAAGTTCTTGCTCAGTTAAAACCCCTAAAGGGTTTCCCCTAATTAATTACAGCATGAAATAGGAGCTCTGGGAGATGTATGATATTCTCCCTCTTCCTGTTTTATCCACGCAACAACCCTGTGAAGTTGTCTAGACTGAGATTTACAGCGACTGGCCTATGGTCTCACAGTGAGCTTCATGGTTGTGCGAGGATCCGAACCTGGGTTTTCCAAACTAACCATTGCACCACACTGACTCTCACTTCCCACCTGGACGTAAGCTAAAAGATTCATAGGGCCCACCTCAGCCAAAATACCTCAGGGATTTGGAGAAAACAAAAGTAGACTAGTAATTCCCCATCCCCTGTCACCTCCAGGGTAGGTTTGAACATTGCTAAAGTGCTTCCAGTAGTGATGTATGGAAGTGAGAGCTGGACCATAAAGAAGGCTGATCGCCGAAGAATTGATGCTTTTGAATTCTGGTGCTGGAGGAGACTCTTGAGAGTCCCATGGACTGCAAGAAGATCAAACACATCCATTCTTAAGGAAATTAGCCCTGAGTGCTCACTAGAAGGACAGATCCTGAAGCTGAGGCTCCAATACTTTGGCCACCTCATGAGAAGAGAAGACTCCCTGGAAAAGACCCTGATGTTGGGAAAGATGGAGGGCACAAGGAGAAGGGGACGACAGAGGATGAGATGGTTGGATAGTGTCTTCGAAGCTATAAACATGAGTCTGACCAAACTGCGGGAGGCAGTGGAAGACAGAAGTGCCTGGTGTGCTCTGGTCCATGGGGTCATGAAGAGTCAGACACGACTAAACGACTAAACAACAACAACAAAGTGCTTTGCTAGATCGCTTTCAAGGCCGGTGGGGAACTGAAAAAGAGAAATCAACACTCAAATTTCTAATTTTAAATCAAATTCCTACACCCCAGATACACATACAACCCCCCCCTTTTTTTTTACCATCTTCTTATGTCTGACTTCCAACTATGTTCTCTTTCTTGGAGTTATTCTTTGCGTTGGCAATACAATGAGCTTAAAATTATGCTGGCAACTTCCCCGAAGGTCTGTGGAACGAGATCCCAGGGAAATTATTTGTCTTTTCTTCCCACTTATCTCCTCCTCCCCCTTGGCGTACAAGCTAAAAAGGCTGCCGTGCATCGCCAACATTATTATTCTCTAAATTGCAGCCAGGACTTCAGAGCTTGCTTCACCCCAAGAAAGATACAAAACATGATTAGATACAAAAGTGTGATGAGGAGGAGAAGGAGGAGTAGAGAACACCTTGAAATATGAAGGGGAGATGAAGAAAAAGGATTGAAATCTGCTTTCAGGATAACCATCTTTTCATCTGTTGCATTGCCTGGGCTCTGATGCAAAGCCCCATTGAAGTAAATGAAAATCTTCCCATTGGTTTCAACAGGCTAATAAATAATTCTTCCTAATGTTTGCACACAGGCCTGTGTTTCAACCTCCAGTACCTCGTCATTTTTGAATAGCATCTTGGTGCTTAGCACCCCTTAGAGGTGGAATGCTTGCACTCTTCCAGACTAGTAAATAAGGAGAGAAAAATTAGCAGTCAAATGAAAGCTTGTATTCATGGAGGATAAGGCTATTATTGGCTACTAGTCATGATAGCTATGCTCTGTCTCCATAGTCAGAAGCAGTGATGCTTCTGAGGACCAGCTACTGGAAGCCACAGAAAAGAAGAATGCTCCTGCAGTTGGTTCTGCTTGTGGGTTTGCCACAGGCATCTATTTAACCACAAGATGCTGGACCAGGTGGGCCACTGGCCTGATCCAACAAGATGTTCTTATATTCCTATCCGACCTGTGTTACAACATTTTTATATCAGTAATTTATGGATTGGTTTTTTAAAAAAAAGTTTTTTGATGTAAGCCCTACAGGGTTTACCCACTTAGGAAAGGACCCTCCAAAATAGGGGTGGACTATCATACATCATTTATAGAGGACATCCCTCAAATCTGGAGCTGGTCCTGTTAAGAGCAGGTACAATATTTGGGTCACATCCACACTATACACTTAAATCACCCTTATACCACTTTAAAAGTCATAGGCTCCCCCAATGAATCTGGTGAACTGCAGCTTGTTATGTGGGCTGAGAGTTATTTTCATTTAATTTTTTTATTAGATTTTCATAACTTTAACTTCAATTAAATTCAAGCTTCAACTTCGTTATATTTTTCTCTTAGAATTTGACTCCCCACATTCCCTTCCACACTGTTTTTACATTCATCTCTTTTAGATCCTGGAAAATATCACACTTTTCACCTAATACATTTTCCTCTGTTACATCACATATTTCATCTAAAATATGTATTCCCCTGTTTCATATATTATCATTTCTTCCCATTGCTCAAATTTCAAATGCTGCCCACGATTTCATTTGGTTGTTATATATATATATTTTCAAATAATCCCGAAAAGGCTGCCAAGGGCTGAGAGTTAATAGGAGACCCCTCACAGAGCTACAGTTCCAGCACCACAACAAGCTATCGTTCCCAAGATTCTTTGGGGAAAGCCATGCACTTTAAAGGTGCATTAAATATGCTCTAAATGTATGGTGCGCACACAACCTTGCTCCGTCCTTTCTGCTTCAGATTCTGCCTTTGTGATTCCAGTTCAGGTCACCTTCCGGGCTTCAAATGAGATTAGCCTTTGCTTTTTGTGCCACAGAAAATTGCACACAGTGGTTTCCACCCAACGGGATACTTTTCCTGCAGACTATAAAGCAAAATGAGCTGGACATTGTTGTGAGTAGGGTTGCTGAACAGCCTGGAAAGCAAGTCTTAAATTGAGTCTTCAAGTCATAAATATTGTGGGCAATAATAAATAATAAGAAAAACCTTGATAAAACTTACAGAGTAGATTATGCCCCACACTAGCTATGAAGTTAGGGTTGCAGTCCAAGGAAAGTGCTTGACAAATCTTTGCAACAGGAACTCTGCTGTATTGAACTCTGTTTGGCTTTAGAGTTCAAGGTCTCCTGTCTTTGGGCTACAGAGGCTTGCTAAAGATAGGGATGGAAGAACATGTCATTTTCATTTTCTCCCCCTTTCTCATTTTTTTTCAATCTTAGGTCACATCCACACCCTACATATAAACTACTATTCCCCCTCACAGATCTACAGTTCCCAGAGTGGTTTAACAATCAATCCCTATTCCTAGAGAACTCTGGGAATTTAAGCTCTGAGAGGGGAATATGGGGGTCTCTTAGCAACTCTCAGCACCCTTAATAAACTACACTTCCCAGGATTCTTTGGGATAAGCCATGACTGTTAAAATAGGTATAATAGTGCTTTAAATGTATGGTGTGGATGTGACCTTAGTATCCCCCCCAAAAAAACACACTGCATTGGGACATTTGGGAAATGGGAAAGCTGGGAATAGCTCTGTTCCAATCTGCACAATAGCCAGGGAGGTGCAGTTCAGGTCAGCCTGTACTGGAATTTGCAAAGATCGAATTCATCAGGCAGCCTGACCCATTAGTGACCTTCCCCCTGGAGGAATCCTTGTTGTGCCTTTGAAAACCACCAGCTTAGATCCTTAAACACAAGCAGAACAGAAAAGGCCTTGTCAACAGGTTTGGTTTCCGATACGCTGAAAGATTTCTTTGAACCTTTGTTTCTTTCTAGTCTACAAAAGGCACTCTCTCTCTCTCCATGCATTAGCCTTTCTATCCACAAGGATAGGCATAGTGAGGATAGATGGGACCCCAAGGCTTTGGAAACTTCAGAAGGTTAATCAGCCTGAAGACTGTGGAGGTCAGTAGGTTCTGAAGGATGAGGGGAAGCAGCCTAGCAAGCACTTGACTTTGTGCCAGCAACCCAGGAAATCCAATACCACACATTGTCCTAAGTGGCTGAGGGCACAGCTCAAAACATTTTCGGCATGGAGCTTGATTGCCTTCATGCTGGGATCTATTGAAAAGCAAGGGGAGGGGGCCTCACTCTCATCCATATGATCTCGTTTCCAGGAGCATTCATCAAGGGTCCTGCTCATTCATTAACAAGACATCACTTCTACTTTTTTTAAAAAGCCTATGCAACAAGAAGCAATCCAGCATGCCTTTTGGGTCTCTCCGTGAGCAGCTTCATAGAGTTCATAATCTGCTACACTTCAGCGGTTTGCATGGGGATGGAGGAGCAATTTCCTCCATTCACATTTGAATGTCAGCTGAATTCACACTTCCTGAAACATGGACTGAAACACAGTTGTCCTTCAAAACCCATACTTTTCTGCTTTGAGAGTAAATGGGTGGAGGACACTATGTACAATGTCCTGAATGAATGGCAGGAGCAGTCTATCAGATCATCTGGAATTTCAGCAAATGCCCTTAAAATCACCCTCACCTGTTGATTCATCTTCTATCAGGGAGATTCCATCATTTACTCACCAGGGCCTGCCCCAGCTCTTGTTCCCAGACCCGCCTAAAGGTAGTGGTTATTCTTGAAATCACAAGTGCCAACCCTGGTGAAGTTGCTGCTTTGGGGGAAAAAAAAAACCCTTCTGAACTTTGGTACTGGCCTAATTTATGAGTTAAAAACACTGTCTCCTTTTCTATACTTTTGAGTCCATTTCATGATTAATTTAGTTCCACTGAATTTCCTTTACTAACTGCGGAGCAGAAAAACGCATTTCCTAGCCTATTAATCTCCACTCTGGACCCATTTACAGAGGGCTAAATGAGGGAGAATCCATTTGCGCACTTTGTTCTCAAACCAGGACACTTCGGGAATAGTAAAGCATTCTGTGCCCTGGAAAGGGCAATAAAAAATCATTAAGTAGAAACCAGGAAGGATAGTTATCCACAGATAGTTCCAAGTTCCTTTCTAGCACCAGAGGCCAACAACAACAAGTGGACAGCTCAGTTGGTTAGAGCATGGTGCTGATGATGCCAAGGTTGCAGGTTTGATCCCCATATGGGACAGCTGCATATTTCTGCATTCCAGGAGCTTGGACTAGATGATCCTCAGGGTCCCTTCCAACTCAACAATTATATGATTTTATAATTATGCGAACAAAACAACAACAACAAGCATTTCCAATGCATTCTACAAAACCAATGGAAGAAATCTAGGCTCATCACTGGGTCCTATCTGGAGATACCAGGGATTGAACCTATGGCTGTCTGCATGCAAGTCAGATGCTCTTTTCTATGGAGTTTGCTGCCACATCACAACATTCAAATTCCCCCGTCTTTGGTTAAATGGTCAGGGGACATGTAATGGGAAATACTTCTACTAGAAAAGCACTGCAAGTCCGTGCTGACGATACCGGGCTAGATGGATCCAGGAAAAGACAGCCTCATCTATGACTGTCTATTCTAACACCTACACTGCTGATACTCAGTGCACTCCCCCCAGCCCCAATTAAAATAGGAAGGACAGTTTACTCTTAGACTGGAAATGAAATTTGCTCTTGATCAGCTCCTAGCACAATGGGAAGGTATCCATCTCAGTGCTATTTTTCTAGAAAGAGAGGTGCTGGAACTCACCATGAATATCTCCCTTGTTTTCTTTATAATGGCAGTGGCATCCACCTGAGAGGTACTGTGGTCCAGCTGAAAAAATGCCCTTCTCCTTCTAACATTCCAGTTTTACAGCCCAATTGACAGTATCCCATTCACCAGGGCTCAGGGAGGCAGCAATTCTCCATTCCATTCTTTTGTTGTTCCACCCTTCACTGTCTTGACCCCAGACCTGGAATCAGCAAAGTCCTCAGGCACCAGCCCTGAGAAGAAGATAGATCCACTCCCTGGCCCACCGCATGTGGAACCAGAGGTACAACAGCACACATCTCTTTGCCAGAATCCCAAGGCGACACCTCTGCCACCAGGCTCCAATGACCAACCCATACTTTCCTCAGGAGATCAGGAGAGCTAGGAGGAGATATCTCAAGGCCTAGAATAAATCATGTGGGGGTGGGAAGAGAGACTTGGCAAAATGCCCTCCATGGGGCAGGGGAACCACCCTCACATAAATTAAAAACTGTCCATCGTCCAAAGTGCTTGAGACTATGTATGACATAAAATTAAAATGACAAAGAAGCAAACACGGCAGCTCAGGAATGAAAGGGACTCTATGCAGGTGTCTAGATTTTTGTACAGTTTACAGTTGCTATCTTCTTCTTTTTGAAAAAATAAAAAAAGTAATTGTTTTGATTTAGACTATGGAACCCTACATAAATATAGCCCACAAATCTTTTCCCTCTTGGTATGTTTTATTATCGATGCAGTAAATTGCATAGCTGTATCTTATATTTCCTTATTGGCAATTGTGACAACAAAGAGATATATAGTTCATTTCTTTTTTCTGCAACCTGTGTGTTATAAAATTCATTACAAATAATTAGGGGGGGAATGAATGTAGGCAAAGGATACACATGCAAGAACATGAAGGCCCTGAAAAAAAGCTACAGAAAATTGGCCAGGTGTGCAGTATCAAATTTGGGAATGGGGAAGAAACCAGGCAGGGGACAAACAGACACAAATGGAACAATGCAGTTCCCCTAACATTTCAGTTCCCCCTTTCAGCAACAGGAGCAGGACATTCACAACTCCAAAATATGGGGGAAATGTCAGATGAGAAAAAAAATATGCATGAAAAATTTGTACTCATTTTCATGCACATTTATCCTAATAGGACACATTTTTGTACACAATTTTGACTAGCACCTGAGTCTTTGCATACAACAACCCTCTGATAGGATGCATCCTTGTATATTATTTTCATCAATACACACATTTTTTGTTATGCATTGGTTCAATAGGTGTGAATTCGGGAGGTTTGGTGAATGAGTTTCTCCCCTCAACCCCTGTCAAGCTGCAGATGGTGACCAACTTCACATACTCCCTTATTCACAACCTTCTCCTCCAAGCTATGTATTTGACAGTATTCGGCTCCACTAAACCTGGCAATTTGTTTTCCTGCCCGCAGTTTGCAATATGTACATCTCTTGGGACCAAGGTAGACAGGACAACTTACATCTCCTTGTTTGCTTCAGGCATTGGTCTCCACCCACTCTGGGGAGAATAAGCGTAATAATACATAAATAAAAACTCCCCCCGCTGCCACCCCCCATCCTGCATATTACAAGCTCCTTTGATGTAATGGTGACCATAGAAGGCAGTTGCTCGAGATCAGCATCTCAAAACCTGATGCTGATGGTACCGCCAAGGACATTTTTAATGATGGATCAAGGACATTGGCTGGCTGTTTATGAGAAGAGTTGTTTAAACAGGCTGAGTGACAGTCTTAGCATGCAAAAGCAGCTTCTCACACACAAAAGAATCTAGGAATGTGAGCATGAGAGTGCAAGGAAGAAGCTATGACTTAGTTTTCCATCTTTTCTGATCCACAAGCCACCTTTAACTTTAGTCTTTTCATTTTATGAATGTACATATTCCTGCTTTTCTCTATACAATAAGGGTGCGGATCCTGTGACCTTTCAGATGTGGTTGAATTCCAGCTCTCAACAGCCTCAGCCAGCATGGCCAATGAGTAGGGATGATGGGAGTTGCAGTCCAACAATATCTCAAGGGTCAAAGGTTCTCCATCCCTGGTCTAGGATGATCACATGCCATTGTGTAGAAGAGGGTGCCTTTGTTGATGCAGCTTTTCATGCAGAGATGAGAAAAGCTACACAGAGGGATGGGAAAATCTGTCAATTTTGAGTTCCCTCGGTTTCTCATTTTTTCTGAACCTTTCAATTTCTGAATTATTATTATTTTGTTTTAAAAAAATCATGGTAAAAATTCATCAACATTTTAGTGCAAACTTCTTCTAATAGACACAAGTTTGTATACCACTTTAACCAGTGCTTTTCTTCTAGACAAAAAGGTGCCCATACTGCGTAGCCTTGAGTACCCCGGGGGGGGGGGGAAGCACTGTCTGTTTCCCTTACAATAATGCATTTTTCTATGTTAAATGCATTTTATGGACACTTTACCTGAGTATATGCAATTTGGTTTACATTATTTGGCTGGAGAACTGAAAAGCAAAATTTGCAGAAGTGCAATATTTGAAGGATGGCTGCATTCTGGTGCTTATATTGTTTTGGAAATTGAGAAATAGGTAGGGTCACTTTTAAATGCAAACTGAATCAATTTTTCTGCCCCTTCCCTAGCTACAAGTGCCAGAATCTCTTCGTCTCTTATCTGATAAAAATATAGAAGGCCTCCTACCTCTACAACTAGTGAGTCTTTCACCTGTTTTTGCTTTCCCATAAAACAAGAAAGGAGATTCCTACTAAACATCAGGAAGAACTTTCTTACAGTAAGAGCTTTTTGGCAGTGGAACAGACCCCCACGAGATGTGGTAGACTCGCCTTCCTTGGAGATTTTTAAGCAGAGGTTGGTTGACTACCTGTCATGTATGATCAAGTTGAGATTCGTGTGCTGCAAAGGGGTTGGACTAGGTGACCCACGGGGTCCAACTCAACAATTCTATGATCCTATGAAAAGAGAATGGTTGTGATTGGAAATGTACTGCAACTGGTTGGCTTCCATCTATTCTGCTGAGAAACCAACTGCCTCTGGTTCTCGTTCATCACCTGGTGGCAGCTGAGAGACCAGCAGAGACCATTTGTCTTTGCCATGGGTAGGTAAACTAAGGCCCAGGGGCCGGATCCAGCCCAATCACCTTCTAAATCCGGCCCACGGATGGTCCAGGGGTCAGCGTGTTTTTACATGAGTAGAATGTGTGCTTTTATTTAAAATGCATCTCTGTGTTATTTGTGGGGCATAGGAATTCATTCATTTCTCCCCCCCCCAAAAAAAAATATAGTCTGACCCCCCACAAGGTCTGAGGGACAGTGGACCAGCCCCCTGCTGAAAAAGTTTGCTGACCCCTCGTCTTTGCCTTCCTTTCCCCCTCTTGTGTGACCTAACAGTGGCCACTCCATCAGTCTACCTGCACTGCTTCTATCTTAGCTGGTTGTATGAAAGCCATGCTGTGTAGATGTTGCACTCTAGTTCCCATCATCCCTGATTTTTGACCATGCTGGCTTAGGCTGATGGGAGCTGTAGTGCAATGAAATTGGGAAGGGACCATGTTGCTTGGCTCTGGACTAGATTTTCCACCTTTCCTATATTAGGCAGTGTCAAAGCTTGAAGGGAAACTGACAACTCTTTGTTTGGCATTTGATAATGATTTCAGAGCAGAGCCAGATTTAGGTTTGATGAGGCCCTAAGCTACTGAAGGTAATGGGGCCATTTATATGTCCAGCTGTCTTTTGTCAACAACAAATTGCCACTTTTTTGTGTTGAATATATGCTATATGGTAATTTATGGACCTAATAGGTATCTAAAGCCATTTGCACATAACAAAATATGTATTACTTTCTATGGGAAAGCACACCTTGGTTTTGGAACGCTTTGGTTTTGGAACAGACTTCCGCAATGGATTAAGTTTGAGAACCAAGGTACTACTGTATATAGAAATGAGCAAACCAGTGATATTTTAGGGAGCAGGCTAGCAGGCAGGGCCCATTACTTACATCATAGGAGCCTACACAACACAAAACACTGTTGCTGTATGTAGGTTTTATTTTATTTGTTTTTTATCTTATATTTTGGAAATGTACAGCCAGGTTTTTTTCCTTTAAATTTTCTGGGGGCCCCCAAGAGAGTCGGGCTCTAAGCTATAGCTTGTTTAGCTTATACGTAAATCTGGCACTGTCTCACAGGACATACAGCCCCTGGGCTATTTCATGATAGGGAGGAAAAGGAGAAGTAACAGTTGTTGATTGGATAATATGCATCTGATGGAGACATGGGGCCTGGTTATTTGTAGCCCTGTGCTCTTGGGTAATTTGAATAACCTCCATGAATCACATTAACAAGCATCACAATTGTAGGGGTTTGAAGTTTCCAGCTTTGATGTCTTCGGTTTCAGTTTCCAAACCAGCACCCCACGCCCGCCCTGTCCTCAGATTTAGTAGATGCTATTTGATAAATTAATTACCTTGGCAGTGGTGTGCACAATTTGAGCCCCGCCTGGCACTCAAGTCTTGGTCGGGTGTTTGATAACAATCTCAGGGGCCATGCAGCTCCTAGGCTATTTCATAATCAAAAAATGTCAATCGGATAATACGAAAATGAGCAAACAGAGGAAGGCACAGACAGCTCGGGAAAAAGCATTAATGAAAAGTCGCTGAATTAGAATGGCCCACCTGTGGATGCCTATGTGGAGTCCATCTGAATACCAAACATATTCATTACCGCCAGCTCTGCATGACTGAGTCTCTGAAGAAGGCATTGGGACTGAGCTGGCATAATAGAAAGAAAGGGATGGAGCAGTCTGCAAGGATAACAAAGCACTCTTCAGGTCAAAGCCCCTGAGTGGTTGTTGCACTCAGGTCCTGCTCATGAACATCCCACAGGCACCCTGTTGGCTACTGCTGAAAACAAGACAGGGGTGTAGCAGAACAGGGCGATGGCTGCAGGCACATTTCTCTGGGAGGTGCTGTGCATTTGGCTCCACACTCCACACTCCGCCCTGCCAGCCCTGAGCCTCTTTGCGATGCTAGGATCATTCCAGCCTTGTAAAGTTGTAGAAGGCTGGCAGAGCAGCATGAGGAGGACACAACAACCACACGCCCTTCGATCCCAGGCTCACCCTTGCTTTGTGAGGCTGGGATTGAATGGTGCATGGCTGTTGCATCCTTCTCACCCTGCCCTGCTAGACCTGAGCCACTTTGCAAGGCTGGGATGATCCAAGGGCTGTGTTGGCCGACTGGGCTCCCTCCCCCATGCACAGGCAAGCAGGCAGCACAGCATGGCCCCAGGATCGCTCTGGCAGCGTCAGTGGTGAGGGTTGGGCTGGGCTGCCACAGTGGGCTCCATTCACTCTCTGTGCCCCACCAACCCTGGTACCTGCAAACCACGCTACACCACTGGAACAAGATGCTGGACTAGATGGGCCTTTGTCCTGATCCAGGAAGGTTCCTCTTATGTTTATAAGGCTCCTCATGTGAGTAGAAGAATAGGGGAGAACCAGGACATACTCCCTAGCCTCACCCCTTTTGTATAGCAGAAAGCCCTTTCTATTTGTTTAGGCTGCTCACATGGTTTAGAACTCTAAGGGTCAAATTACAAATTCTCTTCAAAAACTGCTTTGAAGGAGGTTATTTCCCCCCCCCAAAAAAAAAAAAAAATCAGGCAATGTATAAAGCTTATGAAATAAATAAAACCAGCCCAATCTGTCAATGTTTCTCTTAGTTTTCTCATTTTCCCAATCTTAAGATCAGTTCTACACATTTCCGCATCACTGTGATTCTATACATAAACACACACATATGAATGAAAAGGTCCTTGTGGAAATCCACTGGCATTTCAGTGTGAAGTTTTTTCTTACAAACACATTTTTGTATGTCATTTTTCATTAATACAATGCATTTTTGTATGTTATTTTCACTAACGTGTACATTTTAGTGCACATTTGATGCCTTTAGGTACATAATTGCACAAGTTACTTGACATTGTGAAATTTGGACAAGCACAGTTCCAAAGGATGGCTGCTTCTCAGTTCATATGTTGTATCGGAATGTGAAAATTTATTAAATGTGAACTGAATTTAATTTATTCCCCACCCCTACCCCAAAGCTGTCGCTGAGTTGGAGCAAGAAAGGAGGCCTACTACATCTACTGGAACTGCTTCCAAGTCCAGTTGGGTCCAGGATTATTTGCTACTGAATATGCCACTAATATGCCACCTCAAATGACTATTGTGGGCAACCCTCATTCAGCACAGAAGCATTCTCTTGGAAACAAATGGCTTTATAATTCTTGAAATGCACACAGGAGATTTCCAAGCCTAACTTCATGGGAGGAACAATAGGAAAAGCAGGAGGGAGTAAAAAGCTGCGCTAGGAAAGCGAGCTGGATGCCTATCCTAATAGAGCTTTTGTTTCTCTCCAGAAGAGGAAGCAATCACAATTGCCGTCTCCTCATTGGCCATGACAAATGCGAAGGAACTCAGAGAGTGTTGACTAGAACCTAATCGCTTTTCTGGCAAATGAGCCATGAAAGCTATTGTCAAAAAACATGATGTCCAAAGTGTTTGCTAGCACTTCATCTTCCTAGCTGAGAGAACTCCTGGAGGTTTGAGGTGATAGGGAGAGGTTCTGTGAATGCAACAGCCGTGACGCTTTCAGGTATGTTCCTAGAGCATTCTGAGGAAGCCATCATATAGCTGAAATACCTTCTTCCAATTTTGCCACCCGTTTGAAAGCAAAAAACAACCTCTAGGCATGCACACAATTAAAAAAAAAAAGATTTTTCTTTTCTCTTTTATTCTTTATGGTTTTGTTTCTCTGCAAACACCTATGAAGTATCTGGCCTTCCTATTGGTGGCAACAACATTTTGCACCTAAAACTGGCTGCCCCTGTTTTAGGTGCAAAATATAAGACTCAAGGCAGGAACCATTGCCCTCACTCTAATCTGGCTTGAGTTGGTACCATGTAGCTCTGTGTATAGCCAATTAAGAAGGAGGGCGTGGAATATTGCCCTTTCTCTTATTTGGCTTCAAAATGATTTCAGATAAATCATGAGATTTGGCTATATGATGACACCTATATAAATTTCAGAGTGAGGACAATGCTTTCTGCCTTCATTCTAACATTACATTGGTGAAAAGAAAGAAAATGTTGACCAGCAGGAGTGATATGCAGTTTCTTCCATTGCCAGAACCATGGATATATGGCACAAAAAGGGAACAATTGGGTGGTCTTTGATTCTTGCTATGAATGTTTTGTATTATTATTTTTTAACATGCACATATTGCCTTGCATATCCATTGACATATGATTGTTGCAGTCCAAACAGGAGTTTCATTGCTTTACTTTTTTCCTAAAGCTTTGTTTGTTGACTTCATTAAAGCTTTTCATTGTTAGAGGGATGAAAGCTGCAATTCTAACCATGCCTACTCAGAAGTAAGTTCCACTGGCTTCAATATTAGGATAAATTAACAAAATTCTTTAAAAAAATTCATGAGCATCTGGATGCAAATTTCTCCTAATGAACAGAATTTTGTATGCAGTTTTGACTAATATATACATTTTGGCAAGCAATTATCCACATTATAACACATTGCTTCATGTTATTTTCACTACTATTTTTTATGCAGACTTTCCACTAATAAATGCATTTTTGTCAACAATGGTTGTTGGAGAACAGCATCTCAAAATTATGGATAATTGCTAATTTTTGCTGATGGGTGTATTTCCATTCTCACATTGTTTTGGAATATGTGAATCTGATAAATTCGCCTTTCTCTGCAAACTAAATTGAATTTCTCTCCCAATCCCTAGTCTAACCCTCACATCTTATTATAGAGTCAACCCTATCACTAAGCTAGGGGATATGTTGCTCTCATCATGCTACCAACGGGAAATGCTTCCAGCTCCACTTTTGTTCTAAAAGATCACTTAATGTCAGCTACAGAAGTGGTCATATTGTACTGTCTCTGAGCCAACATGACAAATAACACAAAGCCTAACTTTCCAACCAAGTGTTCCACACTGGCAATGCCCTTTGCAAATGTCTCTGATCAGGTGAGTTCAGAAAGGAGGAAGGTGTGCTGTCAGTTCCATTCTGGAAAAGACGTGGTGCTGAAACAGTTGAGAAAGGTGCATTAAAGGGCATCTATACAGATAAGACCTGACAGGTAGAATCAGTTGCTGTCGCAAGACAATGCTCACCTGGAGAGTGACACTGCCAGCTATATCAGGTGCTGGAGCAAAGGGAAACTTGTATAGGAGACAAAGAATAGAGATTTGTAAGAGAAGGGGGATCAGTAAAGATGAAGAGACAATTGATCGGCGGCAGAGTGTATGCTTTGCATACAGAAGGTCCCGGGTTCGATATCTGGCATCTGTAGTTAATTTATATGACTCTCTTGGTCTTCTCTAGGTAACAGGCTATGGACAAGACCTCTGGGTTGTGTTTGTCTTGTTGGGCCAAAGGTTGTGAAAAGTTGTAGTGTAAATGAACCTCTCATTTCACATTCAGGGAGAGGTCAAGGATTAGAGGTCAACTGCAATACCTTGGCATGCAGAAGGTAGCAGGCTTGATCCTAAAACTCTCTTCATGCAAGAGTGGGAACCCTTTTTCACCTGTCAAGTGCCATGATCCTTTGGGGATAATCAGTCGGGGGCTGAATGGCCCAAAGTGAATGGGCACCCTTCCTTGCCCTGAACTCACTTTCTTCTATGCTCTTCCGTCCCCCCTTTTTTTCCTTGCCACACACATGAGAACAGGCCGAGGGCTGCATTAAATTGGGCCAAGGTTTTCATGCTACCATTAGGCTGTATGTTGCCCACCCCTTTCTTAAGGGATCTCAGGTAGCAGGGAAAGTCCTCAATCTACACGGGACCTCCAAGAATTGCAGTCAGTGAAGACTAGATTATACTGTGTTAAGCAGACCAGGTAGACCAGGATAAGGCGGATACATAGGGTAATATTTGGTAGTGTGTTCTTTCAGGATCCTTTTGTAGCGATCAATGTAGTGATCAATTTTCTTTATGTATATCCGTATGCAGACTTTGCTCATATTTATTCTGAGTCTAAAGCGTTAGGCTTACAATGATTTTAAAGCCATAACACAGTTTAAAGCCACCAAGGAAGCTGTCATTAAGTTAACAGAAATTCAATTAAATGCTGTCGCAAAGGATTGCAATACCAAACACAGCCATAAAACGTTTCAACCAGCCCCAAAACGTGAGTCTTGCATTGCTTCTGAAAAGTTAGAGAAGAGATACAATTCACAACCATGTATCCACCACATACTTTCGCTGTTCCTTTATGGCTTTATAAGCCACCCATCATTTTGAAGAGTGTATAATAGGATAAAACCATTACAAAACATAGTCACAATTCTGAAAGCAGCAGAATAATAAAAACAGATGTTGGCAGTAGAAACAGCAACACACACACACTAAAGGATCAACTTAAGCCCGCTAGAATGATTATTGATCTTCAGCTGGTGGGTTGGGACCCACTACTGACTTGTGTCTTGAGCTAAGGTGGGTCACAAGAACAGCAGCACCTCCAGACAAATGCATGGTTAAAATAAGCCAAGAAATTGGTTTGGTAGATTTTCCTTCAGCCGCCAGGGAGCAAAACTCCACCCAGCACCCTCAAATTTAGTTGAGCTGCCCCAAGTTGTTGAGCTTTTTTTTGGGGGGAGGGAGATCACTCACCTGTAACAATGACACAGCAGAAATAATTGCTTTTGTTTCCTGACTCTTTGGGACTATTTGACGCTGCAGAGTAACAGAGCGATGGAGGAGGTTAGAGGGGACTTTTGCTCCATTGCTTTTCACTGCCGCCGATCGAGAGGGACTGGTATACAGTAGGTATACATTTGGCACCCCCCAGAATTTGGTGCGGGGGTGCCCTGCACCCCTTGCACCCCCAGGTAAAGACGGCCCTGCTCTCCTTCATTGGAGGTTTTTAAAGAGAGATTGGATGGCCATCTCCCAAGGGATTCTTTAGCTGTGATTCCTGCATTGCTGGAGGTTGGACTAGATGACCCTCATGGTCCCTTTCCAACTCTACAATTCTATGAGTCGATGATCTTCAAATGCATGTTTGGGTTAAAGTTGAGTCCTGTATCTGAAACTGTGGAAGACTACTGAGCTAGATGACATGTCAGAAAACCTGGCAATTAATTAAAAGTCTCCCCCTGGTCTCATGAAGACATCAGGCTTGGTGCATATCAAGAAAAGCAACGGGTCACATTAAGAAAGAGATACAGAGCTTTGGACCAAGGCTTCACTTCCACCGAAGGGGATTGCCGATAAATCCTGCTCACCCCAGCAACCTCACCCTCCGTGCTGCTTTGGCTACTGGATGCCTCTGGATACACCTATCATAGACGCTGGCTTAGTCTCAGAATGATATGGAAACACGGCTGCGCAATGTCACTTTTTTGAGCACCACACCATTTCCCATCTGGTCAAAAGAACCTGCACTCAAATGAATTTTCTCACGGTTATTTCAGCACATCTTGTTCTCAGGATCTCTCACTCTCCACCCCACAAGGCTGGGATGCAAGAGAGGGATGAAATAAACTCAATTCACCAAAAAGGAGAAGAAGAGAACAAACAGCATGCTTTGCGTCCAGGTCAAGATGAAAGCCAGTGATGCTGATGGACTTCGTTCTGCCCTCAATTTTTCCTGGTGCCTTTCTGCCTCTGAGCTGACTTGACCCTCAACACCACCACCACCTGCCTTCCTGCAACAGCTATCTGCCTTTTAAAGAAATTTCTTGGCTTTGCCAGGTGTTTGGAATGTTCCTTCCCTATCTCCAAGTTATTTTAACTCAAAAGGCTTCCGCAGCTCTCCTGCTCTGAAGTCAGGTTTGATTTATGCCTGGAATCCATCCGTCTGGCCAGGCTTGAATAGCTCCCTTTAATGACACACGGATTGCTTGTCAGGCGGCTGTCCGTGGCACGGCTGGTGTTTGGAACACACAGTAATTGCTTCATTTATACGCTCACATGTACAAGCGAGCATGACTAATCTAAAGAAATGTCTCTATTTTTAAGGCTATTTACCCCCTTCTCTCTCTCTCTCTCTCTCTCTCTCTCTCTCTCTCTCCTTCCATAAACATTAAAAATGATGAACAAGACTGTAAATATGGTCTCCAGCAACACGAACAGGTGGTGCTAATGGCTGTTAAAGCATCCCTGAAGGGAGAGAATGGGAACCCACCATAAATTACGGGGTATATCTGCAACAATGAGAGGGGGGGATACCATTGCTTTCTGGGGGAAATGGAAGGTGGGATGAGTTCAATGGGAGACCCATTATGTGAGCTGCAACTCTCTGCAAATTGTGCTTTCTTTCTATGCTGTTCTTGGAAAGGTGTTAGGTTGGCATGTAGCCATGTGTCCAGGAAGTAATCATATCTTGGATCTGGCCAATTTACTTGGGTCCACAAACTCTGTAAGGCCAGTTGCATGAGACAATCATTCTCTTTGTAGCCTTGTTGTTGCACACACTTTTAAGGAAATATTATTGCCCCAACTTGGACGTACAATCTATCCCCATCTCCAGCAAACCTCCATTACAGCTCTCAGAAATAGACTTGGGAAACACAGAGAGGCTTAGGCAATAGTAAAAGCATCTACTCTTCAAGTAGCATTAAGACTTTAAATACGAAAAACCTACCTGGGGGAGGTGGGAATCAGCCCATGCACTTAAAAGAATTTATTTTGCTGGTTCCTTTCTGTGCCTCAGATCACAATATTGAATTTACTAGCAAACTTGCTATCTGGCTGGCAACATAGCATCAGATAAGTATTACACCACACAATAAAAAAAATCCCATTGCCTGATGCCTTGAGGATCAAGAACAGTCACTAATCTGAATTGGGTGGCCATGTGTCCTATTTTACAGTGGATAGTCCTCTATTTGAAAGAATCCTCTATTTGGAGGGCTCTCTGATCCATGTCCAGTTTAGCAAATCATAAGACAAGAGAACTGTAAGGGCCTTGAAGCTGCTAACACCTAGATGCTGTTCACATGTACTACTGACAAGCCAGGTGTCTCCCATCTTATATTTGTGCAGCTAGTTATGAAAATTTATGCAAATGTGTATGTTGTTTAGGTAGCCACCCTAGTGCTTCCATTGAGGCTACATACAGATGTTGGGAACAAAATCAGGTGCAAATTGTGCTGCTATTCTGACCTTTGGGCTCGGAGGTCTGTGATTTCCTCTTCCACGTCCAGCAGAGCTGTTGCTTGTGCCATCACCTTCTTGCTGCAAGGCAGGGATTTAAGCTGCAGGATGAGGAGCCCAAGGCAAAACTTGGCTCCCATCTCCTCCAGTTCCCAAGTCCCTATTTGTAGACCCTGGGGACACATAAATGGAAACCATCAGAGCTCCAAACGAAGTCACCAAATTAGGACTGAGAGTGTGTTGGAGTTTGGCAAATATATTGCAGTGGTATACAGAAATAAACAGGCTGACAAGATTACTGCATGAAAGAGATAAAGACAGGTTTAAGGTTTATTAGTCACAGAAAACAAAGCAAATTCTGGGTTCAGGTTTTAGCAGAGGCCGAAACAGAGGCACTGGTACATGCTAACTCATACTGAGTGGCTTGAAAGGACTAACTTGGAGAAGATGCAAGAAAGGCGTAAAAACTGGAAAGGAAGTAACCAAAAGAGAAGGAACAGATGAGAAGGAAGGACAGATAGGCAGAAAGACAATCGCCCCTACTGGTTCATGTAACTAATTGCAAGCATTGTTGCTTTACTCCCAACAGTGAGACCACCATTTTGCTACATGTTCCTGCTGAGGAAGAGGGCAGAAGCAAATGACAATCCCAACCAATGTAGGGCCAGTAGGATGGTCCATTGGCAGATGGATAGTAATGCTGAGCCTTCATGAGAGCTGCCCATTTGAGCTGTATCATTCCTTTGATTGCACCAGTGAACCATTCAGATTCCTTCTTTTTGGGGGGAAAGAGCTGCATCCTTCTTGGGGGAGCCAAGAAGGCAAACACACTCAGGTCACATACACACTATTTAAAGCACATGACTTCCCCCAAAGAATCATGGGGAACTGTAGTTGGTTAAGAGTACTGGAAATTGTAGTTCCATAGGGAGTAACCTACAGTTCTCAGGATTCTTTGAGGGAAGCCATGGCTCTTAAAGTGTTATAAATATGCTTTCCATAAATGGTGTGGATGTGACTGCCATCGTTAACAGGGGCAGAAATAAAAAGGAAGATGGGTAAAGGGAACATAAGCAAAGGATCATTTGTTGAAGAACAAGCAAACAACAGGAAGCCAATTACAAGAAACACACCTAAGAATCACAACTGTAGGGTTGGAAGGGAAGCCAAAGGTCATCTAATCCAACCCCTTGCAATCCAGTGAGAAGGCTTAATATCACATCATACTGGGAAAGGCTTAAGGACTCCAATCTGTGTGAAGCCGGTTTGAGAAACAACACATTGAACAGTAATATTTATAACAATGTCAAGGTTACATGTGCATTTTTGGATGAAAAACCCAGCACCGGAAACTCAGCAAGTACACAATAAAGGGGAGTGTGAATGCAGGCTAGTTTTAATTCCAATCATATTGTAAGGAAAGTTCCTCAGCCCACGCCGAATCCACCCACCTCCTTTCCATTAAAAAAATATATTTTTAAATTTTTTTATTTAAAAAAAAAACAGCATGTGAAACTGTATCCAGCTCCTTTAAACCGCCACGACTCAGCTTCAGCAAGCAAAGCAATGCTAACTCCAGCCCAGACAACTGCAAAACCTTTTATGTCTCCCCATCCTGCTGAATGCTGACTGCTGAAAAAGCACCGAGGATGAAATGAAATAGTCACAGGGTCCTCATTTGCTCCCTGCAGGACACAAAGCCATTCTCAATTATTTCCAATGGGAGCCTCTCTATCCTGGGGCGGTGGGAATTGGACCCTGGTGCATGCAGGGAAGTGAGAAAGTGCCTGTGAACTCCCCTCTGCTTTGGCCCTCCTTGACCCTTACTAAATGCATACATCGAAGCTCTCGCACAGAGGGCAGGCTCAATTGCCGCGCTGCCCAGCTCCTTTGCTATCAAGCCAGCCTGGCCCTGCCGCACCAACCCCTCCCTGCCAAAGCTCATTGACACGGGCTCCCATTGCCATTACTACCAAAGAAGGTTTCCTTAGTAACAGCAACGAGCTGCTTCCCAAGGTGGGAGCTACGTTCCAGCATGGCTGTGTTTCCTTTCTATGCTTGTGACTCAGATTAGGGGCTATTATTAACTAGCAAAAAAATGTGCATTGCGATTGCTGGCTGGGGCAGAGGAAAGGTGTGTACGCATGTTGCAGAGAGGCATTCAGGGGCCAGGCTGCCTGTTTCATTTGCCTCCCCCTTGCCACAGGGCCATGGATTGCAGCCAGATTGCTTTGTGCCCAGGGCTTTGAAGCAAAATGACTGCCACTTCTCAGTCAGGGGATTCCTCATCAGAGGAATAATAATAATAATAATAATAATAATAATAATTTAGTATTTATACCCCGCCCATCTGGCTGAGTTTTCCCCAGCCACTCTGGGCGGCTCCCAATCAGTGTTAAAAACCGTACAGCATTACATATTAAAAACTTCCCTGAACAGGGCTGCCTTAAGATGTCTTCTGAACATCAGGTAATTCTTTATCTCTTTGACATCTGATGGGAGGGCGTTCCACAGGGCGGGCGCCGCTACCGAGAAGGCCCTCTGTCTGGTTCCCTGTAGCCTCACTTCTCGCAATGAGGGAACCGCCAGAAGGCCCTCGGCGCTGGATCTCAGAGTCCGGGCTGAACGATGGGGGTGGAGACGCTCCTTCAGGTATACAGGACCGAGGCCGTTTAGGGCTTTAAAGGTCAGCACCAACACTTTGAATCGTGCTCGGAAACATACTGGGAGCCAATGCAGATCTCTCAGAACCGGTGTTATGTGCTCCTGGCGGCCACTCCCAGTCACCAGTCTAGCTGCCGCATTCTGGATTAATTGCAGGAAGGCATGGAGGCCCCAGCATTACACCAAGTCCTGGATCAGGCTCAACCTGGACGAAGGAGCCAGAATCCTTGGAGGAGGTGAAGGCTGAGTGGGTATGGCCTCTGATGTCAAGACCAAGCAAGTCCTAGGTCTGAGGGAGAGATGGTGGCTCAAACAGAAACTTGTCCCATCAGGAGGACCATCCAACTCCTAAGGATTTGGACATGATCCTCAAGGAGACCTCTAGATAGTGGTTCCCAATTAGCTAATTCCTTGGACCCCTAGTTTTCAAAAGCCAAGCCATTGTTATAAGAATTCTAAGGTTTCAAATATATATTAAATGTTCATAAATGTACAAGGCAAAAACACATAAGTATATAAACCGCGTGTCTGAAATAGTACAGGAGAGCAATCCTGAAGCCATTTAAACTCTCCCAGTTAACTCAAATATGCCTCTGCAGTAAGAGAGGGAAATGGGGAAAGCCTTCCCATTGTCATTTTGCTTGCAAATCCTGTCTTAAGGACATATTTGTGTATGACTAGGGTGAGCCTGTGACCTGGATTCAGGAACTAAACTATGAACCATCACAAAAGAATGGCCAGGCTGCCCAAGTAAGGCAATCAAGTGACCATTATCAGGTATCCTGGCAAACAGGATTTCTACTTTAGACTGCCTCCTGTGATGTATTTCTGTTGTAGACCACCTCCTTCTGTGATGTATGCATGGTGTTTTTGGGGGGGCCTTGGGCTACAGGGTGGGCAACTTCTATATAAGCGCTTGCACACCATTGTTCTGGGTTCTCTCCTCCCTCCTGCGTGTGGTGAGTGAGGACCCTGTTGCAGCAGTTAATAAAGATCAGGCTTACTAGCTACTTTGCTTCTCAATATACTCTTGTTGGTGTCTGTTACTGTATTTTCTCCTACCAATAGGGAACCCACTTAAGGACTCTATACAGGCTCTTGGATACCCCATAAGACAGGCATGTCCAAAGTCCATTTCGGGGGCCTGTGGCAGTCTACTTCCTGGGGTAAAATCCTTTTAAAAACCATCAGCAAATACAGTCCAAAAAGAAGCTCAATATCTCGAACCCCAACTTCAATCCTAAAAAAAGGCCAACAACTTTGGTCTCCCTTTGGACAGTCCCCATGGCCCTTCATCAAATCTGGCCCTCTTTGAAAAAAGTTTGGATACCACTGCATAAGGGGAAAGGAGCAGAGTTTTTTTTTTTCTTATAACACCATGGAACACCTAATTTTTTTTGGGGGGGGGGGAATGATATCTCTACAGTAGTACCTCTGGTTGCGAATGGGATCCATTCTGGAGGCCCACTCACAACATGAGCAGAATGCAACTCTCATCTGCGAGTGCGTGGGTCGCGATTCACCACTTCTGCGCATGCGTGTGACGTCATTTTGCGTGTCTGCACATGTGCGAATGGCGAAACCCAGAAGTAACCTTTTCCAGTACTTCCGGGTCGCCGCAGAACGCAACCTGAAAATGTTCAACCTGAAGCAAAAGTAACATGAGGAATGACTGTATGGTAGTTTTCATTATGTGAAAGGTGACGCAGATCCCCTGGGTGTGTTATGTGGAACCCCTGGTGCCCAAGGACCCCCAGTTGGGAACCACTGCTCTAGATGAAGGCAATGGATAGGAAGGTACATCTGCAGTGAAGGCATGACAGCAGGGAAGCCTGGCTGGGCAAACTGAAAGACTGCAGACATCCAGAGGACTCTGACTGTTCAAGTTTGCTTCCATGTTTGCTCTCCAGCATGCTAAGGATGGCTCCTATTAGTATGCTGCCCGAGATCTCGCTGATGGAATTAGCAAGGAAGAAGACTGTCAATTTATTTATACCCAGCCTCAGGGTATTACAACTGTGTGTGTAAAGCTATTGTGATGCAGAGAGCATTCAGTGTGGTGCATACATGTATAGCCTGGCTAGGAACAAGGCAGATAATGCAAAGCCGCTGTCCCCAGAGAGAACACCTGGATTATTCTGCTGCCAACCAGAGGTCAATTTTTCAAACTTGGAAGGATTTCGTCTCTAAAAGAAGAAAATCCTCAGTTCATCAATGCGTTTTTGGACTCTGCTTTCCTGATCCTTTGCATGGATCTCTAACACACTTGCCCTCCCTATTTTTAGATGAACTTTGTTCGATAATGCTTCTGCCAGCCACAGCAATATCCAAAGGTCTAATAATTAATGTATTTCTGTCTAGTTTTGTGGCTCCTCCAGAGGGCAGTTTGCCGAATAATGGAAAGGGATTGTTTGTGAACACGTTGAAACTAAATATTAGACCTTTCTTTGTAATTATTTGTGTAGTTCCGATAGCCTGTTTAAGTAATGACTTTCTGCTTGCTCTGAATTTCTTGCCAGGGTTTCTCCTGTATATGATCCAGGGTTATTTTTTCACTTCCACCTTTAATTATTATTTTTTTCCCTTAGAGGACACATTTTTTCACTGCAAAAATATTTATTTCTGGTACTTTATATTTGGTTTTGTGGCATGAGCTGCTACTGCTAATAATAATAATAATAATAATAATAATAATAATAATAATAATAATAATAATAATAATTTATTATTTATACCCTGCCCCCATCTGGCCCATTTCTATGCTTACAAGCTTCTGGACATGAAGTGGGTTTCAGGCAGTGCTCTGGGGAACAAAGAGCTCTGAAGATGCTCCAGCAAGAAAAAGATGGTGGGAAAGCCCTTATTTGGTATCAGTAGCAGGTGCTGCCTCGTTGTTTGTCCCACTTGTACTGCAAGGTCTTGCTTCACTCAAAGGGGCCTAACTTTCTCCAGTAATCTCCTGCAGTGATGCAGTAGGGGAGCCCCAGCTCTTCCTGGACCTTTTGCAGTAGATTCCTCTGTGTTAGAGACAGCAGCAGAGCCAGCCCACCCATGAGGTAGGGTGAAGCAGCTGCCTCAGGTGGCAGAAGCCCTAGAGGCGTTGCCCCCTGCAGGCACCCCACCTGCCTAGCCACCTCCACCGCTGCTGAAGCAGTGCCACTACCCAGTGCCGATTTCCGGAGAGGTCTCATGAGATCATGCCAAAATCTGGCTCCTAGTTCCTGACACCCACTTCCTCACAGAGTGGACTTTAATGATAAGGGGAATACTGTGGAGATGCACTGGGAAGTATGGAGTAATGTTTTCTTTGGCATAGCATCATCTGATCGCCACCAAAACAAATGCATGGTCCCTTCCAACTGTACAATTCTCTGATTCTGTGAAATCAGAAATGAATGCTGATCAAATAGCCAATGCCATGAAATGTCCCTGAAAACTTAGCAAGGTTCAATGAACAGGTTATCTGGAGGTGCCCTAACATGCTCTCCCACCTCTCTCACCAGCCTGAAATTCAAATTGTAAGGTCCTTGGGGCACATATTGTATGTCACCCTTTGCCAGTGTGCACTGATTCTGCCAAATTAATAAAAAATAACACCTGTTGGTTTTGAACAACTCAGGGTAGAGCAAGGATGGGTAAATCTGTGGATTCTGATTTCTCTCGTCTCATTTTCCCAGTCTGAATTTCTGAGATAGACGAGGGGGGAACCATGTTCTCAGGAGAGCTGGAGGAAATGTTCTCCCTTTGCCCCTCTACAAGGAACAAAAAAGAAGAAGCTCAGCCTGTCAACTCTGATTAAACCTCAGTACCCAAGCATCGAAAGAGAGAAATCTGGTACCCAGGGATCAGGAGGATCCCTGTTTCCACACTAACACACAAAACTACTTTACCCGAGTACAGTGGTACCTCTGGTTATGAACTTAATTCATTCCAGAGGTCCCTTCTCAATACGAAACCACTTATAACATGACGTGCACTTTCACTAATGACATCTCCCACTGCCACCGCACTGTCGCTGAATGACTTCTGCTCGCATCCCGAGGCAAAGTTTGTAACCGGGAGCATCTACTTCCCAGTTAGCAGAGCTCATAACCTGCAGCGTTCTCAAGGGGACGGTACGTAACACGAGGTTCCACTGTATGTTCATTGGCTGGAGAAATGCACTGCAAGATTTGGAGAGGTGCAAATTTCAAAGAATGGCTGTGTTTTGGTTCATGTATTGTTTTGGAAAGCACAAATTACAGTAGGTGGGTTCACATTTAAATGCAAACTAAATTGAATTCCTATTCCCCCCCCCTCCGCCCCGTGCACGCCGGGAAGAGGTAGCGAATCACAAAGTAGGAGCACTCGGATGATCTCACTGAGTTGAAAAGTAAAACCCAGTCTCTGTTTGACGTGAACAGTGTGTGTTAACAGGTAATCAAGGGTCTCCAGCTGTTACACATGAGCTATCAGGTTTATCAAAGCAATGTGGGGCCCCAATAGAATCGCTAACCAGAGCAAGGACAATTACAGTTTGGTGCTTCTCAGGTATATTATGGTTTTTATTGTTATTACGTTTCTGCTCAGAGGTTGTGGGTATTTTTTAAAAGTTTCTTCATATCACCAAATAATGCCCCCGGGAATCATAAAACCACAGGAAACATTTCAGCACTGTGGCTGCCTTGAGTTTTACAGACTGATTAGTATTTTGAAGGGAGAGGTTGCCATGGTATAACGGATCCAGAAGTCCCTCCCCCCCCCTTTCTGTGCTGTTGTAGAGGGCACAGATATTGTTTCCTGCTCATAACAACAAAATAGGGGCATAGTAAGCTTCCCTATATGTAATTTGTCTACAGACTTAGGAAGGGATGAAGAAATCCAGACCAGCCTCCATGGAACATATGGTTCTCAATACAGGTTTCCTAAGAAGGATGAAAGACACTTTGAGAAGAACATGCCATACTGAGCCAAGACTGCACATTCCATGAGACACAGACATAGAAAAGTGCCATACACGAAGTCAGACCATTGGTTCATCTAGTTCCAACATTGACAGTAGATATCCAGGGTTTCAGGCAGGGCCCATTTCCACCCCTACTCTGAGATGTCCATGATTGAACCTGGCACTTTCTGAATGCAAATCATATGCTCTACCACTAGGGATGTTGGAGAATTCCAATGGAAATGGGAGCAAAAATTGGCCACGTTCAGTTATTTGTCCCATGTCCAGAACAGAAATCAGTCCAGCAAATATTATTGGTATTCACTGTTGTTGCTTTCCAACTGCAAATGATACATAATTGATTACATGCTCCTGATTTGCGTTGCATTTCATTTGCACTGAAATGAATAGGGTGGGAAAATGTTAACGAGGGTGATATTATGTAACTTACATGGATGGCAAAATGTATAACAGTTTTTGGAGAAAGACAAACTGCCGCAGAATGGAAACGGTGTTGCATGCAACCACTGCAGGGAGACACAGAAAGCTATGCCTTCGTACATCCCTACCTACATGTGAGCAACTTCCCTTTCCCATTCTCTCCCTGCTGAATAATTCCCAGTTTAGTACTGCTGTACCATTGATCTAGTGGTGTGCCAGAGTCTATTCTCCAGTTGCTTAAATGTTTTCTTCCCCTCTGCAAAAGCAGCTTCCATTTTTTTGGCCATTCTTGAGGCACTTCAGGATTTCTTTGGGATTTCAGTGGCTGTGGGGATTTGCCTTTCCCTTATTGTTGTGAAGAGCCGAGGGTGGTACATTGGTCTTCTTCCTTTCCATTAAACATTTCTCCAGCACTTTGCAGCCTCCCTGGCTGTCCACACTTCCTGATCTGAAAAAGTCCCAGTTATTCTGTGACGCCTTACTCTGGGCTTTGATAGAAGCATTGGCATTCAGGAAGGCTGAAGAGTGTAGACCACTGGGGAGATTATTTGTGTGGCATGAAAGGGCAAACATAGGCACCCCTAAAAAGTAAGTGCATCAAAAACCCTGCACTCCACCCATGAGAATGTCACTGAAGTTTTCTCTCCCCTTGGATAGGTCCCAAATTAAATTTATCTTCTCATTCACTGATGGGAAATTATTGGAAAAAAATGCAGATGAATTGTGAAGAGGCGAGGCACACCACTATTCTGACACAGTACAGGCATCCTCCCACTTACATGGGGTTATGTTCTGCCTCCCTGCATGCATAAGTGAAAATCATGTAAGTGGTGAACACATTCTAAAGAGCCTCTAAACGCCCATCCCCCCCCCTGCTGTCTAACTCTCTCTCCTGCTCTCTCTCCACACAACTCTCTCTTCAGCTTGAAACTCTGGAGCTGAGTGGAGGTTGGAGGACATGTGGAAAAGTGCCTGCTGCTGCTGCTGCTGTACGACCACACATGTCAGCTGCTAGGCAAGGAGGCTGGGCAGCCTAAATAAAGTCCCACTGTGCCTCCGGTCTGTTTGGGCTCAGTGAAGTCCTCTTTGGACTCTGGGGAAGGTCTCCTTGTGAGCCACAAGGACTCTCCAGCTCTCTCCTGCTATTTCGTGATTTAAATGTATTTATTTATTTCCTGGTGCTGCGTGTATACACGGTCGCGTGCGAGTCGATTGCACAGGGGAGACACCTGTAGAGCACAGCACAGCTCAATTTAGAGGCAGGTGTCTAACTAGGAACAGGTGAATCCATTTATTCCCTGTCTGTGTCACTTCTGTATGTGTTGACTCATAAAGCCATCTGTTTGGTCTTTAGTAGTAATCCTATAATTGCTTGTCACACAAGCTTGATGTTAAAGCATCATTTTATATTGCCGAGGTCATAATTATTGTGTTTTAGACACTTCAGTCATATGTATGTCGGGGGGTGTTATACTGTCTTCTCCTTCACCTGAGGCAGCAAAATGTCTTGAGACAGCCTTATCTACCATTGAGCTATGTACCCTGCACCATAGACTCCATCGTCCTCACTCAGAACATGAGACTAAGCCAGACTACTCCAATGTAGTCTACATCGTAGGAGTGAAAAATAAGGAGCTTTATGGCCTCCACAATCTAAAGCCGCCTAAAGGATGCAGAGATCCAATTTTTGTACTTAATGCAAATCTCTAATCCTTTCAATGAATCCTGACTGTGTTACTTCCTTTAATAATATCCACAGGTTAATTATGGGCCACGTTTGAGTAGGGTTTATGATTCCTCCCCTTTCATTTCTACAAGGGGTCCTCTTGAGCTCAGAGCACTAGGACAGCCTTCTATATGCCATGTAATATCCAAGGTAACAATTTCATGGCTTGAGCTTGGATTCACCTTGGCCTAGTGACATGGCTGTTATATTATGAACTGACAGAGCCAACATGCCGTGTGGATAAAGGCCCCACCCAGGAGCCAAACTGCACATGGTGCTGCAAGAGGTATCCTGCATTTTGCTTTCTTAATATGTAAAAGAACCAGAAGTGTGGTGAAGTGGTTAGAGTATTAAGCTAGGATCTAGGAGACCAGGGCTCAAATCCTCACTCTGTCACAAAGCTTGTTGGATGACCTTGGGCAGCCAGTCGCTGACTCTCAGCCTAACCTATTTCACAGAGCTATTATTGTAAAGATAAAATTGAGAATGGGAGAAGAACAATGTCCACCACTATGAGTTCCTTGGCGAACAGGTGTGATATAAATGTAATAATAATGACCCCCAGCATCTCCAGGTAGGAGTGGGGGAGACTCTTAGCTGAAACCCAGTCTGTGTGGATAATACTGAGCTAGATGGACCAATGATCTGCCTCAATATAAAGCAGCTTCCTGTGTTCCCAATTTCCTTATGTGTTTCATTTGCTAGATGATTCCCTCCACCTCTGCCACAAAGCTCTTTCATAGGATGGAAAACATTACCCTGAAATCAGCCCTGAATTTCAAGCTCAGTATCTCATGCAACATTAAGCTACAAAGACAAAGGCTTTGGAATGACAGACCACTAACATCTTGTTCACATAGGACTGGTTGGCCACACCTAATAAACTGGAGAAACCAACCGGCAGATGAGATGGTTGACTGATTCTCTTTGGCACCTTCCTGGTTCTAATACCCTGTGAGTTTCCCACCAACAACCTTGGCAACTGCATTGTTTGGGGTTCCCTGTGAACAGAGATGAATTTAATTTTTCCAACACCAGGGGCTGAGCCAAGAGAGTGCCACCAAGGGCGCCCCAACAATGACTTAGAATGGAAGGTGAGAGGCAGGAGGTGTCAAATTTTGCTGATGCTCAGGGTGCCACTGAAATTTGAAAGCCCAAAGTCTACCATCCTGACAAGCAAGAGTCATTTTCTGTATTCAAAGACACATTCCAAACAGGCAAAAACATTTGGGATACATAATAGGGCCAGTGAGATGTCTGGCCTGGGAAGCAATGGTGAGAACTGAGGAGTATTCTGAGGACCAGACAGGGAATCCTGGAGGACCGCATTTAGCCCCTAGGTCTGAACTTCCTCATCTCCAGAATAATGGCCGGAACCAGGCTGGGTTTCTCCTTGCTGGGGGAACGATACAACCCTCCCTCTCTCATTACTGTGTCGTTGGCCAATTGATCCTTGCTTCTGTGGTGCAAAGGCAACTGGGATGGGCACAATTTATTTCAAGCAGGGGACCCAAATGGATTTAGGAGGATCCTTTATTAATGCACATAAATGGAGCAGGAGATAAATACGGAGCATCAATGCTGCCTGCGACATGCAGCGGTTTCCTCTCTGCTGCATTAAGAAGCGTCAGCTGCTCTTTGAGTTGAGCACAACCCCCGTTTCCCACAGAGATTTGTACAGAAGTGTCTGCAAAACCATCAGCAGGCACATTTTGTCCCCTACTGCCTTTCTTCTCTTTCTCTTATTGTTAAAATAGTGACAGTTTCAAATGAAATATCACAGGCATATGCAACGCCACTCGCATGTAGAGTCTTCTTTTAAGGGACCAATCCACTGAGGGTGAGCAGAAGCCAGAAGTGTCGTGTGCCGTTTTTGAATGTCAAATGTTTTAAACCATCGCCTCTGGCACCTGCTCTGAATTCCACAGAACAAACAGTTGTGGCGGGAGGAGGGGGGACCTTCTTCTTGCTTGTTTTTGCATCCTCCCCTTTTCCTCTCTCTTTCTTGATCTTTCCCTTTCTTTCTTTTTTTGCACAATAAATGTAATGCAGCCCAGCTCTTGTGGGATTACCCACAAGGTCTTGCGCCGGGGTAAGACGCTCCAACTCCTGGTGCAGATTAGACTTGACGGTGTGAAAGAATGTGTCAAAGGAAGGGAGGGGAAATAAATGATAACTGCAAAAAGATAGTTACGATTTACATCACCCACTTCTGTAATCTGCCAAAATACACTCTGAAATAGACGAGGGGGGGAAACCATGTTCTCAGGAGAGCTGGAGGAAATGTTCTCAACCCGGGCAGAAAACAAAAGAGAAAAAGGAAAGGAAAGGAAATAGATCCCTGAAAATTGCTACAAAGTAGAACTATAGCTGGTGAGAAAATGCAAAGTACATCTCGCTCACCCCTGCCCACGCATATAAGCCTGCTCTAAGATTTGCACTCATGCAGTGACCTAAGAAGGAATCTGGCTGAACCACAGCAATGGGGTTCTTCTCCCCCTTTCCTCTCCCTCCCACACATCCTTGTATTCCAGCCCTGGCAGATTTACACAGAACATTGTGGAGCAGAGACTCTGGTTCGGAAAATGAGTTTGGGAGTCCTCCAAAGCAGCGAGCCACTGGGGAAAGAAATCAGCGCACATCAATTCTCCACTAGGCAGGTGTCAAAAAACACAGCTGAGACAAGATTTTTGAGGACCAACTGTGGGGTGAGACCTATGCATTCTCTTTCCTTTATGCACATACATATTATGTTTCCTAAGTGAGACTTATGGAGGTCCACCAAAGTCTGAAACCATTCCTAGTCAGAGCCGGCAATGCTTGGCCATTCGATAGCCCCTGGTACTGGATTATTCAAAGGGGGCAAACTGGGGGAACTCTTGTAATTTGGGAAGACTTTTTGGGAAGGAAGCCACTTTTTATTTTCCCCAAAGGGAGTTTTGTCACTGGTCAGCAACCTGGCAGCCACAATTCCACACACCTGCTTACATGTACACACACACACAGAGAGAGTGCTTCCTCTGAAATTACATTATAATGAAGTGCCATTGCGGAGGTATTGTTGAGGAAGAGAGAGTGGCTCCTGTAGACTTCTGCAGGGCCGGCCCATCCATGAGACAGACTGAGGAAGCCAAATCCAAGCAGCACCTCTGTGGGCACCGCCTCTGTCACTGGAGAAGCAAGAAGGGCCTGCCGTGGCTTCCAGGTTCCAGTGAGATCTCACAAGAGGCCTGTGTCAGCCTTCAGGGACTCGACTTCCTCCCCCACTTTGGCCATAGATAAGCAGGGCAAAGCAAAAAGAGTTGCTTACCATTTAAAGAGTCTTTAATGATCACAGCAAAAGAACAAAGCAGCCATTCTTGGAATGAAGGTGCTCCCAATGAAGGTTTCCACCCACTTTCCCCCAAGTCACTTCTATCTTGCAACCTGATCTCTCAATCATTGTGCTTTTTGTATAGCCATCTTATTTGCTCTACATGACCCCAGACTGATATGCTGAGCACTTTCTAGTGAGAGAGAGTCTGTTAGCTCTCACTCTCCCAGTTCTTCTTCACTTTGCTGTTCACCCCCCCCCCCCCCGTTCGTCCCAACTTTTGTCTTCAGAACTATGCCCATCTGCAAACCACTGTTCCAAATCTATACTGCTCCACTGCTCCTGGGCAGCTTCAGGATCCTGGTCAGGAGCAGGGAGAGGGGGAGGCTCCCACCATTCCTCACCAGAGGTCTGGTCTCTGACAGGCTGCAAGATCTTTCCACAACCTGGAAGGCAATGTCACACAACCCTGGTAAACAAGTGTTTGTGGCAAGGGTGGCAAGGGGGTGGGGGTGGCCATGGCATTTACACAAGGAACACCTTCCTCTTTTGTGTCAGGTGGCAAAACAGAATGGACCACCCCATGATTTCTGATAGAAGCTTTGTCACTCATGGGCGGATTCAGCAGAAAATAACAAAGACCCAGGCATTAAAATCTGAAGAACATAACCAGAGACTATTTATTTATTTGATTCCATTTATGAACTGCTTCCCAGAAAATAACTCAAAGCAACTTCACAGTGAAAACAAGTCCATATGTAAAAAACAACTCCACATACACAAACAGTGAAAAACAATTCCATATATAATTTCATTTATAAAAACAAGGCCAAATCCAAGACTGTGATTAAGATCTCCACTTTAGATTAAGAGCTCATTTTAAAAGGCTTCGTTGAAACAAGGAAGGCCTTCCAAAGGCAGTAGACAATAGAAGCAGCATCTGTCTGATATATAACAGGAGTGAGTTCCGAAGCTTGGGTGCCACCACACCAAAGGCCCTGTTCCTATACAGAACTGATCTCATAATGCAGGCATCCCCAAACTCAGCCCTCCAGATGTTTTGGGACTACAACTCCCATCATCCCTAGCTAACAGGACCAGTGGTCAAGGATGATGGGAATTGTAGTCCCAAAACATCTAGAGGGCCGAGTTTGGGGATGTCTGTCATAATGAGATGGCATTGGTAGAAGACCCTCTCCTTCAGAACACAGTGATCAGTTAAGTGTGTAAGGGCTGAGATGATCTTATTGGTATCCTGGTCCCAAGCTGTATAGGGCTTTGTACACTGGTACCCAGTGACGGACCTACATTTTTGGAGTACTGAATCTTGAACTGTTATGGAGGGGGCCCTTCGCAAGGTCTGGGTAACCACAGTTATCTTCTTATTTGGGGTCCTTCTATGACAGATCATCAAAACAAAAACAAAAAAACTCCTGCAGCCAATCAGAAGCCACAGAACCCCCATCGGACATTTGGATTCCAAAAATAGTTTGCAAACTGCAAACAGGGTTTGCGACGTCCGGGAGCCAAAACGTTTGAGAACCACGGTACAACTGTTTGAAAACCAAGGTACAACTGTACAACCTTTAGTAGACATCTGAAGGCAGCCCTGTATAGGGAAGTTCCCCCCCCCCCCTTATATATGTTGGAAGCCACCCAGAGTGGCTGGGGCAACTCATTCAGATGGATGGGGTATTAGTGTTGTTGTTGTTGTTGAATAGGACGTCCCTATTTTCATCGGCAAAATGTTGGAAGGTATGCCACCATGAGTACGAGATACTGGGTAGATGAGTTTGTGGCCTGTTCCAATGAGGCTCTTCAGATGTTCATGCTTCTAGTCATAGCTCAGAGCCCATCCATGCATTCTTTGAGTGCTGTCATTCTGCTCATTTAAAATAAAATAAAATAAGCTTCCTGCCCGCCTGCTACAAGGACTGACAGGTTCCTGGAAAGCTTTAAGCCCTGCTCCTGCTGTGATGGACAGAATGAAAGCCATTACAGTTTCACGGACTCTGATAAGCTGGAGAAGGAATTGCAAAGATGTTGGTGGCAAAGTGTGGATGGAAGGCAGAAGAAAAGAAATAGAATTCAATCAAGTGCCATGATTCTTCTTGATACAAGAGCAGCGTGTTGATGCATTTGCTAGGACGGAACAGCCCACCTGCCATGGAGAGTAACATGACAAGCTAAGGGCTCCTGCAGACATTTCCAAAGGAAGAAGCAGAGAGAAAGCATGCTCAATGCTGCTGCTGCTACTGCTGCTGCTTCCCAAATGTCTGGATCAGAGGATGTATGTCATGTTCCCCAAATGAGGAAACATGGATTCATCCACAGAGGAAATGCTCAGAATCCCATACATCCAGTGGTGAAGACCAGCCCTACCATTAGATAAAGTGAGGAAGATTATTTTGTATGTCCAATAAGATTACATTGTTGTTGTTGTTGTTGTTGTTGCTGTTAGGACTGTGTGCTTTTTATCTCAGTCTCTTAATGCTGGTCTTTAGAAATCACAATAAATATTTGATTTGAATTGATATTATTATTACTCCAGGGAGGAGAAGCACTTGAAATGTTGTGCCAGACCCTTTAAACCAATCTGTTCAGTTCCAGTGATACTTATTCCTGGGGAGATAATTCTCATGCATATAATGGTCAAGAGAGGATAATCAGAGCAAAGCTTATAAAGACCACTGATTTCACATAAACATTGGGTCAAGTGTTAGTAAACCTAATGAGGTAACTTAAATCCCCGAGCCAATCAAAAGACAAGTGGCTTTCTGCAAAGTTCCCAAGACAATGGTGTTTATCATGAACACAGATCACCTTCAGCAACTTTTATGAATAAGATACATAATCTGGGACTTGCATGAGTTTAAATCCTATGATTTTAAAGCACTCTTACACCAGTGTAAGAATCATTTCTGCCCCCCAAAGGCTCCTGGGAAGTGTACTAGATTAAGGGTGCTGAGAATTGTTAGGAGACCCCCTAAACCACAGAGCCTAGGGCTTGCCCATCGGAAGGTCAGCGGTTCGAATCCCCGCGACGGGGTGAGCTCCCGTTGATCGGTCCCTGCTCCTGCCAACCTAGCAGTTCAAAAGCACGTCAAGTGCAAGTAGATAAATAGGTACCGCTCTGGTGGGAAGGTAAACGGCATTTCAGTGCACTGCTCCAGTTCGCCAGAAGTGGCTTAGTCATGCTGGCCACATGACCCCGAAGCTGTCTGCGGACAAACGCCGGCTCCCTCGGCCTATAGAGCGAGATGAGGGCGCAATCCCAGAGTCGTCCGCAACTGGACCTAACGGTCAGGGGTACCTTTACCTTCACCTTTATTCCCCTTAGAGAAGTACAATTCCCAGAGTGGTTTAACAATCAATCCCTCTTCTCAAGGGACTCTAGGAATTGTAGCGCTGTGTGGGGAATGTGTGTGTGCAGGTGTCTCCTAACAATTCACAGAAGCCTTAACAAGCTATGTTTCCTTGGATTCTTTGAGGAGAGCCATGACTCTTAAAGTGGTATAATAGCGCTTTAAATCATAAGGTAATAGCAAAACCTCAAAAATCCTGGGAACTGTAGTTTGCTAAGAGTGCTCACAGAGTTACAATTTGCAGAGTGGTTTACAAATCAATCTCTCTTCTTGGGGAACCTTGGGAGTTGCAGCTCTGTGAACTCACCACCCTTAACAAACCACAGTTCCCAGAATGGTTGAGGTTTTGAGCATACCTTATCATTACAGTGGGTGAAGTTGGTGTATGTATTTTCCTTGCCAGTAGAATGTTTCTCCAATGCTCTACAGTCTCCCTGGCGGCCCAAGGTTCCTGTTAGGGAAAATACTTCTTCTGGGTTTGGATTTAAGCATGAGAACCTGGAAAGACTGCAGAGTGCAGACCACTGGGGAAATGATTGGTGTAGAATGAAAGAAAGGGCACAAACAAACACCCTTCAGTAACTGCAAAAGTAAGGCAAGTGCCTCAAAAACCCTGCACCCCACCCATTAAAATGTAACTGTAATTTTCTCTTCCCTTTGATAAATTTTGAATGCAATTCCTTTTCTCATTAATTGATGGGGAATGGGGAAACACTGGCAACATTTTCATCGCAGCCGTAGTTTTGACACTGCCAAAAACGTTCACACAAAAAACACCCAACACACGCATTTCGGCTCATCCCTAATTAGAAGGATTCTGAAATGAAATGGTACGTTAAAAAGACAAAGAGGTTCTAGGACACAAAATGGTGCGAATGTGGGAGTGTTAACATAGCCTCAATAGATGTCAAATGGAGACGCAGCTAGACTGCCCCTGTTTGGATGCAAAATTCCTGACTGTGCTTAGCGCGCTTGCATTTATTAGCCCAACACAAATTACGGCTGCTAATTAGAGATACAACAGAAGGGGAAGATATTCCTGCCTAATGCTAATCTCTCCCCTTTTGGAAGTGAATTTGCTTATCACAAGCAAATGCCATGTTTGCCAACCCCTAATAAATCCTAAAGTGATGGCGCAACAAGGTTGCTGATGTCCCCCCAATTCCTAGCATTTGCTTCAGTGTTAACATGGATTTATTCAGCAAAGCATAGGGAAATCAGAGCAATAAAAAAACAAGACTTAAGCAGAGAGAGAAATCAAGCTCTTGGACACACAATTGGACTGGGACCTCTTGCCCAGCCTTTCCCAGAACAAAAAGGAAGCACTGCTTTCCCCACCCCATCCCTCCTCTTTGTGACTGTGTGTATTTGGCAGGAGTAGGGAACTTTGGGATCTGTGGCTCTATAAGGAGGAGGAATAGAGGGACACGGATGGTGCTGTGGGTTAAACCACAGAGCCTAGGACTTGCCAATCAGAAGGTTGGCGGTTCAAATCCCTGTGACGGGGTGAGCTCCCATTGCTCAGTCCCTGCTCCTGCCAACCTAGCAGTTCGAAAGCACGTCAAAGTGCAAGTAGATAAATAGGTACCACTCTGGTAGGAAGGTAAACGGCATTTCCGTACGCTGCTCTGGTTCACCAGAAGTGGCTTAGTCATGCTGGCCACATGACCGGGAAGCTGTACACCGGCTCCCTCGGCCAATAAAGCGAGATGAGCGCCGCAACCCCAGAGTCGGCCAAGGCAGGACCTAATGGTCAGGAGTCCCTTTACCTTTAAGGAGGTATAAAGGTAAAGGTAAAGGTACCCCTGCCCGTACGGGCCAGTCTTGCCAGACTCTGGGGTTGTGCGCCCATCTCACTCAAGAGGTCAGGGGCCAGCGCTGTCCGAAGACACTTCCAGGTCATGTGGCCAGTGTGACATCCCTGCTCTGGCGAGCCAGAGCTGCACACGGAAACGCCGTTTACCTTCCCACTAGAAAGCGGTCCCTATTTATCTACTTGCACCCGAGGGTGCTTTCGAACTGCTAGGTTGGCAGGCGCTGGGACCGAGCAACGGGAGCGCACCCCGCCGCGGGGATTCGAACCGCCGACCTTTCGATCGGCAAGCCCTAGGCGCTGAGGCTTTTACCCACAGCGCCACCCGCGGCCCTTTAAGGAGGTATAGAGTTCTCCTAAAAACTCCTGGCCCAACAACAGGTGCAGATCCTCTAAGTTCCCCCACCCCCTCGCCTGGTCAAGCGGTTTTCTGGTAAACAAGATGGTGCTTTCATGGACAATAACAAAACAAAACAAAACATAACCCAGCACTCAACCCCCAATCTAGCCTGGTACTGTACCAAGAGCCCAGGCAGGCACAAGTGAGTAAAGTCAGGCCCACCTAGCTCATTCGCCCAAGTCACCCAATGCAACCAAGATCAAGTTGTGGGTGGTCTTATTATAATAATAATAATTTTATTATTCATACCCGGCCATCTTGCTGAGTTATTCAGGGCAATATAGGGCATATGGGGGGGGGGTCGCATAACTCCATACCCCCCAACACTTCTCTAATGAAAATAGGGACATCCTAAGGAAAGGTAGGACATTCCAGAATCAAATCAGAAACCGGGATGGCTTTTGGAAATCTGGGATTGTCCCTGGAAAATAGGGGCACTTGGAAGGTCTGCACCCACACTTTGGAACTCCTTGCCTATTGACATCAGGCAGGATCCTGCATGGCATTCTTTTAGGTGCCAGCTAAAATATTTGGGGAAGGCAAGCCTGTCTAGAAATATAGAACATTAACATGCATTGTAATCTGGCTTGTAGCTTATTTTTTATTGTTTAGTGTGTGTGTGTGTGTGTGTGTGTGTGTGTGTACACACACATGAATGATTTGTTTTGAACTGTTTTTTTTCTGATAATTTCAATGTTTTATTCTTTTTGTAAACCACTTTGAGGGGTTTTATTTAACTATCAAGCGGTAAATGATTGATAATAAACAGAATAAATAAAACCAACACCCAGCACGCTTAATGAACTACAGTTCCTAGAATTCCTAGTATGATACCACTTGAAATGTACAGTGCAGATGAGACCTAAGCACTGGCGGAGGAAGAGGGGTGCAGGGGGAGCCCCTGGCAGCACGATCCCGGTGGGGTGCCATCGCACCCGACACCCAGTCCACACTGGGTGCCATGCCCCCGCAGGCGGTGTGCCATGCCCCAGGACGCATGCCATGCCCCTGCGGGTGGTGTGCCACACCTCCGGAACATGCGCCACACCCCCAGGATGCGCGACAGCATGAAGCTCCGCCACTGGGCCTAAGGCATGGTCCCTCTTTAGCAGAAAGCAACAGAGAATCCTGACTCTGTGATTGTTGCACTTCGTTGATGCATGTGTTTGCAGAAAACACATCTGCCGTGTGCACTTTATTACATTTTTAGGCACATACTGTGTTGCTGTTGGTTTTTTAAAAAAGAAATCTGTCTAAGAAAATGTTGTTTATTTATTTTAGTAAAATATTGATATCCTGCCGTTCCATCCTTAATGGAACCCTCTCGATGCAGCTCCCGGCCATTATTTAAAACATTAGCAACCAAATAAAACAGCATAAGGAAAGAATAAAAGCACACATACCAGAAGACAGCAGCAATATTTCATCAGCAACTAACAAATATGCACAACAGAACCATCTCAGATTACTGCCCATCTAAAAAAGGACTGCTAAAAAACTTGTTGCCTAAAGACAGAATGTGGATGTCAGCTGAGAGTCCTGGGATAGAAAATATATTAAGTGGCCCTAAGATAAGATGTGGGGAAACTCAAGCCTGGGGCGCAAATGCAGACTCTTTATCTGGCACTCAGGACTCCCCCCGGCCCAAACACTCTCTTCAGCCAAATGCCTCACTGGTCCAAGTTTACACCCTACTGGGGTGTTTTTGGCTGGTTGGAATGTACCGTATTTTTCGCTCTATAGAACGCACCGGACCATAAGTCGCACCTAGTTTTAGAGGGGGAGAACAAGAGAGAAAAAATTCCCTCTCTGTGTAGCGCCCCTTCAGCGAAGCGGCAGGAGAAATTGAGCCCCTTCCATTTCTCCTCCCGCTTCGCTGAGGGGGCACTGCGCAGAGAGGGAAAGCTGCGCAGCGCCTCTCCAGCGAAGCAAAGCCAGGAGAGCAAGAGGGATCAGTGCTCTTGCCCTCCTGGCTTTGCGTTGCTTTCGCTGAAGCCATGGAGCCTGCATTTGCTCCATAAGATGCACACACATTTCCCCTTAACTTTTGGAGAGGAAAAGTGTGTCTTATAGAGCAAAAAATACAGTATTCTTGAACTCTAGAAATGTCTCTTGCTTGTCTGAATGGAGGATAGAGAGAGCTGTGTGCAGAAAGCAACCTCCTGCACAAAGCTAAAATTTACTTCACCCACTTTTTGTATATGACCCCCAGAATGTTCCCCAGGATGGAATGGGGCCCTCAACCTGAGGAAGATTTATCAGCAAAAGATTAGCCTTATGATCATCATACTACTGCACTCTTGAAGAATCATTAGTGGCAAGAGTTCCATGATGCACTTTCAGCCCTCTTAAACGTCTTTGCCTGTCTCCAGCCCTACATGGAAAATAAGGCCAGGTGCAAGACCGGTGTGGCATTTCCTCCATTTATTTTTGCATGCAAGCACACAGGCACCTCAAAGCACATGTGACCAAGGTGAGGCACATGAGGACACCTGCACTACTGTACCCATTTTGTGGAAGTCTTGTGTTGCGCTACAGCAAAGATCGGGACAGTAGAGTCAGTAGCTCATCTCTAATTACTTGCAAATGAAAAAGCACCAAAAAGGACAGATTTCCCCGCTAGCTCTGCATTTACTAAAAGGTCATGGTGGATGTGTGATTTTTCTCTCTCTCCCCCTACTGAAAAGTGATATCAGGGACTAATCAGATCTGA
Organism: Podarcis gaigeae; assembly: GCF_964106915.1. Lineage (NCBI taxonomy): Eukaryota > Metazoa > Chordata > Lepidosauria > Squamata > Lacertidae > Podarcis > Podarcis gaigeae. The sequence goes on from NC_139690.1 coordinate 20,167,331, forward strand.
ACTTCATCATTAACTGTATCACCTTCCTACGCTATTTTCACTTAAGCGCTCTCTCTCTCTCTCTCTCTCTCATCCTTCCACACTCAGAAGCAAAGACTTCCTGAACACACACAGCTCCCCCAAAACACTGTGGATATCAGCTCTTGAGTTTCTTAGCCTCCTTCCCAGAGTCTGGAGGGCAATATTGATCCTCAGGTTGAGGACTTCACAGCCAAGTGGGAAAGCCATTTTCCATATCTGTTTTCCTGCTTTCTGACAGTGACCCACCTCCCTTTGCCATCATTGATCTTCTCACTTTCACACTTGGGATGCAATTCTATACTCTCTTTACCTGGAAGGAAGCTCAACTAAACTTCTGAGTGGACATGTATAGGACTGCACAATCATGGGAGAATTGCACAGCTAGTCAGGTAGCTATTTGTCCTACTTTACAGAGGACCCCCTCTATTCAAATGGAGTCCTTTATCTGAAGAGCGGCCTGGCCCAAGACTGGTTTAAAGAGAGAGAATCATAAGAAGGAAAAAGAGGCATCTTGATATTGCCCATCAGCAGTTAATAGCTGGCATAGGAGTCAACTCCTAGGGAACGAGGCCCCTTCACACCCCCCCCCCAATCAAATATTTGAAGGGGCCATCTGCCCCAAGCTGATGGGCATTGCCACTCAAATGGTGTGCATGTGCTGTGTCATGTGATAAATTTTGTGGGAGGGGGATTACCTGGGCCCCCCAATATTTTATTCAAGTTGGCACCCCTGATAGCTGGAGAGAAGACTGAGCAGGGACAAAGCTCGCCTGGTGTCAGGGACTGGGCAGAGGAGGAGTGGAAGGACCACCTCCCCAGCCTGACCCTTCCAGAGAAGAGGAAGACAGTTCAGAATTACAGCAGGGGTTTGAGGGAGGTCACAGCTCAGAGGAAGATGAGGGGGAAAGCTGGGAAATAATGGGAGAGGAGGAGGAGGAGGAAGCACTAGGGGAGCGACAGCTAATGGACTCGGTGTCTTCAGAAAGCATTCCAGACCCCACCCCCTCTCCCAGAACCCAACAAGCCTTGAAAGTATGAGAGCAAAGAGCTCAAAAGCAGAAGGCACTTTTCAGCAGCCATAGCACTGACTCATGAGGAAGTGGGAGAGACGGAGGGGGTAGAGATTCATTCGGGGCAATGCCATTATTCTGAGAGGCTGCATTCCCAAGCCTCTCTCTGTGAATATTGAGTAAAAGCAGATGGTAAGCACTTTTCCTTGTCTTGTCTGTTTTTTGCAGCCTGCTGTGGGGTTTGGTTCCTCTGCCATCTGACACCTGGCCACAGTTTCCCCCATGGTGGTGAAATGTATTATATTTCTATTTCCAGTACAGTCATACCTCGGGTTAAAGTTGCTTCAGGTTGAGCGCTTTTGGGTTGAGCTCCACGGAGACCCAGAAGTAACAGAATGGATTACTTCCGGGTTTCGCCGCTCGCGCATGCGCAGACGCTCAAAATGACATCACGCACATGTGCAGAAGCGGCGGATCGCGACCCGCGCACATGCAGGTTGTGTGCGCTTCAGGATGCGAACGGGGCTCCGGAACGGATCCCGTTCGCATCCAGAGGTACCACTGTATAGCTTTAAATTTGATGGCTGTAAAGGGGGTTAAGACAAATTCATGGAGGTTAGAGCTATCAATGGGCACTAGTCCATTGTTTTACCTCCACTGCTGGAGAACAGTGTGTGTCTGAATACCAGTTGCTTTCACACTCAGGTCCTGCTGGTGGGCTTCCCAGAGGCATCCGGTTAACAAGGATGGTGGACTAGATGAGCCAGCAGCTTTCTTCTCACGTTCTTACAACCATTATATCTAATTGTAAATCAGTGCAGTGCTGACCCAGCACGATTTGTCAGCTCCCAAAATGCCTGCCCACTCCCTGTCAGGGAAGAAGGGGTGAGGGAAGATCTACATCAAGAATAAAGGGAGAAGAAAGATTGGCATTGGGATCTGCTGCCCTGGTGAATCCTACCACCTGAGGCACTTGCCTCCTCTTGCCTCTGGGTGGGCTGGCTCTAAATCTGTGTCCTCTTAATTGGTGAACATCTTCCACCCAGACGGCTGTTGAGCAGAGAATGGGACCGGAGAATGAAGGCTCTGTGTTAGTCTTTTCGCTCTCCTCCTTTATGTCTACAAACAGCACTTCTCTCAACTGCAAGATTGGTTCGTGCTGCCCCCTGCTGGAATATATATAAAATTCTGGGTCAAAACCTCAGCTTTGACTGGCAGCTAACATTGTTTGGATATAAATAAACAAATAAATAAATTAAAAAATTGTCCAGTGGCACCTTAGGGACCAACTAAGTCTGTTCTGGATATAAACTTTCATGTGCATGCACACTTCTTCAGATAGACTGAAAGAGAAGTCACGAGACCCTTATATAATATATAGTGGGAGAGTGGGGTGGGGTATTTCTCAGAAGGGTAGTAGGAGATGGGTGATTGACTCAATGGTTGTGGTAAACCTGTTGACGACTGTTAACGACTGCTTGGGTATGACTTCTTAGTCTTTCTTTGGTGCACTTATCCTCCCTTCCCTTCCTTTATTTATTGCCCCATCTTTGCTAACTTCCTCCCTCGGTCCTAAAATTCTGGCTTAAGTAAGGCAAACGAAACTTTAACACATGGCACGATAAAAGTCTGTATATTTTTTTCAGGGCGAGTTATTTGTTGTAACAATTGTTTTCTCACAAGTTATCTTCTGTACCATGAAAATAAGTAAAACCTTATTTAAAAACACCCCCTGGCTTTGACCTTGATCAAAAGGTACACAGGCTTGTTGATTTCATAAAACCTCTCATTGGAGAGCTGCTAGATTTCATGCTTTCAGGATGCAGGGAGATTGGGTATGGATTCTGATGTGCATTTTGGGGAAGTATTACCAAGTGAGAGGATCATACCTGCTGAGCACTGGCACTTTTGCGTCAGCCTTCACCTGCCCTCCCCCCTTTGCAACCCACTGCTCCCACTCCAGGAATGCGAGGCATTTTAGATCAATAGCCCCCTAAGAGCCTTTCAATCCAACTCTGTCAACGCCATCCTCTTGCATTTGCAATGACCAGCATGCTGACTACAGAAGCAAAAGCATCAGTATTCAGGGGAGGTTAGGTAGACACCAGAGTAGTTTAGCATATAAGCCAGGTAGCTGCTGCAGAACCTTGAAAAAACATCCCGAGTTTTTAGGTCATGTATATTTTTTGCGAGTTGCACACAACCCAGGATTTTCACTGAGTGTGATTCTTTTACTGTCACAGACAAACTATGACCAGTGCATTCATCTTCACAATTTGCATGTAGACTTCCCGCAACAGGAATCATGCTCAAAGCACCTTTCAAGAAAGCAGGACTTCATCTTAAAATTAAGCATTGCGAGAGCAATTTCATAATGATATAATAATGCAGCAGCATAATAGCAGATCTAACAATGTACACAAAAGCACAACATTTCAGTATTGTGAAAATAGCAAGGCTGCATCGACAACAATACAGCTCCTGGCAACAGCACAAATCACAAGGGGGCTTGACAGGTTCACCTTGATCCCTAGAAAAGGGTCAGGGTCTCTCTCCTGCAGCAACTTGCAAAGCTTCCAGAGGCATTAGCAAAGGTAGAGTAGCTATAAACACTCCTCCCATAATGTTTCTCTCCTCTGCACACCACTTTAAGGCAGAGGACACCTCTCAAAGTCTGGATCTGATAAATCCTATGCACAATTAGGGTTATTTGTTTCATGTTTTAATTCAAGCCTTGGCACGTCCCAAAAAAATCTGCAAAGCAAAACAGAGCTTTCATTTGGAATCTTCACTTCTCAGAATTTGTTGATGCTGTACTCCAACCAGAGAATATGCACCAGAATGCCTACATTAGTGCAGGGGTGGGCAGCCTGTCACCCTTCATAAGTTTATGGACTCCAACTCCCATGAGACCTGGCCAGCATGGCCAAAAATCAGGGATTATGGGAGTTGAAGTCCTGCAACATCTGGCAGGCCACAGCTCTTGTATTGAAGGAAAGCGCACTGCAAATACACACACACACACACACACAAAACAATACACAAAAAATGCATCCTATGAAGTGAAAGCTGCTTGCAAAAATGGATATAAAGCGGTACCTCAGTTTAAGGACAGATTAGTTTATGAACAACTTGGATTAAGAACACTGCAAACCCGGAAGTAAGTGTTTTGGTTTATGAACTTTGCCTTGGAAGCAGAACATGTTCCGCTTCCTATTGAGTGTGTTCTATTTGTAAATCGAGTCCCCTGCTGCTATAGGAAAAGCATGCCTTGGTTTAAGAATGCTTTGGTTTAAGAACAGACTTCTGGGACAGATTAAGTTCAAAAACCAAGGTACCACTGTACTAGGCAAAATTGTGCACACCAATCTCTACAGTAGAAGAACGCACATGAAAAGGCATACATATATTGATATAGGCATGTATGTATGCCTTTTCATGTATGCCTTTTCATGCCTCTTCCATGGAACTACATACACTCATATTCATCTCCTCTTCTGGAGCAGTATTGAGGGTCTCAATACTCCTTTTAAATGGAAACAGCAATGTAAATTTGAGACTTCTCCACTGCTGCTAATGCATATCAATCCTTCCCTGAAGCACATTTGGCTTTTCTATTATTGACACTGATGCTCAGCTCCGAAGCTACACTTCAGTGCCCCCCGGGCTCATAAGGCCACAAGCATCCCCACTTCTGAGTACCTTTTTAACACACTCCATGCCAGTCCGCTTGTGTTGGGTTCTGCCTTCAATCCATTATCCAAGGCCCCATCTGTACTATACATTTAATGCAGCATCATACCCCTTTCATCAGTCATGACCCCCCCCCCCACTAGACTGAGAGAGGGTGATTGGGCCCAAGGTGGATATCAGCCTTTGCCAACCTGGTGCCCTCCAAATGCTTTTGACTACAACTCTCATCAGCCCCAGTCCACATGGCAAAAGCTGGCCTACAAAGCTCCTTTGCAATGTTCCCTAAATGTCTTCACAATCTCCATCCATCATGGCTTGGTCGAAGAAGCGACCTTTCTGTTTAGCTCTTGAAGCCATCCCATGTCCTGATGTTAAGTTCTGTGCATTTTATTTCTGCCCCTTGGGGCCAAAGAAAATGACCATTTTTAAAAGGTCATTGGGAAATCAGTGTCCAGCTGTCAGCTCAGGAGACATCCATATGGCTGTCAAGCTGCAGGGAACATCAGCTGCGGAATTCAACCACCAGGAGCAATTTAGCTGCCTGTGCCAGAGAGGGACACTGAAGGTACTGCACGGAACCATGTTATCAGTGCAAGGGCATGGAGACCACAATCCACTTCTGTCTCCAGCCTCTTCGGTTGTAGCCAATGTAGAGCTAATTAAATCACTTTGCAATATATACCAGCAAAATGTTGTTCTACAAGAGCACACATATCCAGGGATGCTGGAGATTTTGTTGCACAAAATCTTTCACTAGTGCAACTGTTGCATTGGATTCCTCCATTGTGCACATTTCAACTCAACCATGCTTGCTCTAGCAGATAGAGAACTTTGGATACAGCCCCTTGAGTTCAGAGGTATACTGCGTCCAAATTTAAGGTTTCAAATTTCAGTGGCACCTTGCACAACAACAAAATTGGGCAAACTCTCATCATCCATTCTGCATCATAGTTATGGTGTCACCTGCAACATCCCTGAGGCTTCACTTCCAGTGCAGCTGAACTGGTTGCACTCCCTAAATATGCTTTGCTGCATCTGAACATGCAGGGACCATTTACATTCAGCTACTAAGAACAATGGAAGAGCCCAGATAAATCAGGCCAAGGGTCCATCTAGTCTAGCTTCCCGTTCTCACAGTGGGCAACCAGGTGCCTATGAGAAGTCTCCAGACCTTTAAATAAGGTTAAAGAGACCTCCTTGTTTCAGCTGGCAGATCGAGAGGGCAGTGGATCAGTACCCTGTTTGGCCTATCCACCACTGCCTCTAACATTGCCCACCTATAGAGCTGCTCACCACTGTTCTTCTGCCTGCCTGGCTACTGCCAGACACTCAGTCAAGTGTCGACTGGATGGCTACTTTCTGGCTCATCTCATAGCTCAAAGTGAGGAAGGGTCCTTCCTCAGAGTGAGGCATTGTGGTCATAGTGGCCCTGGATAGAACCTATTTCAAATTTCACTGTTTACTACTTTGAAATGTCAAAATAGTATTTGCAGCCACAAAATGGCAGCAACATAGATGCCTTCCAGGGCTACCTCACCCACAATGCTTCACTCTGAGACAATACCCTATGTTCCTCCATCATGGGTTTTGTAGTTGTATAGCTGCATAAACTGTGCGTGTTCCTTCCCCCCCCCCTCCATCAAACTCACAATGCATCATTGGTTTTCCTTTTAGTCTTACAGGTACATGGACAACAGAGCTGTTTTGGACTGAATACTTAGGACAGGCATAGGCAAACTCAGCCCTCATGATGTTTTGGGACTACAATTCCCTGACTACATCATCCCTGACCACCGGTCCTGTTAGCTAGGGATGATGGGAGTTGTATTCCCAAAACATCTGGAGGGCTGAGTTTGCCTATGCCTGACTTAGAAGATCTTGTGAACGCATGCGCGCGCACACACACACCACATTTCTAAGCACAATTTTGATATGGTGGAACCCTAAAACAGCACCCAAATTTCATTTTGGGCAACATTCAGTGGCAATACTGTATGATTCTCAGGGGCTAAAATTAAACCAAGGTCTGATACAGGAATGAATGCACAATTAGACCATGTTGCTCAAGCAGAGAATGTGATTAAATGTGAAACAACAGCAATTAAGAGGAAATGAGTAATCACAGGAACAACACACAGTGTGGCTTATTGTACAAACAGAGTTCCAGATGCCCCCTTTCCCCCTTTCTTCTCTCTCTGCCTTTAAAAAAAACAGCAAAAACCCACTTATTTTCTTTTCTGCTGTTGCCTTTGCATGGGACTAGCATTTCAAAACAAGCACTCATCTTCTCTCAGGTCTCAATTATTGTGGAAGATGAAATCATTTTATAATGTGCTTGCTTCCCCGTCCAAATGAGTTGAAGCCTTGTTGGCTAAAGAAGAAAGAAAGAAAGAAAGAAAGAAAGAAAGAAAGAAAGAAAGAAAGAAAGAAAGAAAGAAAGAAAGAAAGAAAGAAAGAAAGAAAAGGGAGAGAGAAGTACACTTTCTACTGAAATGTAAATTGGCTTTCTGATTAGATTGGTTAAAAAAAGATTATAGAGGCCTGGCAGAAAATGTTCCCTCCAATCAGACTGAGTTCCGTAGGAAATGCACCCCCTGCAGTGCATGAGAGGATCAGTCTCTGAGTCACCGGCAGTGTGTCTGTCACCTCCAAAAACCCTCTCCCCCGCCCTCGGCTTTGTTTCTTTTTTCTACAATTCCATATTTCCGCTTTCATTCTATGAGAGGCAGCATGGATTATGGCAAGACTGCTGGACGGAGACTCTGAAGAAGAGCTGGCTTTCCGTTTGTGACTCTGTCGCTGCATATTTTTAGCAGCTCTCTGAAAACTCCATGGTTGCTCTCTGCCCCAGTTTCCACACTTCTCAAACTGGGACAATGATCATGAAATTCCTCGTCCCGGGGGAAAACGGGGGGGGGGGTCTACAGCAGGAAAGTGGGCAGTAGATTTCTGCCCTTAATCAAATGCCCTTCAATCAAAGGCGTAATCCAATGTCCACTTTCCCAGTGCAGGATTTTCCCCAGAGCCAGAAAGTTGGCACAAGAATGACCAAAATGGCGTCCTGAAGTCTCCAGACTCACCTGTGTACTTGATAAAATCATATTCAGAGACTTTGGGAGCAATTCAAGCTCCCCTTCCCAGCTTGGCAGGGCTTTAGAGTGAAGAGGGGAATGTGCCACATCAACACCCCCACGGCACACAGCAGCCAGAGGGGAAGAAAGGGGGGCATAGGCAGATCACTGTGCCACCCTGGGCCCACATCAGCCCCAGCACTTCAAATGGAAGGAGGTGGGCACAGTGCTTGGCAGTGGAACTAAGGGAGGCTGCCTAGCCTGCTGATGCCACAAGACATTTTCTTCCTGCCTTGTCGTTGCTCTCCAGCAGTATCACTTCAGCTGCTTTCATTCACAGGATTTTTTATGGAGAGAAGAAAAGGCAGCTTCTTTCTAATAACCCGGAGGTACAAAATAACCAGTTCTATAAACAAGGTGGGAGGAGAGAGAGGGGGGGGTCAACTATCATGCTAAGAGTAGTCAGGGGTGGAGGAAGGGGGGACAGTGGGGGCAGCCCGCCCCGGGTGTCATCACTGAGGGGGTGACATTTGGCGTGCCACCCGCCCACGATTCTCAAGCCTACCTCAAGCCATCGGGGGAAGGGGGGAGCTGCGCCGCCTTGCCGGCGGCGTTCCCCCCTTCCCCTTTCGTTTTGACAGCTCGGGGGAAGCTTGGGGGTCATGGGCGGGTGGAGCGCCATTGCCACCCTCTGCTCCTGGGCTGCTTAATGGGGAGGAGCCTCCCCCAAGCTGTCAAAAGGAAGAGGGAAGCTGCTGAAAGCTGCCCACCATGGGTGGCTCACTCCACCCCCAAGGGCACTTGCCCCCTGGGATGCGCGCCGCGGTGCCCCCCAGGATGTTCACCCTGCCCCCATGGCTCCGCCCCTGGGTGCAGAGCATGTGCACCGCTCCGGGTGCCGGAGCAGCTAGCTCCGCCTCTGAGAGCAGTTTGTTTTGATTTATCTCAGCCAAGACAACACAGAGCATTTGTAGGGATCTGAGCATCACTGAAACCTCCCTTAAACTAAACTCAGCCACAAGAACTAAGTACAGTGGTACCTTGGATTAAGTACTTAATTCATTCTGGAGGTCCGTTCTTAACCTGAAACTGTTCTTAACCTGAAGCACCACTTTAGCTAATGGGGCCTCCTGCCACCGCCGCACTGCCAGAGCACAATTTCTGTTCTCATCCTGAAGCAAAGTTCTTAACCCGAGGTACTATTTCTGGGTTAGTGGAGTCTGTAACCTGAACCATATGGAACCTGAAGCGTATGAAACCTGAGGTACCACTGTAATTTGAACTCAAAGCAGAAATGCAAATAGAATATGCCAACGGTTCGTTCAGAACAGGATTTTGTCCAGCATCCCTTTTCAAGTGAATCCCCTTCCCCCCCAACTAGATTCTGGCTTTCTAAATTGCCTGGCCTTTTTTTTAAAAAAAAGGGGGGGGAGACTTTCATGTAAGACATCCATGCAAGACTTTCCCCGTATATTTAATTCCCAGATTTTCTGTAGTTTCCATGTGCTGCTTCTTACCACGCGTCATCCCTTCAGCGCCCTCCTCTCTTTCCCCCATTTTGCATAGATGCACTGATAAAATACTAAACACACACAACCCTAATGTAATAGCCTGTGTCATGCTGCCATGTGCTTCTTCACTGTGCTTTTATCAATGTGTGTATGTGCAGTTATAATGCAGAGAGAAAGAAAGAGCAAGTGGACTAACCTGAGTGGGAATATTTTGGAATACATTTTTCTGAGGAGATATTTTATTTTCGTTCCACACAAACCACCTAAGAAAAATGTGACACTTTGTAGAGATTTATCCAAATGTGTCCACCATTTCTAGTGGTAGCTGGTATGCCTCCCCCTCCTGCCCAATTTCTCAGAATGATGTTGGGTCTGTGGCCTTTTGGATTATGCAAAATGGACCCAGTCAGCCAACACAGTTGCTGCTGCTACGAGTTATGGCAGAAAGAAAAGACTCTTGTCTTGCTGCTGAGAGACTTTGGGGGGTATTTCTCAACCCCCTACCCCTCTTGGAGTAATCAGATGAATTTCCCCCTAAAATTTATCTGTTCACAAATAGGGTGGAGAGTTTAAAGGACTTTGTATGTGAGCAGCTTTAAAACAGACTCAAGGAACTTCTTGCTGAAATGCACGGTGGGTGCTGCAACCCCTGAATTAAAGTTTAGAAAGTCTCCTACTTAAGACTAGCATTCAGGAGGAGAAATTGAGGGTGGGGTGAGCCTATAGAACAGCCTTCCCCAACCTGGTGCCCTCCAGCTGAGGCTGATGGGAGTGGTGGTTCAAAACATCTGGAGAGCACTGGGGGGTGGAGGCCAGACCATTAATCCAAAAGGGCACTGCCATGTCAATCTTAGTCTAACCTCAGTCAGCCACCATCTGTCTAACTTTTGACTTACACCCAGTCCAGGGGATGCCACTGACTGCCACCTTCCTCCTCTTTAGTCTTAGTGTCACCCCTGTGGTACTCAAGAGGGACAAAACCAGAATCAACTGGCTCTGGCTCCACCTACTGTTGGTCTCCCTGCCTTCTGCCCTACCAGTCTTAACTGGGCACCACCAGCACCAGGTTGGGGGATGCTGTCGTAGAACAGAATGAGGAAGGGGGATCCACTTATCCCTAAGTCTTAGTAGTCTATAACAGTGACAAATCAGATTGGATATATAGATTTCCAGTCTGATACACACACATACCTCCTTTCTTTTCCTGAGAGCCATTTTGGCAATAGACAATCAAACATTTCGCTGAGAAGCCACAGGATAGAACACCTTCTCTGGCTTTTTGGCACTAGTGGGGTGGGAGGGTCAATGATCCAAACTAATTTGAGGTTTGTTGGTTTGTTTTCCTATTGAGCATAGTGTTGTGAGTCTGTCCATAAACATATAAAGCAACTTAGATGGATAACTGGGAAGATGCAAGTAGACCTGCTCCAATCACCAGGCAGAAATACACATTTCTGCTCCTAATAACGCAGCGGAAGTACCCCTAGGGGTACCTAAAGCGGTTCTCGGAAAGTGTTACGGTCCAAGGGCCTGTGAAATCCCCACATTTCTGCCCTGTATGGGTTTGCAATCTGGTTTCAACTTCCTATCACTTTAATCTGTTGCTTGCTATGCATTATCGTTTTGACCTGTGGCTGCAAGAAATAAAACTAAGCGGAGCTAAAAGAGTTGAATGATCATATGATAAGGATGTGGGTTGTTGCTTTTCTTTTCTTTTTCCTGGAAGGGACCATGGAAAGGATAATTGATGGCATTTCCCAAGGTTTCGTTTGCCAGATCACACCTCAGGCATGAGATTTCTTAACCCCAAGAAAAGAAGCCTTCAGATGTTCCTCCAGGATTTTGTACGGGCTCCATCCACCAGGGCAACTTGATATGGTTCGGGGAGATGGTTCCCAGCACTGCAGTGGGATTAATTTCCTAGATAGCCAGACATTAGCATCACGGAAACACCCCATAGTCAGATACCATGGTCAGCATCCAATGCGAGAAAGCCTAGAGCTGCAATCCCGATGCTTCCTTGGAGATGAGGCCCACTGTACTATATAGGCGCAAGCTATGTGTGCATATATAGGCACAAGCTATGTGTGCACTTTGGTATGCCAGAGAGGACCTTTTTCAATGTTGCCTCCCTGCACCAGCCCTTCAAGGTTGCTGTTTCTTTATTGTTTAAACAAGTTATATACCACTTAACTACAGTGGTACCTGGGGTTACAGATGCTTCAGGTTACAGATGCTTCAGGTTACAGACTCCTCTAACCCAGAAATAGTACCTTGGGTTAAGAACTTTGCTTCAGGAGAACAGAAATCGTGCTCTGGTGGCGCGGCAGCAGCGGGAGGCCCAATTAGCTAAAGTGGTGCTTCAGGTTAAGAACAGTTTCAGGTTAAGAACAGACCTCCAGAACGAATTAAGTTCTCAACCCAAGGTACCACTGTACAATAGTCTCTGAGTGGTATACAAAAGTGCAACACAAAGACTAAAAATCAATTAAAATTGCAAAATTGGACTTCAATTAAAATCCCTGCTGGAATAGTAGTAGTAGTAGTAGTAGTAGTAGTAGTAGTAGTAGTAATAATAATAATAATAATAATAATAAAGTCTTTAGTACGTGCTGGAAGTTCAGGGGGCGGGGCTTGCCTGACCTCAATGGGAAAGCAGGTGCTTTGAAATGGTTCAGGTGCACCTCAAACATGCCTCCTGAACAGAAGCACAAGCTGCTGTTCTTTTAGCCCCAATGTTCACTGCCTCCCCATCCTTATTTCCTATGCCTGAGGATTCATGATTAGACTATGAGCTTCATCAAAGGGCAATTTTCAGCTGCCAAATAGATTTGTACAATAAATCCACACGGGGCCAGATTAACGAGCGAGAGAGACATCCGAAATCAAAAAAGCGAGCTGCTGTAATTCCACAGTAAACTTGAAAGGATGATGTAGGAATGATGTTTAGGCGGTTTAAAGAGAGGCCATCAACATAACGCTCTTCGTATCATCCTCTCTCTCCTCCTCCCCCTTTCTCTCTCTCTCCCCCGGCATCGCTCCCACTCTGGTGCTCTCTTTTTCCTCTTGCCATTGTAGCTTTTTAGCTGGATCCCAGCTGCATAAAGCTGGCAACCAAATATTCAAAGCTATTTAGAAATTAAACAAGATATATTATCCTCTGTATCGGACTCCCCCAGCCTTGGGTCCCCAGGTGATTTTGCACTCCAAACCCCATCATATCTACCCACTGGGGGAGTATGGAAACTATAATCCAACATCTGGGGTCCCAAATTGGGATGGGCTGAACAGCTAATCCCCCCCCCAGTTCATTCTTGCCAGCATTCAGTCTGTTCCATCTCACTTCATGTCATTACATCCCATTGTATACATTTTCCCATACTTTTTCCATAAAACACACACCTTTCCCATAAAATGCACGCTTGTGAGTTAATGTGTCCATAAAGTATACATTTTGTATGCACCTAGGCTCCCCATGTGCATTGCCTGGAAGCCTCTGCAATGTATCAGGGACTGGACTAAGGAGGAATGGTGGAGAGTATAGATTTATGACAGTGGTTTGCAGAAGGCCACAGCTCTGAGAGAGAAGAGGGGCAAAGATGGGAGATAATGGGAGAAGAGGAGGGGGAAGAAGCAGAGCCGGAGCAGCTGGCTGACACGTTATCACTAGAAAGCATTCCAGATCCCCCTTCTCCCAGAACCCGGCGAGCAGTGAAAGTAGGAGAGCAGAGACCTAAGAGGCAAATGGCCTTAAGCAGCCACTGTAAGGGGGTGGGGCTGTTGATGATTGAGAAGGAAAGGGAGGTGGAGCTTACTCGGAGCAACACCATTACTACTAGAGGCAGCATTTCTAAGCTTCTCTCTGTGAATATTAAATAAAAGACTTGGTAAGAGCTTCTTGTCTATTATTGGCAGCCTGCCGTGGGAGGATCGGATTCCCTGAAGCCTGACACAATGGGAGTTGCAGCTCACTGAGACAGCTTGTGGGCATCTGGCAGGCTCTCCATCCCCTTCAGATGTCCCCTCCACACAATCTGTGGACAGGAGCAGGAGAGGCTGGTGAGGAGGAGTGTGATGGAGGAGCAAGTACACACAGCCATGCCATCTATCTCCATGCAGTCTCAACTGTGTGGAGAGAAATGCCTGAACAGAATGAATGCTCCCCAAGTAAGAGACACAGCAGAATCAGCGAGAGCTTGCCTGTCACACCTCTGCCTTCCTCCTTCTGTTCCAAGAGCACTTCCAAAATCATGACTAGTGCACAAACAGCAGGGAGGAGGGTTATTCTGAGGGTGGGTAAGAGTAAGATTTATACCTGTACAGTGGTACCTTGGGTTAAGAACTTAATTCGTTCCAGAGGTCCGTTCTTAACCTGAAACTGTTCTTAACCTGAAGCACCACTTTAGATAATGGGGCCTCCCACTGCCGCCGCGCTGCTGAAGCACGATTTCTGTTCTCATCCTGAAGCAAAGTTCTTAACCCGTACTACTATTTCTGGGTTAGTGGAGTCTGTAACCTGAAGCATCTGTAACCTAAAGCATCTGTAACCTGAAGCGTCTGTAACCTGAGGTACCACTGTACATAGTAGGTGAGTGGGTGGGGGAACATCTCAGAAGTAAATGTCAGCTATCAGAGATTTTGTAGAATAGTACAGAGTACAGAGAATAATACAGCACTTTTCAAAGCACTTCATTCCCATTCTCTAGTCGTAATCCTTACATACCGCCTTCTCTTTGTAGTAACCAACCCGATCTGATACTCCTGAACTTCCTTGCGATTGGAATGCAAATCCCAGGTAGAATTTGCACTTGTCTGGATTTTGCAGTCCACTTTGGATGCCCAGAAAGTGCACATAAACATCCATTTTACATAATGCTTAACTCAAAATGCATATTTCGCTGGACAATGAATTGGAAACTGTGTGTTTTGAGGGTGTGTTTCACATTGAAAATGAGCACAAAAATTAACGCAGTGGGATTCAACAGGATGGAAAGACTTTTAACTGAAAGCCAGCAAGACTGAAACCAGATGCAATCAGCTGCTTACCCTTGCAAAGTAATCCAATGTTATCATTCCCCATGTTGCGGAGAAGGGAGACAAGGATACCTAGTGAGTTCAGGGCAGAGGTGAGAGTTGAACCAGGAACTTCCTGATCTTGTAGCCCGCTATGCTATACCATCCTCAACATTTTTCCACAGCATTGCCATTGGTGGCCCCATCTGAGGTCATTCAAAACTCTCCGCAAACCAAAACTCTTATGCATCTCAGTGAAAAGCCTGACCTCAAACTCACCCCAGCAGTATAACCCAAGAGCTCAGATTCCCCAGTAGCTTTCATGTCAGATCTGTTTTCTCATCTGCTCCTACCAGATTGGATGCTGCAAGTGAAGAGCCTCCCCCCTCATATACACACACAGTCCCTGATGAGCATGCAAAGTTCCCTTGCCAGCAGTCACGATAGCAAGGCAACGGACTAATGTGCTGTCAGATAGTGTTGTGTCAAAATCTGGGTGATGAGTACATTTATACCAGCACCACGGTAGTAGCACCTAGAGGTGCAGGAATGTTGATAGAGAGCCAGTCTTCGCCACTGATAGCAGATGAGCCTGGTCTAGCCCAGATTCCTTTTCAACCCAAAGCAGAATTGCTGGCTATTTGTATGCACACAAGTTTGTGTTCCTTTTTTTGCTCTCCTCATTTGGACAAGGCATCCATTTTCTGAAGGAATCCACCTTGATTCTAAAAGCTTCCTTGAGCTCTGAATGCTAATCATGTTAGGCTCCTCCTGGATTTGGTGGTAACCTTTGTGATCCGCAATGTACACTCTCGGTTTTCAATAACTTCCAAGCTTTCTGGAAGGATATTACTTCCTTAACCAGCATTGAGAAGCCTGTGGTACTCTGGATATTGCTGGACTCCTAAAATATACTCAGAGTCCTGTAGTGATTTCATGTTCTTTATTGCAGCTTGTAAAACAGTAATTTAATTGCCCCCCGCCAACCTCAGGCTTTTATATACATTATTTACATAATGAGTCCCATCTGATTGGCTGATTCTGCTTCCCTCCTGGAGCCTGATTGGTCTTTTTCTACAGGCCAATCAGTTGTTACATTCTATGATCCTACCAGCCTAATAGGCTGATTCTGCTTCCCTCCTGGAGCCTGATTGGTCTTTTCCTGCAAGCCAATCAGTTGTTGCATTCTAGGATCCTACTTGCCTATTGTTCGAGGATCCAAGCTTAGTACATAACTCTCAGTTCTTAATGTCCCTGACCATTAGCTATTCTGCCTGGGGCTGGTGGGAGCTGGAGTTCAGCAATTTATGGAAGGCCACAAATCCCAGATTCCTGCTCTTCACTTTCACCTTCCATTTTACAGGCCTACTCATTTTTTTGTCATTTGGGGCATCTATAACTTTTGTTGTGACAACACACCTTTGCCAAGTGGGCCAAGCAGCTGCAATGAAGGAATCTTTATTTGCCCAATGTGGGCTTGAACCCATGACCCTGATATTAAGAATCACATCCTCTACAGACTGAGCCATCTGATTGACCATATTTTTCGCTCCATAGGACACACTTTTTCCCTCTTAAAAACTAAGGGGGAAAGTCTGTGCGTCCTATGGAGTGAATGCAGGGGAAAGGCAGGCAGGCAGGCAGGAAAAGCCCCCAAGCTTCGCGCGGCTCTTGAGGGCTTTTCCCCAGGAGGGAGAAGGGACTCACGCAGCCATTCAGTCCCTTCTCCCTCCTCATAGAAAAGCCCACAGGAGCCGCACGCTCCTTAAAGGGTGCACGGCTCCTGTGGGCTTTTGCGGGAGGTGGGGGAATTGCCATAGCCGTGCACAGCCTCTCCAGCCAGGAGAGGCTGCACAGGCCTAAAGAAACCAAGGCAGTGAGCGCGATCCATCCCGCTTGCTGCCTTGGCTTCCTCTTTAGCCTTGTGCAGCCTCCCCCAGCTGGAGAGGCTCTTTGGGGCTGGGGAGGGGGGGAAATATATTTTTTCTTGATATCCCCCTCTAAAAACTAGGTGTGTCTTGTGGTCCGGTTCATCCTATAGAGCAAAAAATACGGTACTTTTACAGAACAATGCTCAGAGTAGCTCAAAACATAAACACACACACAGAGTTGTAAATACTCACAAGCATAATAAATACAGAAAATAAATCCATACAAAAACAATGCAAGTAAGCTAACCTAGCATTTTGGTTTATTTTGGTTCCATTTTTGTTGTGCTATAGCGCCTTCGGACAGCAAGAATGTGGCTGAATTAGGGAAGCATCACAGCACAACTAATAAAGCCAAATAAAACCACCACGAAAGCATTATTATTGTGTCACAAACATGTTGCAGAACACACACACAATAACACACCAGCCTGTGGGGGACCATCTTCTAATCCCTTTCCACCCTCTGTGGAGACCACCTTCCAGACCAACTCCAACCTGATATTTCTGAAACTTACAGATTGTTTTGAAATCCACGGGGAGAAAAGCAAGACAGTGATCACATTAGGGTGAAAAAGGATCCTGGAGGAACAAGCCCTGAGATCACTGGAAGGTCACTGGTGCTTTTTCAGAAACACTCTGTATTCCTGGAGGAAACGGACAGAAATCCCAAGGAGACCCTTGTGTTTCAACGTATTTTATTTATTTATTTATTGTGGTCTGCTTTGTTTGCAAAATGGAACATCATTATTCCTTAATGAGTAAATGGGAGTAAGTGTTTGTAGGAGGCACACCCGAAATAAGGTGTTTAGATGCTGTCCCCCACTACACACACAAAAAGCTAATAGCAGATCTGTGAAAATTGTTTCAACATAGCAGACAGCAGGGTAGTTTCAATTTGCTCAACCCCAGCCAAGAATGATGGACCTGAAAAGCACTGGATGACTCCCACCTCCACAGATTCAGATCTATTCTATTCTGATCTCATCCTTGTCATTGTAGGGCTTGTATGCTGTAATTTAACCATATGGTGTAGGGCTTATTCTCCAGTTACAGGCTGGGTGATGCCCAAAAACCTGTCAGCAGTGAAGAGGAAATAACTGATTTAAGATGTGCCATTCCCACTAAAGGGGGAACCAGGCCTTTTGCTAATGGAGCAAGAGAAACAGAGGTCCTAGGATTCCACATGGAGAGGACTTTGATGTTGCTTCCAAAACCCAAGCTGTCTTTACAATCTGTGGTCCAAAGCCATTTCTCCCCTTGTTGTAACATTTGTATGTTACATAAGACAGGCCGAGATGATGCATCATCCACTTGTCTTCTAGGCTCCGATTCAAAATTCAATTTGCAAGCCTAGTCGTTCAGAAAGGGCAAGGAAAGGTCAAGTGTTGACGCAAGATGGAAAATGAAAAGAACAGTTTGTCTCAGATTCCATAGCTCTCTATGGCCTTACCCCATCCAATTTCTCAGTCCTAATATTCTCCATGACCTTTGGTCTCCCAACTGTACCATCCTCACATGCCCAAAGACCTCGTAAGCTTTTAAACAATATGCTTTATCCTTGGATGCTCCTCATGCTTTTAGGACAGCAATAAGATGCCTCTCTGTCTCATCCATTCTCCAAACTCACCTCTTCCTAAAGCCTTTTGTTTTTATTCTTATTCTTAATTAAATGTGTATACTGTCCTATACCTGTAGGTCTTTGGCTTCCATGGTAACATAGGAAGCTGCCATATAACAAGTCAGATCATTGGTATCGAAAATATCAATTGGCTCTTCAGAGTTTCAGACAGGAGTCTCCCCCAGTCCTACCTGGAAAGGCCAGGAATTTAATTTCGGACTTTGTGCAGGTGCTGTACCACTGAGCTACGGCATAACACTGTCACCTTCCTCCTCAGTTGAAATGAATCCTAAGTAGCTGAAAGAGTCTTTGCTCATCTTCGTACCTTGTTTCTCTGGCCAGTGGCGGAGGAAGAGGAGTGTGGGGGGAACGTACTGTCCCTCGCAGCATGATCCCGGTGGAGTGCCATCACAGCTGCCCCCCCCCCGCTCGCGGTGGGCGCCATGCCCCCACAGGTGGTGTGCCACACCCTCAGGACGCATGTCACGCCCCTATGGGCAGCGCACCACGCCCCCAGGGCACGTGTCAACCCCGCCCCCACCTGTTCTCCGCCCCCCGGAGCATGAAGCTCCGCCACTGTCTCTGGCCATACCCCCTCCCTCTCTTCTTGGTTGTCCTTGCATAGACTTCTTTTCACGGTGAGGAAACCTGGAGGCCCAAGCACTATTTCGGACAGACCTTGTTTCAACCTTCTTGCCCATGCAGAGATCATTGTAAGATGGAAAGCTTCCTGTAATTTTCTCCCAAGTCACAGCTCTAAATTCACTCCTAATGCAATTTTGAATAAAACTAGATATTAAATTTTGGTCCCAGGATCCCAGAGGAAATAAACAAAGCAAGGCAAAATAAACCAAGGTGGTTTCTCTCCTGTAACAACAGTAGTTTCAAATAAATCTCTCCAACCTTGATTAAATCGGCCCCAGCAGTTTCTCTTTGTTTACATATATTCTAGAAATTTTAAGCACGCTATTTTGTTACTGAGACTGATATAAAGGGCCTTCTGCCTCATATTCAAAGCCATTATAAAATGGACAGACCTGATTCTAAACTTATTTTCATGGAAGTAAGCGCCTTCGATTTGGATGAAACCTATTTCCATTAAAAGTTGTGATCCTTTACACACCTCCTCCATAATATGTTCAATTGGGACTTACATCTGAGTAAGCATCCATAAGATTCATTACAAGCATGCTTACAGTTTCAAGATAAAAAAATTGCTCACATATTTGAAAAGGTTGGATTATGAAGCTCTATGCAGCAGGGACTTCTCTACTCCCCACTCCCCCTTCTCTTTTTGATTATGAAATTTGTAAAAAAAGAAAGAAAGAATTTTTTAGTGATGATGGCAGAGTAGACCCAGTTAAACAAATAGAACTGAGTTACTGAGGTAATTTAATTCCAATGGGTATGCTCTGAATAGGATTAATGTTGGATAATGCCAATTATCACCACTTTAAAAAGTAAATAAATTTTGCATTGGAAAATGTTCAAATTATACCTTTTGAAGTTACATTTTGACATACTTTTTGAAAACAAACATCTAATCCCTTGATTACATAGGCTAACTTGCTAAATCTAGTGGTCACAATCTGGCTAAAGTTGGTTGTGAATCATGACCTGCTGGAAACATAAGAGGCTGCTTCCATTGATTTCAACAGGCTTTGGTCATGATGGTGTTCACTAGATGGAGAGAAATAATTCCACACTTGATGTTGTCTTTAAAAACCCAACCAAATCCAACCACAAAATTAGCTAAGGGATTCTTATCCCTTGCCATTGTGCTTCAGTTCTGTGTAGGATTGCAACCTATGCCCTTTTTTGTTCGAAGGGATGGAGGATGAATCTATTTTAAATAGATTTATACATGGAATTTGGCCATTTCAACTGAACTGATCTTTACCAGCCTTCTGCATCTAGCACTGAGTTGTCACGACACTGCAGCCTCACCTCTGAGATGTCATTGATCAGATTTGCTGTTTACTGTTGCTGCTGGTAAGGAGTCCCAGGGCAAGGGATGGCCTACCATGTTCCCAGTTGTCCTGCCAGCCAGGATGCCATTGCTAATTCCAGAGCAAGAGAAGAGTGGAAACTACGGCGGCTAACTCTCTTGTCTTCTTGTCCACAGATTAGATAAGAGGGATGGGCAACCCTGATGGTGTGACCCCAAAGGGAGTTGTCTCTGAGTTTTCTAGAAGCACGAGGATTTGTGATTCAGCAGAAGACCGTCAGTAATGTATTATTGGATGGGAATTGAAACTGTGTGTTTGCTGCCCAGAGTGAGAGTCTTAACTGCAATGTTTTTAACACGTTGCAAAGTTGCAGATACCACTCAATTCGAGAGACTGAACCAGTACAGAGTAAGGCCCTACCTGAGTGAAAGGCAGGCAGGCAGGGATTATCTTGCTGTTAGTACGATGCTGTATTGCCCTAGGTGGAGGTGAGTAAATCAGCTACTTGTAAGTTATGCTTAATGCTGCCAAGAATTATTATTTTTTAACTAGGTATTCATTTTGTGACAAATTTGGGAGATGTTACTGTGGAGGGGGAATAATAATAATAATAATTTTCAAATATAAAGTGGTATGGGGAAACAGTTTATGCACAAACATACACACACACATATAATTAATCATGTGTAAAATAATATGCAGTTAGATGTATAAAAGCTGTATATTTTTATAGAGTTATATGGACTGTTGCATTATCTGTTTATGTGCTTTTCATGTTAGGAAACCTGGAGTGTAGAAGTGTTCAATAAGTATACACTATTATAACATAATAAGGTGTATATAATACAGAAAACAATGCACCTTAATTATGCTGATGATATATTTTTAGCAGAACAACTAAAAAAAAAACCACCTTAGTGAGATCAAGGAGCAAGATGGGAATTAGAAAAAAGAAAACCTGTGGCAATAAGCTCAATGTCAAGATTTTCAGAAAATCCCAATTCCATTTGTTCCTAAGTACATTGAGGCTACATCAAGCTTGGCATGGTGGTAGAAGGACTAAATGGGCCATTTTATCCCTTTAAAGTCTCTACTGCGCTACTTCCACTAGCATTATAAGTCTGAGCACAACAGTGTATTCCTCCAGCACCTAATGCCAGAATCCATCAACATGGGAGCTGGGAGCAGATGGGATGAGTGACAGCTGAAATCCACCTGAGCATGTGCCAGGGGAATCCTTTCTCCAAAGACGGCACCATGGGGTACCTTAGCAGATGGACTACCACTTGGCAGTTGACAAGCAGCCAGCTCCTGTGCTTACCTCCTGAAAAGAGACAAGAAGCCTGTCCTGTTTAAGGAATGTGGCCTTCCATTCCAAACTAGCCCTGGCATTTTTTTTATAAAGAGGCGATCCTATTCTATTAAGCTCTTTGCTGCTGCCTTCTGGGTTTCTTGGTGTGAAATAATAATGACGAAGAAGAAGATGAAGAAGGAAAGAAAAAGGCATTGCTTATAGAGACAGGGGGACTCTGTGACTGTCACTCCATTAACCTGCATAAAATTATACCTACACTGATGGACTTTTATGCTCTCAAGAGAAATGCTTCACATGGGAAAAACCAGTCAACGTGGATGAACTATGTGGGGAAACCTTTTCAGCTGTTTCCAGAATATGCAGTTGGTAGTCAGATCTTTGCTTGGGTGCAAGCTTAAGGACCATGCTACTGGTTTTTCCCATGAAATAAAACAAAGCATGAGCCTCTAATTATTCCAGGGCTTTAATTATTTCAGGGCTCTTTTGCTTTCAACTCAACACTGCCACAACTTGTTTTGTGTATTCAAGTCAGAAATGACTGACAATTAAGGAGCAGTTGTCTAAAGGCAGCTGGTGGTGTCCTTGAGTCCTGAGAGAGCACCTGTTCAAGCCTAACCTTCTCTTTGCTTCACTCACTTGTGAGGAGTGAACTGTCTAACTAACGCTATTCATATGGGAAGCCTTTGTGATAGAAATGTCAGCTGCTTGGAATGTCACTACCAGATGCTTTCAAGTTGTCCTTAAAATTTCAGAGGACTACCAGTGATGTCTCAGATGAAACCTGATAGCTATCATGCTCCCCCTATGTTGCCATCACTGGCACCAATTGTTTCTAAGATCTATCTCCATGTCTCAATCCAAGCTGAAGAGAAAATCAGATCTGTTTAGCTTCCCCCAGTTAGAAAAAAATTATGGTGGGCAGAGGAAACTCTCTCCTTTCCATTCTCCCAAAGGCTCTCTTTAAAGAGAAATCCATATCACAAGTAAAATCCACTTCAAAAGAGACCAGAGTAGTATCTGTAATCATTTTTAAACTCATTTTTGTTGTTCCCTGTTGCTGGGAGTAATCCGTTCATAGCTTGATCTGAAACGTGTTTTGTTGTCAATCACTTTCTTCAAGGCCTGGAGACTCTGGGCAAAATTCCATTCCAGCATCCTAAAAGGTTGCTTAATACAAGGGTACGCTCAATGATCCACAAGGCAATTCGACCGTGGAAGGGGACATTGGACGATGGAATGGTCTGGAATTGGCTGGCAATATGGATATGAGTATTGGGTACTTGAGAAGCGAGGGAGGAATGTACTCTAGAAACTCTCCCCTTGGTTGGAAATGATGTATGATGAAGGTACAATTCATCTCCTCTGCAGAATCTGACCAAAGGCCCATATTTCTTAGCTCAGTGTCAGAGAACATGTTTTGCATGCAAAAGGTCCCAAGTTCGATTAGGACCAGCTAAACAAATGCTGGTAAGTGGATGATTTGATTAACATCTCTGTGATCAAAGAGCAGGTGACTTGATGGACCTCTATCTGAGACCTTGGAAAGTGGATGCCAAAGAGCTACACAGGGAAAAATTGAACTGGTGTAAGGCAGTCTTGGGACGCGGGTGGCACTGTGGGTTAAACCACAGAGCCTAGGACTTGCTGATCAGAAGGTCGGTGGTTCGAATCTCCGCGACGGGGTGACCTCCCGTTGCTTGGTCCCTGCTCCTGCCAACCTAGCAGTTCGAAAGCACGTCAAAGTGCAAGTAGATAAATAGGTACCGCTCTGGTGGGAAGGTAAACGGTGTTTTCGTGCGCTGCTCCGGTTCACCAGAAGCAGCTTAGTCATGCTGGCCACATGACCGGGAAGCTGTACACCGGCTCCCTCGGCCACTAAAGCGAGATGAGTGCCGCAACCCCAGAGTCAGCCATGACTGGACCTAATGGTCAAGGGTCCCTTTACCTTTACGGCAGTCTTGGGATGGTGACAGATCTAGATAACAGCTGGATTTTATATTTTCGAAAACGTGGGAAAAGCCATTGTGCATTTCTTCTTCCCAGAAACAAGCCTTCTGCACAAAGGTACAATTTTCAAATATTGCTCCATTCGCTTTTGCCTCCATTCGCTCTGCCACTTCACACATCAGGAAGAACTGTGGACCTTGTACAAAAAGGGGCTCCCTGCTTCTGCCCTTATGGGGCATGAACCAAGACAGAGGTGGCTTATAAAAATACCAAAAACCGATCACAAGAGGCTGTGGTTCTGCCATCACTACCCAAGTGTCTCCTGCTGCAAACAGTTCCAGGTAGCAAAAGTGAAGACAGAAGACAAGAGACTTCAGAGATTTGTTGCCCTAATAATTCAGTAAGAAAGACCAGGTGTGGCCTTGGGTATCAACCTCATCATGCCGTCAACCTTTGGGCAGATGGGGACAGGAGGACCATTTCCCTGCCCTTGCAAACAGGTTCCTTTCTGATTGTTTTTGCCACTTTCAAGCCAAGGGAGTAAGGGCATTCTAGCCTCTGCCCTCAGCACCTCTTTCAGCAGAGAAACACTTGGCTGTATGACTCAATCAGAGGTGAACAGCAAACAGAGTGTGTGGGGGAGAGAGTTTTCTTCCTTTTCCTTCAGTAGAATAAAACCTTGCATGAGATCAATAGTTTCTTTGGTTTTCTGTTCCTGCTCCTTAAGGGCAGCTGGCTTATTGCATTTCCATTGATCAGATGCACAGGCAGGGCAGCTCGGCAGAGATCAACCGAGTGTTGCGATTTAATTTTCAGCAATTTGGAGCAAAATGACTTTAAAATGAGCCAGGGAGGGGCGTGGGGGGAGGGTCACTCTTTTTTCTTATTAGAATATCACCAACATCAAACTGTGTCATTTTCACACTTTTGACATAATCTCTATCCTCCCCACCCACCCCCCAAAAAAATTTAAAAAATGGGATTCTAATTTTTGAATTCTAAATTGACAACTTTCCCTTCACTTGGAACCGAAAGTCAAGCTATACACAAGCGGCAGGAGTCACCACATGATGAATTTGGTCTAGGAAGGGGAATGAAAGGTTCAGGTGCATTTTTAAGAGAGGGAAGGAGAAGAAAGTGAAGGGGGAACATCTGGTATGAATGCAAATAACTAGGTATGGCAGAATAGACTATCAAGGACAAGCAGGGGCTAGAGCTATTGGAGAGAAAGTAGGCTAGAACCTATGAAGCACAATCCTTATAAGTTCAAGGGGGCATATTTCCTTTGTTTATAAGAGTGCACAGGATTTGTAGACCCACAGCTTGACCCTATGCTTGGTCATTCAGAAATACGCCCTGCTTATCACAACGGGACTTACACAGAGCAATCCTATCCACAACCGCTAAAAAGTACATCACATTGAATTGAGTGTGGCTTACTCCCGGGTAAGTGGGGCTCAGATTGCAGAATTTACTCCCTCATAGGGATGACTGATCACCTTCTCATTCTCTCTAAAGCTGGTCACAGCTTTTTGGATATTCCATGCAAGCACTTGAAAAGCCTTGAGGGCCCCCTCCCCCTTGCTGGCTTTGAACACCTGAAATATTCCCTTCAGGTACCCACTGCTGCCATCTCCTGCTCCTTCCCCAAAGGCAAAAAAAAAAAAAAAACATATTGCGGAGGGAAATGACAGCAAAGGCAGCAGCAGTCACTCCCACATGTCTTTCCTCCTGGGGATATAGGCTGAGAATGCAAATCCCAATATCCTTGGTGAGGAAGAAGTCACTTTTTGTATTATTTCCCCCTGCAGAGGAAGCTATTGGGAGAAGCTGTTTTGAACTGCATAAGAAGTACTCTTCAGACTGAAGTGTTCTCAGGATTGCTCGGTCCATTACTCTCTAGTAGGTCCCACTGTCTTACTCCTTACTACTTAGGATTACCACTTAGGATTCATTGACACCCAAAGATGATCACAAATGATGCAAAGATACAACAACAGTCCTTTCCTTGGGGGCAAAACATAGCTAGAGTTGTCTGCCTTGCTCCAACAAAGATGCCACATTACCTCTTGGTGGTTCTTATTTCCCGGGATAAACATAAAAACCATTGTCTACACAAGTGATGGAGAACCCGTGGCCTTCCAGATGTTGAACTTCCTTCATCCCTGACTATTGGCCCTTCTGTCTGCAGCTGCAGGGAGTTGAAATCCAGCAACATCTGGAGGTCCACAGGTTCTCCAGCCATAGATGGCACTGTTTGCTTGTCTATTGGCTTGCTGCCTGGCAGGTGAGCAGCTGGAAGGATTCTTATATTTGCCTGTAGGGAGATACCCAAACCTATGTCACACCAAAGCCATGTTTCAGTCTGCCGTCTTGATTCAAAATGGTGGCCAACATGCAAACACTGCCAAAGAGCACTGCCCCCACTCTTCTGCCAAGTTTGGTGACAATAGCTCAAGACCTGTCGGAACGTATAGAGAACAAACAAACAAATCACTTTCCAAAATATATAGTAGATTTGTTTAATTTAATATACTTATATCCCACCTTTCTCCCAAGTTGGGATTCATTATTCTTACTAGTAGTAACACATTTGCTTTCCAAATACCGTATTTTTCCGTGTATAAAATGATGCTTTTTGCTAAAGAGAGAGAGAGAGAGAGAGAGAGAGAGAGAGAGAGAGATAGGCAAAAATTGGACATTGTCTTATACACGGATAGTGAATGCAGAGGGGGATGTGCGATTAATGGCAGCAGCAAACAGGAGATTGGCAGCAGCAATTGAGCGGGTGATTGGCGATTGTGGCGAGATGGGCAGGTGATTGGCAGCTGAAGCAAGTGGGCGAGTGGGCTGTTGGTGGTGGCAAGTGGGCAGACAATTGGCAGCTGTGGCGAGGTGTTTGATCAGCAGTGGCTGTGGCAAGCGATTGGCAGTGGCGGGCAGGCAGGTGAACAATTGGCAGAAGTGACCTCCCCCACCCCCCAAAAAGCTAAACAACTTAATTTCTTAATTTTGGGTTTTAAAAAATATAGGGGTTGTCTTATAATTGGGGTATCTTATACACAGAAAAATGTGGTAATCCTTTCTGGAAGTATATGGGTAGTAGCCCTTTGCCTTTCCAGGACAGGCATGAAAAGCAACCCAGGAACATATGTATTTCACATATGTTCCCTTGTTGCTTTTTGCACACCACTTTCCTGAGTAGCAATAAGCACACAGCATCCCCCCCCCCCCCAGCTTTTTGCTCTCAAGTATTTACATACAATTTCCTACCACTGTAACCTGGTGCCAGGTCTCTGCAGTGTTTCTGACTCTTTTTTTTTTTTTTTTTTTTTTACTGCAAAGCTCTGCTGGATCAAGCCCACCATCAATAAATAGATTGAAGCTTTCAGGGTCAATGCTGGTCCCATAGTGGTTTATTTTCAGCAGATGCAGCAATATTTGCAAGCTGGTCAATTTCTTCGTAAAGCCAGTGTTTGGGTTTTGAGAATTAAAGCTGGCATTTTGCCGTTTTACCAAGGTGAAATGGCATTACAAACAAACTGAATAATGAAGCAGGAGAGGATTAATATCCTCATGCACATTCACCAGATGCTAACTATGGGATAACCAGCCTCATATAACCAACATGCTTACATCTAATTAATGCTTGAAGGGGTTAACACCATAGAGTGAGCTGTCCTGCCAGGGTTAGTGAGGTCACTCCCACTCACCTATATCAATCATATTGTTGTACCTTAGTCTAGCAGAGAAGCTCAATATGTGAGTAGGTCTGTGCCGGTTGTTCCAGTTCTGACCACATGGCTCTAACAAGCCTCTCTTGAGTTCCTGTACCAATACTTTAGAAACTTTTACCACTGTAAGTAAGCCATGTTTTACTGCCTGTGCAACTTTTTCTGAATGCTGTATGGGAAAGCACATGAACTAGACCTTGAAGTGTTTGTAAGTAAACAAGTAAGTATTTTAACATACCAAACATCTGGTCTTTTTCTATGCTAGGGGAAGAGGGAAGTTTTGGAACTCACAAGGGCATATTTTAAAAGCCTAACAGCCTATATTTCCACACTCGGCTTTGCTGCATATTTTGTGGTTTTAAATCTCTGCTGGGGTTCTCTGGGGTATTTGCCCCAAACCTGGATCTTGGCATCCAGGGAATTCTCCTTTCTATATACCTTTTTTTCCCCCCTTGAACTAACAACAGAGAAGTTTTATACAACAATGTCCCACACCTCTGAGCAAGAAGAACATAAATAGTAGGGCTGTGCATCAGACTGAGCTGAACCAGAAACTGAATTGGTCCAAATGCAAAGTGGAATGTGTCTCTTCCACATGCATCCACCTCAAAACTATATGTTTAACTGGGGGTTTTAAAAAACTTAATTAAGCATGTAGTTAGGAGGCAGGGTGGGAAGGAGAAACAGCATCTCCTTCCCCAACAGAATGCAAACTGCTTTTAGGTTTCGTTTTTAACAATCAAGCAGCATACAAATTGTATTAAATAAATTAATAAATAAATGCTATTGTGTAAATGTTCTGCTTCCAGACTTTCCATAGGTATCTGGATGGCGACTGTGGGAACAGACTGTGGAT
Organism: Podarcis gaigeae; assembly: GCF_964106915.1. NCBI lineage: Eukaryota > Metazoa > Chordata > Lepidosauria > Squamata > Lacertidae > Podarcis > Podarcis gaigeae. The sequence continues at coordinate 20,195,000 of NC_139690.1, forward strand.
TAGATGAATCTTGGCTCTGGTCCAGCCTGGTTCTTCTGTTTGAAGGACCTGGTCTCCAAACTTTAGAGTCTGACCACTGTCTCCTCCTGAACTGCATAGTCAGTTAAATTTGAAGAACTAACTTAGTTGGTCTTTAAGGTGCTACTGGAAGGATTTTTTTTGTTTTGCATAGTCAGTGCTGGTGTTGAAAAGGAATTGTCAGAGAGATGGATGAGAGGAGATAATATATTATGTTTTGGAGAACCAGCAGCCTTTCATTTCTGGAGGGGATCCAGAGCCTCTTGACTGTCCCTTCTCCTGAGAAAAGCATAGGCGAATTACACTAATTTCTAGTATTTATAACAGCTAGTGCTCCAATCCTCATTCTCACATCTTGTTGCATAGCAAGCTAACTTCTTTGAAATAAGCAAAGGAACAATACCCATCATACCAAGTAGCTCCAGGAGCAAAAGGATGAATGTGGACATTCAGCACAGAGCAACAACCAGCACAGCACTGGGGGAAAATATTTGAGTTAAATGATGGGATTCAGTCTACAACAGGCAGTGGCGACCACCAACTTGGATGACTTTAAAAGAGTATTAGACAAATTCATGGAGGAGAAGGCTCTCAATTACTACTAATCCTGAAGGATATATTTAGGGCTGTCTTGATGTGGGGGTGCAAGGGGTTTGGGGAGCGCCAAGTGCCCGCAGCTGAAGCTGCCTAAGCTCTTAGCTATCTACCGGTTATGAAATAATAAATAATTTTGATCAAGCTAGAAAAACAAAATACATACAGTGGTACCTCGGGTTAAGAACTTAATTCGTTCTGTAGGTCTGTTCTTAACCTGAAACTGTTCTTAACCTGAAGCACCACTTTAGCTAATGGGGCCCCCTGCTGCCACTGCGCTGCTGCTGCACGATTTCTGTTCTCATCCTGAAGCAAAGATCTTAACCCGAGGTACTATTTCTGGGTTAGTGGAGTCTGTAACCTGAAGCATCTGTAACCCGAGGAACCACTGTATATACCTAGGTATTACTGAAATGTATACCTACTGTTTCACTAAAGGACTTTCGACTTTGTGCGCTCATTTACCAAAGACTCTTGTCATTCACAACGGCAGCGCTTGTCAGACTCAACAGCGCCATGCATGCAAAATTGACTCTTACATCATAATAGTAGTTAATTTGGGGGCTAAACTAAATTTGAAGGCACAGGGCGGATCTTTGCACCCCGGCGGCGCATATGCTAAAGACTGCACTGGATATGTTCTGTCTCCACTGTTGGAGGGCGCATGCCTCTAAATACGTCACTGGGAGGGAAGAGGTGCTGTTGTGCACTCAGGTCCTGCATGTGGGCTTCTCATAGGCATCTGGTTGGCCTGATCCAGCAGCCTCCTCTTGTGTCCTTATTCTTCTTATGAATTCTTAGGAGAAAATGGAGGACATGGAGTAGCAGATGCAGAAGTGGGGGTTCCAAGGGTTTGAGAGTGGGGAGAACAGGATCCCAGGGAAAGGGTTCTGGGCAACAGAGGTTTGGACAAGCCTATCTCCCGGCTCCTTTGTTACAACCCATCTTTACAGTGACACTTCCATACATATTTCCACCATTTGGAGGGCATTTTACTAGTAAGTTATAAGGCATTAAAATATCAATTATTGGAAGGTAATAGCTTTATGTTCTCTTATGTAGCTCCAACATAAATGTCAGCGTTAAGAAATGATATTTCATTCTGGGACTAACAAATCAGGGACTTAGTGTACGGGGGAGAAATGATTGGAACTACTTGAAAGCTGCCTGAACTGCAAACATATTTATATTCTTACGACGGAAGAGGGGAAAATACACCCCTGGGCATGTTTTAAGTGTCCTCTGTCTTTTGGATAAATGGAGATGCTAAACAAAAAAACAAAACAAAAAAGGGAAAGGGGGGAAATGAAAAAATGACCTTACAATAATAACCTCATGATCCAACTGCGACTGAGCTTTCCAACATACCGCAATCATTTGCAATATGTTCCGAGTGGAAATTTTTATGCTGCTTTATAATTCATCTGCTTCCTTATGGACCTGAACAAAAAAGGGCAGGATTTCCTTCCCTCTCTTTCCAAATGGTGTCTCGCGTGTAGAATTGCCGGGGCACCCTCTGGGGTTCATGCAACCTTGCCTTGCTTTCACTCTCAAGAGGCAGTACGCCTCTGAATATCAGCTGCTGGAGAACACAAGAGGGCAAGTATTGCTGCTTGTGGACTTCCCAGAAGCATCTGGTTGGTCAACATGGGAACAGGATGCTGGGCTACAAGGGCCATTGACTGCGAGGCTCTCCTGATGTGGTGTAGTGGTTAAGAGCACTGGACTCATAATCTGGTGAACCAGGTTCGCTTCCCCACTCCTCCACATGCAGCTGCTGGGTGACCTTGGGCTAGTCACACTTCTCTGAAGTCTCTCAGCTTCACTCACCTCACAGAGTGTTTGTTGTGGGGGAGGAGGGGAAAGGAGGTTGTTAGCCGCTTTGAGACTCCTTCGGGTAGTGATAAAGCAGGATATCAAATCCAAACTCTTCTCTTCTAATGGAACCAGGAGTACTGGAACCTGCTACGCAAAGTCCTAGACCTATGGAGTGCCTGGTTTGTTCCCCAAGTACCCAGTGTCTGACACCAGGTCAGGGCTAGGCATGAAAACTTTCGACAAAATTTGAAGCTCAGGACTGAGCCAGATGTTATGCACACCATAGGGATGCAAGTAAAAACTGTGTTGCTAGGACAGGATTTCTGATCCATCCTGCATCTGGAAACAGTTATGCCATGAACTGGCCCTCCACATTGTTGGAGTGTACGTGGCTACTAGCCATTATCAGTGGCTACTAGCCATTATGACTAGGTTCTGCCTTCACTGTTGGAGGCAGTATGCCCCTGAATACCAGTTCCTGGGAATCACATCCTGCACTCATATCCTGCTTGTAGGCTTCTCATGGCTATCCTGTTGCCAAGGTGGGAACAGAGTGGCTGGGTTCTGGGGTTCTTGGGAGGAAGAATGAAAATAAGTGTGGATATATTCCTGATATTCTACAGAACAGCAAAGGCTATCCGTTGGATAATGGTGGTCCATTCTAGCCCATGCCAGTGAAAATACAGACAGTGCTACAGAAATGCAAAAGGGAGCTGAGCCTTTTGAAATTCATATCCTTGAACATGAAGCTTTCTTCAGAGAGCCAGTCATGATGATAGTGACTCAAACATGAGGTCAAATGAGGATTTTCTACACTTCTGTATTCCATCCTTCTTATACGGAGCTCAGAGTGGTGGCATAAATGGTTTCCCCCATCCACCCAATCCATTTTACCACCATAGCAGTCCGGTGAGGTATGCTGGGCTGAAGGAAGTGACCAGCCCACAGTCACCCAGTGAGCTTTGTGCTTGAAAAGAGGCTTGACTCTCCTTGCTGTGGACTAGAAGGGATAGGGAACCTCTGGTCCTCTATATGTTGATGGACTCCCAACTCTCATCAGCCCCAGCCAGCAATGGTCAGGGATGATAGCAGTTGTAGCTGAACAATATCTGGAGGTCCACAAGTCCACTACAGTGGTACCTCGGGTTAAGAACTTAATTTGTTCTGGAGGTCCATTCTTAACCTGAAACTGTTCTTAACCTGAGGTACCACTTTAGCTAATGGGGCCTCCTGCTGCCGCCACATGATTTTTGTTCTCATCCTGAAGCAAAGTTCTTAACCCGAGGTACTATTTCTGGGTTAGTGGAGTCTGTAACCTGAAGCGTCTGTAACCCAAGGTACCACTGTATTTCTGTCCTGGGATAGACAAGACTAAGCTACATGGACCAATGCTTTGACCTGGCAGCTTCTTATGTTCCCTAGCTAATAAACAGCCACTTTGAACTGGAGGAACAGCAAGGTATCCTCATGTTAGTCATGCATCTCCCAACTGAATAGTTGGCCATGGTGCAAGCTTTATTACATTGCAGAGTCCAGCTTAGTGCAAGCTTCGTTACCCGGCTTAGTGCACTGCCTTCTGCAAGCAAACTTGCCTCTCTTGCATCACTTAGTGCAAACTTTCCTATATAGCTGTGTCCGACTTTAGCAGGAGCTATGTCTCTGGAGGTTTTCTTCCTGAAGGGTCATAGTTCCATCGCAGGACTGACAAAAAGATCAGAGTGGCACAGAATGCATAAACATTTGATGTAACCTATGGGTCACAATAAACACAGGACTCTAGCATATGGCATGGAAAAGCAGCAGCCTCAGATTACAGATTCCAAGTGCCTTGAAGGGTAGCAGAGTTGGGAGAAAAAGCACAGCATACTTTTGGGCAAGAGAACCCATTGTTCTCCTCTTTTGTTCTTTGACAACCTGGTTTCCTTTGAGAGGAACTGGGGAGACAGATTTTTAAAGTACAAATAAGTAAGCAAACAAACTCACTAGAGAATCCACAGCCATAAGCCTCATAGAAATTAATAGGCTTTCTTCCCATTTCAATGATGTTATAGCTAGAGAATTGCCTTCTGATCAAGTGTGTGGGGCGGGGGTTCAGGAATGTCAGAGAGGTCTGGTGAAAATGGAGCACAAATTGCCAATGTTCATTTATTTGTCCCACGTCTAGAATGGAAATTGACCCAGCAAAAATTATCAGTATTTGCTGTTATTGTTTCTTTCAGCCCACAAAACGGTACATTACTTCCCCTCCCCCATTTGCGCTGAAATGAATGGGGTGGAATCATGTAATGACAACCTAATTTAGTTAATTAATTGTGTACATTACATAAGTCACATACTTTTGTCACAGTGGACAGCAAGACAAATAACATAGTTTTTGACTGAAGACGAACTGTGGAACGGAAACAGAGCTGCAAGCTGTATGCAGGACAGAATGCAAAGCAGAATGCAGGACAGAATGCAAAGCAAGGCCTTTCTACATCCCTTATATGGTGGGGGCACCAACCAGATTTCCTGCATCAAAATGTTTTGAGCCTGCCCTTGGCTTAGGAAGGAGATTGGAGGTTGGGCATAAAGGTCAGAGCTACTCATGTTCTCACAATTTGCAATAATAAGCTCTTTTGGCCCACAATGTTGGAGCAACATAAAAAGAGAGAATTAGCTTCCTTAAACCCACTTTTACTTCTGGCCCTTCATGTTTTTTGTTCTTGGTCATTGAGAAACAGCTTTTTGCAACATCCACCCATGTACTCCAGGTGTAGGTTTGGAAATGGGTGTCCCTGTTCTCACAAGTGGGATGTGTTTAGTATGTTCCAGCCAAGCAGAGCAAATCCATTTCCCTCCCTAATATTCCCTTCATATATACTCCTGTGTTTTCTGTCCCGCACGGTTGTCCTGGAATTCTGTGTGCGCATAGAACAGCTGCTTGGTTCCTCCTTGCTACGCTTCACTGATGCGTGGAGTGACAACTCTATGGAGTTTGTAATGAGCTTCATGGTCCCTTGACTCTGATCATAAATTTGATTGCTAAATAATCATCCATCTATTTACTTGCTGCATCCAATGAACATGCCTTGTAGAGATAAATAATGGAGTTGCATCGCTGTGTTTCTTCCTCCAAGGAACTCAGAGCAATCTCTTGGGTTCCCAAGCAATTCCTCACCCAAACACTGATGAGGCTCAGATCTGCTGATCTTCAGGGGATGGAATTGCATCAGAGTGCCTTCAAATTATTCATTGTGGAGGGCCAGTAGGAGTACTTAAAGCAGGGGTGGGCAACCCAGAGGCTACTTCCAGCCTCCCAAGCCACCGGAAGTTGCCTGTCAGGGACCCCCTCTGTCCTACTCCTGATCCAGTTAGGAAATGAAGCCCTCTTCTATTTCGAGAAAATCTTCAAAGAGCAAGAAGACAGTAGGATCTTTTCTTCCAGCTTAGTGATGAGTACCACAGCGCTAAGATCAGTGATCTGCCTGCTCTGTAAGACTAAAAAGCAGTATTTACACACACACACACACACACACACACACACACACACAAGCACTAAGATAGGGAGAAATGCTTCCTCTTGATTCTTAAAAAGCAGGCAGACAACACTTGAAGGGCACCAGGTTTGTGATGCCTGTCTGAAACTCATACCCCAACCTGTGTTTTTAGTACCTCCATTATTACACTGTGTAACCCATAATGGGGGCACTTCCATGATTCAGGCTGGCAGCCTGGCTGAACCTGTTGAATTCCCAAAGAACTTGCTGAACTCACAACAGAACAGCAAATGAACTGAAGGCCTCTGACGGGGCTGAGGAAACTTTTTTAGCCTGAGGGCTCCACTTCTTTGTGGACAACCTTCCAGAAGCCACATGCCAGCGTTGGACACGTCTAAAAGCAAACATAGTAAGAGCAATGGATGTGACTCTTGCTCATGTTCTATCCATGTAAAGACACACACACACAAACAAACAAACAAAAAACCTCCAGGGCTGGCCCAAGACATTTTGGCACCTGAGGCAAACCACAAATGGTGCTCCCCTACCACCCAGCCAGGGAAGAAGGGGCAAGTGAAGATCTACATCAGGAGATATGATCACTGTTGGAAGCTCTGCCAGTGACTGAGGCCTTTGTGAAAAGAGCCCCACCCTTAAGGATGTTAGAAAATTCCAGTGAAAATAGAAACAGTACCTGAAAGTGCCAATGCTCACTAATTCATCCCACCTTCAGAACAAAAATCAATCCAGTAAATACAATCAGTATCCTCTATTGTTGTTGTTGTTGTTTTCAGTTTGCAAATGATACGTAAATGACTACAGTTTTCCCCTGTTTGCACTGTTTCCTTTGCAATGAAATGAATATAGTGGGAAAATATAATGACAACATAGCTTACATAAGTTGTGCAATTAATTACATAATAAATTTTTTAATTTAATTTACATAATTAATTACATAATTAACTATCTGCCACAGCAGATAGTCAGACAAAGAACATAGCTTTTGGCAGATGAACTGCAGTGAATGGAAACAGTGCTGCTGAATACAGGAGAGAATGGAAAATGTTTCCCTCTTACATCCTTACTCATGCCACCACATACACTCAATGTGGTAATCACAACCCACGCACCACCAAATCCCTCCATCAAAGGTGCACCAAAATTCTTCCCCCCGCTCAGCTTTTTCACAGGCCACTTTACCTTACATTCCCCTTGAAGAACCAATAAACAGCTTATAATTATAAGCTGCCTAGATGGAGTGGCCACAAAATGTTAGCTGCTCAAAGTTCTTTGGAAGAAGAGCAGGATATAAGTGGAATGAATCAAGCCAAAGAAACACACAGCTGTTTGGCCTAAGAATTTTTCTGGCAGGCGGGTGAGATCAGATGTGGCAATCCTAACCCCACAGCCCATTGTGTACTATGAAAACTTCTGTCCAATATATCCTAGCAGAACGAGCCTCCATGTAATTTAATCAGAAGAATGAGCTGGAAATGTTTGCAAGAGCTAATGTTTGCCCTTCTGAAGGTTGGAGATTTGGTTTTAATTAAATTACAAGTGCTCCTTGTTAATATAACCAACGAAACATTTATTCTTTGGCCCCAATTCTTTTTCTCCTGCATGCAAGATCTATGCCCAGTTCCTCAAGCAAACAACCAAGTCTTTTTCGGGGCTCAGCCCTACCATCTCAGGCAAAAAACACAGAAGTAGTTTTAAAGAGTAACAATCACTCCATAATTTAGTTCATGCTTGTATTTTTCATCATGGGTTGGAAGCACCATTTGGAATTTCTCCGTCAGCAATCAAAATGTTTTAGGTCATTCCTCAGCTTCTCTTTTTAGCTGCTGATCTGAGATACACATATACAGCTCAACCCATCTGCAGTGTCATAACACTTTAATCAGTCATGGCTTCCCAAAGTTCAAAGTCCTGGGAACTGTAGTTCCTTAAGGGTGTTTTGAGTTGTTAGAAGACCTTTATTCCCCTCACAAAGTTACAATTCCCAGAGTCGCCTGTGAAGAGAAACTGTAGTTCTGTGAAGGGAACAGAGATCGCCTAAAAACTCTCAGCACTGCTAACAAACTATACTTCCCAGGATGTGGGGAAGCCTTAGCTGTTCAAAGCTATATGGTCTTGTTGGCATCATCACATTGGCTACAAGTAGTTGGAATTGGATTCTGATTTTGTGTAGGTCTTTTTGAAAGAAAGAAAGAAAGAAAGAAAGACAGAAAGACAGACAGACAGGCAGGCACCTGCATGGATAGTGTATAAAGAAGGATGAAAGAGGTGCACACAAAATTTGTTTTCCAAGCAAGCATCACAATACCTTGTAGAGGCCATGGCTGCATCCACAGTAAGTGCTTTCCATGGTGTAGCTCCTCTGCACTCCTATTTCCCGCCAAACCACCACGCGGGCTGTCGAGTCACGTGACTTCTCTACCAGGAAGCTGCAGCTGCTCATGAGAAATACAGGAGCTACTTTGTCCAAGATCTTTGGCAGGGTCTGCAACACATATACACACACAATAAATCTATAATCATTTAAATGTGTTCATCGTTGGATAAACCTACCACATTTTATCTACCTTTACAGTCACTTTTTTTCCCTCCAAGCAGCTCAAAATCGCACCCGTGGGTTCTTCCCCTCTCCTCCAGTTTATCCTCACACCAACCCTGTAAGGTAGGTAAAGCTAAGAGACAGTGACTGGTCCAAGGTCACATCATGGCTGAGTGGGGATTTGAACAATGCTCTCCTAGGTTCTAGTTAACCACAACACCACACTGTCTATGACAGTGCATATATGAAACCTGTGATGTAGTGGTTAAGGGATTGTGGTGTGATCTGGGATACCCCCCAAGTTTAAATCTGGGAACTGGTCATAGCTCAGTGGTAGAACATATTCTTGGCTTCTAGAGGTCCTAGGTTCAATCCCCAGCTTTTTCAGGTAGGGCTGGGAATGTCCCCTGTCTTAAAACCTGCAAGGTGACTTCCTGCCAGTGTAGGCAATACTGAACGTATTGATATAAGGCAGCTTCCAATATTCTTCTCTCAGTGCTGAACCCATTGTCCTTATGCAAACCAGTATCTCTTGACCTCAGTCTTTGTCCATCTGTATTGGTTGTTGCAGAATTGTTGCAATCCTCTGTTCAGCAACTGTTTGTCCTGGATGACTACTCTGGGCATGATGGTATCTCGGTCCTGCCCCCGCTTTCCACATACAGCTAGCTGAGTAGCCTTCCAGCAAATATTTCTTCCCAGGTACTCCATTCTACATATCTCTTTTCAGTTTCAGACTGACAACTAAAGCAACAGGCAGCAGCATTCAAGAAACCAGTTTTGGTCCAGAGGCTTCAGGTTGCTGACTGATCCCCCTGCTGTAAGAATTGCTAAAAGTTTGCAATCGTTTAAAAAAACAACGAATGAAATACAAAAACAAAGAAGCTCCATTGGCTTCAGTCATTTTATTTATAGGAATGAATGGGAATTCAAATGAAGGAGTCCCAAATGTGTTTCAATAGCGCTGCTGGAACAGCCTGTACAGGCCACAAGAAAGGTTACAGAGAGGAGAAGGAAAAGAGCAATTAGGCTGTGATGGGGGGACCTTTTTAATTGCTTCTAAATAGGGAGCTTTTGTCCTATCTATCTGAAATTTGGTAGATCTGGGCGAGGAGCATAATGCTTTAAAAATTCATGCCAGCAGGATGAAAATAAATCACAAGCAACAGAAGACAGGCTAGATCTCCCACTGAAATCATTGGAAAATAACACTGAATGGAAGTTACATAAACCAATTATCTGGTTCTGAATTAGTAGGAACAGAATAAAAGAGTAATGGGATATACTAAACATTTAACAATGAAAATGTATGGCATAACTAACCAGGAAAAAACCATTTTCTTACACATCTCTGAGAGTTGAAGAGATAATGTACAGGAAACACTTCAAACATATCGGGAAAATACCATAAATGATATGATTGATGTGATTGGATTTATTGGACTTGTATCTAGCTTTATATTCTGTACACACAAACCCCAACATACATATACACATATATGCACAATTTATTATATATATGATGCAATAAAACAAATTTAAGCAATACACAATATCGTCAGAATAACCATTGTAAACACACGTGTATGCGTGTGTGCGCACACACACACACACACACACACACACAAGCCCAGATTAAGAAACTGTAACAGCACTATCATTAAAGCTGTCCATATGCCAAATGCCCTGAATTCATTCATTCATTCAAGGATTTATATCTCTCCCTTCTAATGCAATACATTACTCAGGTCAGCTTTCAGCAATTAAAATATCACAATTCTTCATAAAACAACAGGACTGATCATGTAATGCAGTATAAAATAGAGGAAGGTTCAGGAAAGGGGGTGGGGGAACAGAATTCATCTGCTTGGAAAAGCAAAGCTCTCCAGGAAGAATTTTGAAAGTCTTAACCAAATCATCAGAAGTAGAGGCCTAGATGCACTGCATGGGGTAAGGTGTTCCACAACGCCGTTACCAAAAAGGTCACAAACCTTCATGGGGGGCAGGCACCAAGAAGGACATATGCACCAAAGCCACATTAACAGCAAACCTTTAAAACACAATGCTACCACTTTACACAGCCACATAACCTCCAAGTGTCCTGATTTTCCATGGATGGTCCCAGAATTGCGAAAGCCTTTATGTATTTGGTTTTAAATGTATTGCAAAGGCCTTTGCATCTTATGTAGTTTTGTATCTGTAAGTCATTCCAAGGCTTTTTTGTGTGTGGAAGAGGTTAATGCACATTCAAGTATTTATAATCTGCACTTCATAAGAGTAGAGGCAGACAACACACAAGATTACAATATCAGTAAAAACATCGGCGCTCTAAATCATTGTGTCACACTGACTCTCAACATTCCGGAACACAGCAAAGCAACTTCAGAAGGCTTCTGAGTTGGGCTTTCTTGTTGGTCTGAGAAACCAGGAGACTCTGCTTTGCCTTGGTCCTCCTCTGCCACACACAAAGCAGCTTAACAGGTGTCCAGTCTGAGCCCCCGCTGGATGAAAATCAAACACAGGAACCTTTCCCCAAGGCATGCAAATGCCTGTTAGTGTCACTCAGAATGCCCCTAGACCAGCCGAGCCAACCTGGTAGCTACACCGGCTGAGGTTGATGAGAATGGTCTGGTTGCCATTTCCATGCTGGACTAGATGGGCTGTGGGTCTGATCCAATAGGAATTTTCTTAAATTATTAGTAAGGTGGAGAGTACCTAATATGGATTCATGATATGGAGCTATTCTGATTTTCTTGTGAATTGCAACTGGAGATCAGCTGCGTCCTCCCCAAATCTCTGTGTATCTGCCTCTAATAGATACACACACAAATAAATACTCTGTGCAAAACTGCTGGACTTTATACACTAAATGTTCTTCTGGAGAAAAGGGTTGCAATATCTATTAGGGGGCAACTTCAGCTCTGATATACACCTTCTTTCTTTACCTGAGCAAATATCGCCACCTATGGTTCCAAGAGGGAACAGGATTCTTTTCACAGATGAATTGAGCTTGTTTGCTTTCACGTTTCATTATCATTGGTCAGTAGATTACCTGATGCTCTATTATTATTATTATTATTATTATTATTATTATTATTATTATTAGCCTACAGCTAATATTGTTTGCTGATGGTAAAAGACCCTAACTCACTGCTTGGAAGAAACACACACAGATCTAGGAGCCACATTGACCATTTTAAGCTATCAACAGTAAGCAGCAGTTTTATTGTATTTGCATCCTCCTCCATCACCATCTTTCTCTCACACACATACACATATATGTGCATTTGTGTGGTATTTCTTACTGACAAAACAACAGGCATCCAGGCACATTGACATGGATCCTCTTACACGCACACCGCAAAGGCATGCTCAAGGTGTCGTTCAAGAGAAACAGAATAAATGCTATGTAGAGTGACATTGCCAAAACAAGAGGAAATGCAACACACACACACACAAGAGAGGATGGAAGAGGATGCTGGTTTGCCCATCACTTGCATATGCTAATTTGTTTTGAAATGGATGCAAAAGTTTAAATGGAAATGCAATACCTCTCACCCTAGTGGAGAAGGCTGTGACCAGGCAATGGCCCTGTGCCTTCTCAGTGTTCTGTCCAAACGCTGTTAACTGTGGTTGGGCAACTTCAAGGCCCCTAACCTTTATTCTTCTTAGGATTAGTTTAACTGGACTTGTACCAGACAGCCCTTCAAATAAGAGGAATATCCTGTGTGAAGTTGGACACAGGACCAGCCTTTGATTCTCTCATCCAGGCAGGTCAAAGCTGGGCAAATCTCCTGTTTCATCCCCAAACATAGTTTGCTTAGGAAAACATTCACCAGCAGCTTAAGCTGGCCAGCCCAATCACAATGCAAACTGCAGAAATGATGAGTATTATAATGTGCATATGTCAATCATCTCCAGACACCAAGCGTTCAATAACCCAGTGTAGAGGAGGAGTCAAATGATAAATGCATGAGCAAGTTGTCTGCCTTGTACTAGCTGGGCAGCCTGAATTGTCTATATCGTGTGTGGTTTTTCTCTTGCAGTTCTGGCTGGACAGCTAGCTGATCACAGAAAAGGGCTTCCCTTGCTCCTGTATCAGCTTGATCCAAAAAATCTGCAAGTGAAGCTTTTTTGGCAGCAGGAAAAATGTAAGCATGGACACCTGCTCATACCTACAGATAACAAAAGCAATGGGGACTTGGGAGAGGGTGGAATCTGGCAATGCTAAATTCCTTCCTTAGCTCTATAGAGCCTTCAAGTTCCTTAAACAACATGTTTCAAAGACTGTTGGGAAGCTCTTGGGGGTTTCAAACAGTGAGTCACTCCCAGCCCTACCTGGGAATACTGAGGATTGAAACAGGGACCTTCTGTATGTGAAGCAGATGCTCTACCACTGAGCTACCATGGTTTTGTTTAGTATAAAGGAATTGTTGGAGACTTTTAGTTTGTAGAAACTTGCCTTGGGCCTGGTGCAGTGATCACTGTGGTCCATGGCTTGGGCAGAGTGGGATGTTCTAAAGACACTCACCAACTTCCTCTCCCCTAGTTGCCATTCAGACAACATACACACGAATGCCCTCAAAACTTCAGACCCACTCAAGCATCATCTGTGAAGGTCTGAGAATTTTCTTCTTGTCCTTGCCAAGCTGAGCCCAACCCAACGAAGGGATGATGAAAAATATATATGCAGATTCCCCAGCTCGATTCAGCTCCTTAAGACAATGGAAATTGTCTTTATAATCAACCTTTTTTTACTTTAATTAAATAAAAAGGCTGGTAGGTAAGTGGAACGTAAGTGTGTGGAGTGCTCATTTGTAAACATTAGCAAATACGAATTTAATATTCTGTTTGTTGTAACCGTGTTTCTCAGGTCTCAAGCTAATGGCTCTTTCCTCTCTGTTTATTTTCTCATTAATTATCTTTTAATTGTACATTTCCAACAAAAAACCAATTCCAACCGACCCCATACCAATATACAAACAGATCTATTTGTAACGATGTGCCAAAATGACTGTTAAGGACAACTTTTCCTTTCTGTTTTTCTCAGATATCTCCAAGGAGGTCATTTAAAGCTAAAGAAAGCTCACCTACAAAACCAACATTCCAAGAGCTCAAGGCAAGTTACACAGAATTTGCAAGCCCATGCGCTAAACCCTTTCGCCGGAGCCTACCCCCCCCCCCCCGAAATGAGACACGACAACAACGTATGGGTTTAAATTAGGCCACAACATTGTTGAATTTCAGGTGTAGGAACCTTGGCTTAGGCCTTGGCAGGTATCCCTCTCAACCCAACAGGGGCTGAGGATGTGCAAGGCAGTCAGGTGCAATGGGAGGGGACTGTAAAGCGTGAACTTACACAGCGTGCCCTCCCACTTCACCAAAGCTGGGAGTTTGACCTATATGCCGCCGCTCTAGGGTCAGTGACTCCCGCAATCAACCCTTTAACGGGCCCTGCAAATGCTGCCACATGTGGGTGCATGAAGATGTTACCCCCCCCCCCATATCTCAAAGATAGACTATAGGATACTGACCAAGGCCTAAAAACCGCCAAAGTTGTGACAAATTGCTACGGAGAAGGCAAAACCTGCCAATGCAAGCAAAATTCCTTCCCGGTTCTGAATACAGCAACCATCTCACAACCATAGCAGTGCCCGCTGATCTAGGAAGCAAGAGGTTAGCCTGCAAAAGGAGACCATGTTATAGTTTTAGGGAGGGCTGAGTGGGTGAATCTAGCAGGAAAAAAAAGTGAGTCTGGGCTGAAGAGCATCGGCCCTTTTCCTGGCCCTCGCCCCACCCCCATCCGACAGCCCATTGTCCTGCCAAGATGGGGGCGGGGCGACGGCCACCCTGCAGCAAGGTGGGTGGCACCTGGCCAGGTAAGCCCGCATGTTGTTGCAAACCCCTCCCACCTCTTGGAGGCGGTGAGCACAAATTTTTGCAGTACAAAAGCAGAGACTATCCCGTTCGTAAAGGTAAAGGGACCCCTGACCATTAGGTCCAGTCGCAGATGACTCTGGGGTTGCGGCCCTCATCTTGCTTTACTGGCCGAGGGAGCTGGCGTACAGCTTCCAGGTAATGTGGCCAGCATAACTAAGCTGCTTCTGGCAAACCAGAGCAGCACACAGAAATTTCAGGAGCAGTACCTATTTATCTACTTGCACTTTGATGTGCTTTTGTACTGCTAGGTTGGCAGGAGCAAGGACCGGGCAACGGGAGCTCACCCCGTCATGTGGGGATTCAAACCGCCAACCTTCTGATCGGCAAGCCCTAGGCTCAGTGGTTTAGACCACAGCCTATCCAGTTAGTAAGCTGAGGGTTAATGCTGTTTACAGTTAGCCAAAAGGAGTGTGTGGAGGTGTTGCCTACAAGTCTGGACCCAGGGTAGCCTGAGTCCACTTATGTGTGGCGTCAAGGGCAGAGCTATGGCATTGTGCAGAAAGGCTGTCTGTGGAGCTCTCAAGAAGGAAAGACAATACTAGGTAAAGACTGCATGATGCATTTTATGGGCTGGTGGGTCACACCTGTCGGGAAACAGGTTTCATAACATGTGGGTGTCAATGTTTAATGCCTCCACTGTCAGACTGCAGCAGAAGTTTGCTCATGGCTCATCCATTGTGGATTCAAGGCACACACCTCGATTGCTGGAAGGCAGCCCTTTGATGCTCTCTATATGCTTGCCAGCAATCCCCGGTTTCCTAAAGTTTGGCGGCAACAAAGCTCCAGAAGATATGCTGACGACGAGCTTTTCCCCCACCTTGCTGTCCCTCACCCCGCCAACGCTATCTTGCTCAGGCTAAGGAACGCTGTGTGAAATATTTCCTCTGGTCAATGTTTCAGGCTCACAGTGTGCTCTATTAAGATCACTTCGGGAAATGCTTTCACTTTCAATTACAGCAGGTGCAGCTAACCCTTAGCACTGCAAAGTGGGAAAGCAACGCACACAGCCAAAGGTATTTACAATAATTTTATTCACCGCACACACAAAAGGTGGCTCCCAAAAAAGAAAAAAAGAAAATCATTCCATCTCCCACCACCACCTTGGTTTCCCATATTCACTTTCCAACAGATGCTCCATCTGCAATATACATTTTAAAGCAGTATCATGCCACTTTAAATAGTCATGGCTTCCCCCCTGGGAGGCGTAGTTTGTTAAGGGTGGCTGAGCGTTGCTAGGAGATGCCCTATTCTTCTCCTAGACCTACACTTGTCAGAGTGGTTTAACTGTCAATCCCTCTTCTCAGAGAACTCTGGTCATTGTAGCTCTGGGAGGGGAATAGGGATCTCCTACCAACTCTCAGCCACCCTTAACACACTACACTTCCCATGATTCTTTGGGACAAGCCATGACTACTTAAAGTGGTAGGATATTGCTTTAAATGTATAGCACACATAGGGTCAGATAAACAATATTCCATGCTGCTGAGCAGGCTTTGTTCTCTTTTGGAAGTGTTTTTTGGAAAGTGGGTGAGGAGGCAACTTGTCTTCTTAGGTTTTAGGGGTTTGGGGACTTGTAAAAACCTCAGGGTTCTGAACATGTTGGCACCTCTTATCTGTTTCTCAATTGCTCTGTTTGGTTTCCTCTCTGTTGGAATTCTTACCACATAAGTTTGTTATTAGATAACATAATTCAAAAATCTAAAGCTGGAAAGTCCAGGGCTGCCTCCAGACTAGGGATGTTGGAGAATTCAGAAGAAAACAGAAAAGGGAAGTAGAAATTGCTGTAGTTCATGTGTTTGTCTATGGTCAGGAACAGAAATCAGGCAAGCGAATACGATCAATATTTGCTCACCTCTTTGTTGTTTAATTGTGTCTGCAAATGAGATGTAATTAATGACTTTTTTTACATCGCTTTGATGTTTCTTTTACATTGAAATTAGTGTGAGCTGATTAAGTTATGTAAACAGTTACAAAAGCCATGTTAAGTAGCAGACAGGGGCACAAATTATATTAATAGTTGGTGGAAATCGAATTGCAGCAAAATGCAAACAGTGCTGATTATGATGAATACAGGTCAGAACAGAAAGCGCTTCTTAAATTCCTACTCAAGACTGTCAGTATTTTCCAGAAGGTAGTCAAGCACATATCAGGAAATGTAGGTTTGCCCAATTAAAGTAGGTTAAAGTGTTCTGTCATGCAACCACAAAAGTTCCACTTTGAAAAAGAAATAGACTTTTTCCAATGGAGGGTTGACTCAACTATTGTGGAATGAATGAACAATTAACAGGAAGGTGTATGAATTCCCTGCAAGCAATGGATGGATGGATGGATGGATGCTAATTGTCAAATAACCTCCCTGCAAACAAATCAGAATGAATTCTGAATAAGGATCAAATACCATTTCACCTCTGTGTAAGCTTTGCGCAAGCAAATCAGGACAAATGATCAATAAACAGACCACTCAGAGGAGCAGCAGGGCAGTTTCACCTGGAATTTCTGTGCAAAGGTCTGTACTATAAGAAGAATGTCTTACCCTGTATCCAACATCCTCGGTGACAACAGTCGTATCAACAGTACGTCCCGCCTGCCACAAGGTCTCCTTTATACTGCATCCGTATAGAAATGCATTCTTCTTCTGGGAATGGCCGTGGTAGTCGCAAAACACCTGAGGATAAGAGAAAAAGAAAGCTCCTAAATCTTGCTGTCTTGCAGGAGAGAGCTGAGTAGTTGCTAAGAAACCACTACTGGGCCAAAGAGAAAGCTGTTCAAAAATGAAGCCTGGCCTGGTCACCTGTGCTGAATACAGCATTGCCTCTGGGTGACCATGCATGACAGTAAAGGACATTGTTTCTGTTGGGGGAGGCTGATAAGCTAGAAATGACTAACAAAGGCACAAGAGAGGTTAGCAACAATGGATCCATTCCTACCTGGATGACCAATTCCAGAAGTTTTGTTTATTGCTATGCTGAAGTTTCTCTCTCTATTTTCCCCCAGCCATTCTTCGGGTGATTTGTGGTGAATCAAAGCCCCTCCAAAAATGTCATAGAGAAAAAGAATTTTCTCCAAAATCTGCACATTAGGATTTAAGGATTGAATGGATGAGGTGTTTGGTGGTTTGGGGCTCTCTCATATTCCCAGTGTGATGGGACCCTTTCTCCCTGTTTGCTCTACCAGCACTTAACTAGAATGGCTTCAGAACAGTGGAACGCAGTGTGGTGTTTCATCACTTTCAAGTCATTCCAGGAAGCAGGGGAAGTAAAAAATGAGCCACAGATCCTGAAGTGGTTTGGGAGCAATGCAATGGCACATTGTATCATTCTGAAACCATTCTAGTAAGTGTGGGAGTGGGGAGAGCAATGTTGCCCTCAGGACCTCCTTGTGTGTTTGCCATGAGCATCTGGTTAGCAACTGTGAGAACAGGATGTTGGATTGGATGGGAGTGGCCCGTTTTAAAACATTGAAACTGAACCCGAACTCCTTAACTTTGTAGAATTAAGGTGAGCAGCAGCCCACACCTGTGTAAATATTTTGGAGAGAAAAATCTGTCACCCTAAAAATCAAGAGAATAGTGCACCCCAGTTTTTGTGTGGGTGCAATATATTTTGGAAACTGAAAGTAGGAGTTTTGGACCGTCTCTACCTTGGTTTAATTTCATTCCTCTTTTCCACAGTGGATTGTGCTCAAAGGTGCATATAAGAAACATCAACTTATAATCAACATTGCCCTTGTGGGGAGGGGGGGCACCAATTTCTTACAAAGCACTTTGAAAACTCAAATAAGCAAAGGCAAACACTTAATAAGCAAAGAATAAACTAAATATTATAATGAAATAATCTAGTCTTAATGCATACCAAGAACAATGTAAAAGATACATTAACAGGATAAAACAAAACGAAAATCCAGTCCTGCAAGCACTAATTTTGCTGTTTCAGATATTGTTCAGAGATGTTGGGAATGGGATCATCTCACAAGACTAGATGGTTTGCAAGGTGCTGTTGGGCATTTACCCTATGTCTGGTGGGGTGCCTCAGGCCCAAGGGTCAAATGAGACTCCCAAGCCCCTCTATCTGGCCCTCAGGTCAGTCCTCTTCTGCTCAAGCCACACCCGTCACCAGCCCACCTTTGCACCCTTGGACCCTGATAATGCCTCTTGTTTGTCCAAACAGAGGGCAGAGAGGGGTGTGTGAGTATGTTTAGAAACTACCTACTGTACAAAGGTAAAATTAAAGGCTGTACAAAGGTAACCTTTACATTTGTTGCTCCACCTACTTTTGTCTCAGGCCCCACCCACCATTGGCATGTGGTCCCTGGAAGGTTGCCTAGGTGCCCCCCAGGGTGAAAGAGCTCCCCTACACCTGCACTATGAGGTTCTGCAGGAGTCTATCTTGTATCTCACACTGTTTAACATCCACACGCAACAACTGAGAGAGGTCATTCAAAGATTTAGGACAGAGCTGTTCAAAATGTAATTGTGGACGTTGCTGACCATAGCTACTCTTGAGACTTCTCTGCACTTCAGATTTGTATTGATTTCATAGCTGCCATTGCTTCCCCCAAAGAAGGATGAGGTTGCTAAGAACTTAGCAACATAAGACGTTGTCTTTCAGTATGTTGAGTCAGACTGTTGATTCATCTAGCTCAGCACTGCCTATACTGACTTGCAGTTCTTCAACGTTTCAGGCAGGAATCCTTCCCAGCCCTACCTAGAGATGACAAGAGATTGAAACCTGGGACCCTCTGAATGTAAATCATGTGCTCTACTACTGCGCTACACCTCTTCCCGGATTCTTTGTTAGAGACCCTACAGCTCCTAGGGTCCTCAAGAAGAAATGTCTCTTAAGACAGTTTAATTCTAGAGTGCAGATGCAACCACGGAAGAGAAGTTCACGAGATCCTACTATGCAATAGCAGGACAATTTATCAGCTTCCTTTTTGGTTTCCCAACCTTTCCAGTTATCATTGAGAGAACTGAAGCCTGCACATTATGAAGCAATTAAGCACCACTTGGCTGTCTTTAAATCCACAGCTTATACCACGCAGTTTGCAGGAATGGAAAAGCATGCAATTATGTGAGCTGCTCCTGTACACTGTTATTACATTATGTACATCCAGGTGAATTAAGGAACAGTACATGACCTTCCTTTGTGGCAAAATACTTGTGTTTCCCCCCATCTAATATGACTGTCTAATCCATCTGCCTAGCTTCTGCTGTTGCACACAAAGCTGATGGTTGTTTTATCAAGGCCACATTCAGGTTGCCTTTATATGCAGCTATCGACAGATCAGAGTGAAAAATCAGGATTTATTGACGCAAGAGGCTAATATTGACCGGGGCTTTTGAAGAACAATCAATTTGTCCCGTTTGCTGAGATGGGAAGCCAATACCCATTGGCGCTACAAAACTTCTCCACATCTTCACTACAGTATTGGGAAATCTCTAACTTACAAGCATAGGTTTTTAAGGAGTCAGTTGCTTCTTTAAGGTAATGTCTCCAACAGAGAACGAGAAGGCTGCAGGGAGAAATCAGCAGTGCAATTTATCTCTGACTCCCCAGTGCTGCTTCCTGTTGTGTGAGAGAACTGATAGTGATGGGCAGATGAATAAGAGTAGAGGTGGGGAATTTCAGGCTTGTGGGCCAAATGTGGCTAGTGGGAAAAGTGGGAAAAGGAACAGTTTTTCAGAGATAGATTTGGGGTGGAGTGGTGACTCCCGAGGCAGCAGAGGGCAAAATGCCATTATTAGGGAGCTGCAAATCGGGGGTGTCCATACATGTACACACACACAAATACATAAGTGTGTTGGAGAGTGTGTGAATGAATGCCCAAAATTTGGTGATTGTCAACTTTCAGTAATTAATTCAAAGATAATTTTTTGTGAATTCCTGAAAAAAAGCTCTTTCCTCACTTTTGGGAAATGGAACAAGTTAATATTTCCAATCTCACTACATCTCCCATTTGTCTGTTCATAAGAATGGAGGTCATCAAGATCGCCATGTGAAAATCAGTTGTCACTGCATTTCAACAATCAATGTAACATTGTAAATAGAGTGTCTCTTTGGTCAACCCTGATTAACCACAACCCAAACCGACAAATTGACTGAGGGAAAGTCATGAAGATCAGAAAAGATGACTATGCAGGTTGGTTTGAACTCCAAGATCTCCTCCTTTCGAAAACAAAACATTGTCAGGCTATCAATAGCTATTAGGCTGAGCAGGGAAACAGGGCTATTCCATCCGCTCTGCTGAGCAACCAGCTGCCTTTGGCCCTCCTTCCAATCTCATATGGCCATTCCATTCAGCTTCCCAAACTGCCAGGTGGGCATTTTAACAACAGTTAGTTTAAGAAACGGGCACCTGATCTTCCTGTTCCCTCTCCTTCTTCCCCATTCCATCTTCTCCTTTCCTTTTCTGCCCTGTCTTTCAGATGTTAATCCTGAGAGAGTAAAGACTGCCTTGACTACTTATCTTGTAAGTTACTCTTGGGGTCTTCTTTGGTGAGAGATTGGGGGTGGGGATTAAAAAAAAACAGAAAAGAAAAATGTTCAGAAGCAATATACCTCGGGATACCCAACAGGAGACAACCATTGTCTTCATGCTCTGCTGGAAGGCTTCCCACAAGACTCTGATTGCCCCCTGCTAAGAAACTGAATGCTGACCCAGATTACTTTTTCAGGCAACCCAGGAAGCTGTGCTTCTGTTCTTCTGATGGAACTCCATACCCCAATTAGAAAGCCAAGAACAGGCAACATTTCCAGAGCCTGAGTCTTTTGAGTTTCTTTCTCTCTACACTGGTCCTTTGCTACTCTTTGAGTCATGCACATATTTTCTAGCTCAGTCTCCAGTTCATGCATTTTGGAAGTAAGCCTCTGTATTGTGTTCAATTACCTGGTATTGGCCCCATCTGAACAACTGAGTTTGTCATTAAAGAAAGTGGCTGCAGATATATAGATGCAGATGATATAGATATATATGGATAGATATAATTTGGCTCTAGTATTACTTCCAAGCCCCTTCATGGATCACTGCCTTGCCATGGCGAAGGAGCTTGAATAACTCAGAGAAGTTATGAGCTATGCTGTGCAGGGCCACCCAAGATGGACAGGTCATAGTGGAGAGTTTTGACCAAATGTGAGCCACCTGGAGCAGGAACCGGCAATCCACTCCAGTATCTCTGCCAAGAAAGCTCCATGGACAAAGACAACAGGAATATAAAAGTTATGACGCTGGAAGATGAGTCCCTCAGGTCGGAAGGCGTCCAACATGCTACTGGGGAAGAGTGGAGGACAAGTACAAGTAGATTCAGAGCTGATGAAGTGGCTGGGCCAAAGCCAAAAGGTCGCTCAGGTGCGGATATGCCTGGAAGCGAAAGGAAAGTCCAATGCTGTAAAGAAAAATATTGCATAGGAACCTGGAATGTAAGAACCATGAACCTTGGTAAGTTGGATGTGGTCAAAAATGAGGTGGCAAGAATAAATATTGACATCCTGGGCATCAGTGAACTAAAATGGACGGGAATGGGCGAATTCAGTTCAGATGACCATCATATCTACTACTGTGGGCAAGAATCCCGTAAAAGAAATGGAGTGGCCCTCATAGTCAACAAAAGAGTGGTGAAAGCTGTACTGGGATGCAATCTCAAAAATGATAGAATGATCTCGATACGAATCCAAGGCAGACCTTTTAACATCATAGTAATACAAGTTTATGCACCAACCACTGGTGCTAAAGAAACTAAAATTGACCAATTCTATGAAGACTTACAACAGCTTATTAGCAATGACACCAAAGAAGGATGTTCTTCTCATTATAGGGGATTGGAATGCTAAAGTTGGGAGTCAAGAAATAAAAGGAACAACTGGCAAGTTTGGCTTGGAGTTCAAAACGAAGCAGGGCAAAGGCTAATAGAGTTCTGCCAAGAGAACAAGCTGGTCATCACAAACACTCTTTTCCAACAACACAAGAGACGACTCTACACATGGACATCACCAGATGGGCAGCATCGAAATCAGATTGATTATATTCTCTGCAGCCAAAGATGGAGAAGCTCTATACAGTCAGCAAAGACCTGGAGCTGACTATGGCTCAGATCATCAGCTTCTTATAGCAAAATTCAAGCTTAAACTGAAGAAAGTAGGAAAAACCATTGGGCCGGTAAGATACAATCTAAGTCAAATCCCTTATGAATACGCAGTGGAAGTGAGGAGCAGGTTTAAGGATTTAGATTTGGTGGACAGAGTGCCTGAAGAACCATGGATGGAGGCTCGTAAAATTATACAGGAGGTAGCAACTAAAACTATCCCAATGAAAAGAAAATGCAAGAAAGCAAAGTGGCTGTCCAACGAGGCCTTACAAATAGCAGGGGAGAGAAGGCAAGCAAAATGCGAGGGAGATAGGGAAAGATACAGGAAATTGAATGCAGATTTCCAAAAAATAGCAAGGAGAGACAAGAAGGCCTTCTTAAACGAGCAATTCAAAGAAATAGAGGAAAACAATAGAATGGGAAAAACCAGAGATCTGTTCAAGAAAATTGAAGATATGAAAGGAACATTTCGTACAAAGATTACCATAATAAAAGACAAAAGTGGAAAGGACCTAACAGAAGCAGAAAGCATCACGAAGAGGTGGCAAGAATACACAGAGGAATTATACCAGAAAGATATGGATGTCTCGTACACCCCAGGTAGTGTGGTTGCTGACCTTGAGCCAGACATCCTGGAGAGTGAAGTCAAATGGGCCTTAGAAAGCACTGCTAATAACAAGGCCAGTGGAAGTGATGATATTCCAGCTGAACTATTTAAAATTTTAAACGATGATGCTGTTAAGGTGCTACACTCAATATGCCAGCAAGTTTGGAAAACTCAGCAGTGGCCAGAGGATTGGAGAAGATCAGTCTACATCCCAATCCCAAAGAAGGGCAGTGCCAAAGAATGCTCCAACTACCGCACAATTGCACTCATTTCACACGCTAGCAAAGCTTAAGCAGTATGTGGACCGAGAACTCCCAGAAGTGCAAGCTGGATTTTGAAGGGGCAGAGGAACCAGAGACCAAATTGCAAACATGCGCTGGATTATGGAGAAAGCTAGAGAGTTCCAGAAAGACATCTACTTCTGCTTCATTGACTATGCAAAAGCCTTTGACTGTGTCAACCACAGCAAACTATTAAAGAAATGGGAGTGCTGGATCACCTCATCTGTCTCCTGAGAAATCTCTATGTGGGACAAGAAGCTACAGTTAGAACCGAATTTGGAACAACTGACTGGTTCAAAATTGGGAAAGGAGTACGGCAAGGCTGTATATTGTCTCCCTGCTTATTTAACTTATATGCAGAATTCATCATGCGAAAGGCTGGGCTGGATGAATCCCAAGCCGGATTTAAGATCTCCGGAGGAAATATCAACAACCTCAGATATGCAGATGATACAACCTTGATGGCAGAAAGTGAGGAGGAATTAAAGAACCTTTTGATGAGGGTGAAAGAGGAGAGCGCAAAATATGGTCTGAAGCTCAACATCAAAAAACCGAAGATCATGGCCACTGGGCCCATCACCTCCTGGCAAATAGAAGGGGAAGAAATTGAGGCAGTGAGAGATTTTACTTTCTTGGGCTCCATGATCACTGCAGATGGTGACAGCAGTCATGAAATTAAAAGATGCCTGCTCCTTGGGAGAAAGGCGATGGCAGACCTAGACAGCATCTTAAAAAGCAGAGACATCACCTTGCCAACGAAGGTCGGTATAGTTAAAGCCATGGTTTTCCCAGTAGTGATGTATGGAAGTGAGAGCTGGACCATAAAGAAGGCTGATTGCCGAAGAATTAATGCTTTTGAATTATGGTTTTGGAGGAGACTCTTGAGAGTCCCATGGACTGCAAGAAGATCAAACACATCCATTCTTAAGGAAATTAGCCCTGAGTGCTCACTGGAAGGACAGATTGTGAAACTGAGGCTCCAATACTTTGGTCACCTGATGAGAAGAAAAGACTCCCTGGAAAAGACCCTGATGTTGGGAAAGACTGAGGGCACAAGGAGAAGGGGACAACAGAGGAAGAGATGGTTGGACAGTGTTCTCGAAGCTACAAACATGAGTCTGACCAAACTGTGGGAGGCAGTGGAAGACAGAAGTGCCTGGCGTGCTCTGATCCATGGAGTCACGAAGAGTCGGACACGACTAAACAACAACAAATTACTTCCAAGCTCACACAGCTACTTGCACTCATAGCTTTGTTTAACCATAAGTGGGACATTGTATGTATGTATGTATGTATGTATGTATGTATGTATGTATGTATTTACCATATTTATTTCACCTCCTCTTTGAATATCAAACAGAGATTTCATAGCCTCGTCCCATTCTGAGATAGAAGGCCCAGTTCCGCTGGGTACCAATTACCTGCCAATTTAGTGCACTCCTAACAACTAAAAAGGATCAGACATTATCCACCTAAAATACAACTTTCCACGTTAAAGAAGTGCCTAGGAAACCTCAGTGTGCCAGACAGCTGGACCGCTTAAGCTTCCCCAGTTTACCATTTTGCATCCGAGAGATTAGTACAGGCAGATATGTAATGATAGGGCCATTATTGGCATGCTGAGAGACAGGGAGTCCCACTTGCCAGTGCAGGATTATACCAGATCATCAGATGGAAAGTGTCTTGGGAGCTTCAGCAGAATTTAACCTGTTGCAGCTGAAAGCAGCAAGGCTATTGGCAATGGGAGAATAATAGCTGTCTTATGGACTGTTGCAGTTTGTTGTTTTGTTTAATGGCCTAGGCCATAGGAAGCTGCCTTAAACCAAGTCAGACCTATTGATCCATCTAGCTCAGTATTGTCCACACTGACTGCCAACGGCTCTCCGGGATTTCAGACAGGGGATCTTACCTAACCCTACCTCCAGGAATTAAGCACTGGACCTTCTGGACTTAACCAAGACTCATTCTGATAGAACATTGCTGCACAGGTTTGCCTAACATTTTACATTTTACCCTGCGACTTTACATCTACTGCTGCAAGGTCAGAAATAATTGTCATAACTGAAATCACTGAAGCAAAAAAACAATGTCTTATAAGACTGTGACTAGGCATCCTTTGTGCCTGCTCAGCCTGCTGTCGTTGGTGTTAACAACTGATGGGCAACTTCAAGGTCCTTGATCTCCTTTCTGAAGGCTCATTATCTTTCAGCTGGACTCGGACCAGCAGCCCTTAAATGAAGGATGCCTTCAAAGATGTCTCTCCTCTGTAAAGTAAGACTCATGCCCACCTTAAGGGATAGCATCTTAATTCTAGTTCAAATGCATGTACATCCACGTGCAGCAGGAGCAGACATTGTGGTGGGGCAGTGCTGCTGTGACATCAGATTTATCTGCAGAAGGTCCTAGCTTCAATCCCCAGGATCTCTAGGCAGGCGGGGAGACACTCCCTGCATATGAACCCCCTGAAGAAGCTCTGTCAGTCAGTGTTGACAATACTGAGCTATTATTATTATTATTATTATTATTATTATTATTATTATTATTATTATTATTATTATTAATTTGTACCCCGCCCATCTGGCTGGGTTTCCCCAGCCACTCTGGGCAACTTCCAAAAATATTAAAAATACATTAAAATGTCACACATTAAAAACTTCCCTAAACAGTGCTGCCTACAGGTGTCTTCTAAATGTCAGGTAGTTGTTTATTTCATTGACATCTGATGGGAGGGCGTTCTACAGGGCGGGCACCACTACTGAGAAGGCCCTCTGCCTGGTTCCCTGTAATTTGGCTTCTCGCAGTGAGGGAACCACCAGAAGGCCCTCGGCACTGGACCTCAGTGTCCGGGCAGAATGATGGGGGGGGTGACGCTCCTTCATGTATACTGGACTGAGGCCGTTTAGGGCTTTAAAGGTCAAAACCAACACTTTAAATTGTGCTCAGAAACGTCCTGGGAGCCAATGTAGGTCTTTCAGGACCGGTGTTATGTGGTCTCGGCAGCCGCTCCCAGTCACCAATCTAGCTGTCACATTCTGGATTAGTTGTAGTTTCCGGGTCACCTTCATAGGTAGCCCCATGTAGAGCGCATTGCAGTAGTCCAAGCGGGAGACAGCTAGAGCATGCACCACTCTGGCGAGACAGTCCGCAGGCAGGTGGGGTCTCAGCCTGCGTACCAGATGGAGCTAGGTGGACAAGTGGTCTGGTTGGATATAAGGCAGCTCCCTGCATTGCTGTGACACCTTCCAGAGAATGGTGTCCTTGCTGCTTACGGGTGCAGGATGGAACAAGGCAATGCTGAGGTTGGGCTGCACAAGTACGCTGGTGGGAACCCGCACAGGGCTGACTTCGCTACTGCTCTCCCCCTGCATCATCTGGGTAAGCAGCAGCAATGCCGCTGTCACCACCTAATTGCACTGGCCATGCAGAGGGGCACTATATGTGAATGTTTGCTTCCCTTCCCTGCAGTCTGCCCACCTTCGTAACTGCCTATCCAGATAAGGAATGGGCTGCTAAATCTGTCGCATTACAACCAGCCACCTTGAGGATGCAAGACACAAAAGCTTTCATTTTAAATCAAATGAAACCGGACTCTTGTATAATAAGCACAAATAAATCGACTATGAGATTAACCATCCTATGGTCAGTTTAATCTCCACTGTGCAGGAGTTGAGGGGGCGGGAATCATTCAGCCATGTTTAATGGAGGAAGGCTCAGGCTGTGATCCTTGGTGTGAGAATTGAGGTGTTTGTCATGCACTCCACAGCACTGTTGGGATGGTTGGAAGCAATTGGGTTGGCAGGCTCTGGAGGAGGAGGATTGTGGGAACCTGGGTTGGAGGAGAGGGATCTCCCCTTCCCCTTCCCACTTTGAAAAAGGGAACAGAGATGCTGAATCGCCCTGCTGACCTTCCTGCAATGCAGAGAGCCTCAGGAGGGCTTTCCTCAGCCATGGGGGAAAGCAGAACAGGAGATGACAGAAACTGAACAGGAACCTGAACATGAGGGGGCAGACTTGTTGCCTAGAAATAAGAACCACCTTCACAGATGGGAGCAGACCCACCCGCCCTGAAGAAGTGCACACTTGCAATCTCATCATTCCTACAAGGCAAGAGAGCCTCACAACTGAGCTCACCACACCTGATTTTAAAGGCTCGGTGAGAGGGTATTGGAAACTTGTTTGGACATCTTTGTTGCTTCCGTCAGTTCTAATCTTCTTGCCTTGCTCCTGAACTCCCAAATGGTGACTCCTGAGCACTGTGTCTGCTGCTGAGCATGTACTGTTACTTGCCTGAAGAAAGGTCTCTTTCTTTCTTACAAGTGGGAGCCTCTGTCTGTGTGTGTTGGGCAGGAGCCAGCAGAGTGTTATAAGTATTACACAAGACACACACAAACTATCCCCACAAGCCTGTTTGCTCCCTCAGCTTTTAATCACATCTTATTAAGCACAGATTAAATTCATGGTCCCCTAATAATTGCATTTGCCAAAGCTTTGCTCCCCCAAGCCATTTGCTTCTGTTGTCACGCCTGATAATGGCACCTTAAAGACTAACAGATTTATTGTGGCATAAATTCTGTAGCCTAAAACCCACTTGATCAGAAGTCCAGATGTTCTAGACCACAAAAACTTATGCCGTAATAAATCTGCTACTCTTTAAAGCTCCACAAGACTCCCTCTATTTATTTGTTTATTTATGTAACAAACTAAACATGGCTTCCCCTCTGGATGTACACAAGAGTGCCCCTATCTTCACCTGTCAAATGCTGGCACATATGACTTGGTACCTGTATCAGAGCTATGGTGCAAGCAAAGCACCTCTGATTTAATCCAGTAGGAGGCAGTGATAAGCCATGTGGACTTCTGTCCACAAATTATTAAAGGTGCATATGTACAGCAAAAAGTTAAGATGGGCAGCAATAAGAAGGCTACACCATTAAATATCTCAAAATTCTATAGCTCATAAAAATGACACTTGGAGCAACTTGGTATATATAATCTATTAGCAGAAAGTGCCCAGTGCTGCTCTGGTATTCTAAGAAACAAAACAAAAAAAAATTATTTAAAAATGGATAGTGTAATTTGGGTTGTGTGTATTGGTCTACCATCTTGATTCAAAGTGGTGCTCAGCATCTAGACACTTACAAAGACCACTGCCTGCCCCTTGGGAAACCTTGTGCTGAATTTGGCAATGATATCTCAAGGTGTGGATGAACCCACAGAGAACAGACAAATGGACAGACAGACAGCCCACTTTCCAAAATGGTGTGGTCTACAAATGTAGAACTGAGAACTGATTGTGGGGGGTGGCGTCCCTTCAGAATTTGTACTAATAACGTTAGGTGGTTTAGGAAACTACAAAAGCTTACTCATAATTTTGAACATATTTACAGGAGTATTTCTTTCACATTTTGGTGATAACTGTTGTGTATTTTATCCAGACTCATTAAGGAAGCTGATCCTCTGTTGGTTTGGTAACTTTCTGAGCAGTGGTTCAAAAATTATTAAGGTTTCCATGTTCCATTAAAGCCCAAGGCAGCAACTACTGGTAAATTAATGTGGTATGTGCACATTTCATTTTTAATTAAACAAAAAAAAATCCCAGTGTCTGCAGTCAGCCACATAGTGGGCACTATGTGCAATATCTACGGTATTCATTTAGCTATGGAATATGATAGTAAAGTGCAGTAGTCAGATGAGGAGTGGCCAAACTTTTGGGGCCCATGAGAAGGTGCTGTGAGTCCTGAACAAACATACCATACTTTTCCTTGTATAACACGCCCCCATGTATAACACAACCCCTATTTTGGGGGACTCAAAACCTAGTATTTTAACAAATTTCCTTTTAAAAAAACCCAGGGAAATTTATTTATTAAAATCCCTGCTGGCTGAAGGCTAGGGCTAAGGCTATATTGTTGGCTCAAGCACCGCAAAGCTTAGAAACTGGAAGTTAATGCTGATGCCTTAACAGATATAACCCTGTGATCAGCAAAGGTGTTGCACAATCTTGCTGTTCCTTGCATCAGTATCTGGCAGGATGGTTCAAACACTGGGAGATGAGGGCCTCTTCTGATGCAATAGGAGTGAGACTGGTGGTACTCCTCATAACCTGCTACATGAAGCTCTGTTTCCAAGCACTGTCATGATGGGTGATTGTGCCAGTAATGAAAAATATCAAAGCAAGTTTTGAAAAACAGTTCGTCCATTTAAACAGACAACACAAAAGGTAAATCTTGGCAGTGTGCAGGCAGTCAGTATTCTGATTTTTAACAGGAATGAATTGCTTAATGATTCTGATTTCAGTGCATTTTAGGCCAGTGCCTCTCCACTCCCCACCACCCAAAAAGTGCTCACAGGAGCTCACGTCAATTCCAAGTTAGTCAACTGAGCTCACAAGGCAACCACAGAAGTCTTGCAGCATGCCTGCTGGCAAAAATCTCAACGTGATAGCAAATGGACATTTTGTTCTTGTTCATCATGCGGCAGTTCCCAAACCAGAATCAGAAAGCTGAACTGTCAAGTCATTCAGTTTTGCTTTGGGACTTACAGTCCTGACTTCGGGACTTCAAAGCAATCAATCATTTCGCATCAGTCTGGCATCAAACAATTGGAAGACAGGCAGGCCCTCTCATTGGTCAAATTTGAATTGCTAGCTTAGGGCTCAGTAAGGTGCTGAACCACAAAGTCAAAACGGTTCCCCATCCTGGTCTTAACCCATCCTGCCAGCTACTGATGTAAGCCGTAAACAGGCTTGTGCCAATTCTCAGGAAGATTCATCTGCAAGTACAGCAAGACAAAGGACCATTGCTCCATGGCACAGCAACTGCCTTGCAAGCAGAAGGTTACGGGTTCAATCCCCGACATCTCCAGGTATGGCTGGGAGAGACTTTCTGCCTAAAACCCTGGATAGCAGCTGCCAGGCAGTGTGGACAATACCGAGCAACATGAACCAACATCCTGACTCAGTATAAGGCAAAGTGGGGCATTTTTGGTTCAAAGCACTCCATCCTCCCTCTCTGAACTTGGGCCTGAAAGACCAATAAAAGGTTTGGCCAGGTGGAGAGGGTTGTAAGCAAGAACAATTTGTGACATTACACAACAGAATTACTGATCACAGGGCACACATGGTAGTTAGCTTCCTGGCTTTGGAGAGATTGAGACAACATGAGATAACCTTAACTTGAGTCTTCAATTGGCAGGTTTGTGTGTGTGTTTTCACTATTGGATATTTTTCTCTTCTGGGTACAGTGTCCTGGGCAGAACTTAGCAGAAAAGTCTGCCAGGCCTGCAGTTCCTTTCCTTCCCAGGAAAAAGTGATCAACAGTTCAGCTGCTTGCCCTATCGAAAAGCTGTTAGTTTCCCTCTTTCTTTTCCTTTGCTCCTTTAAGCTGCCATTCCCGCTTTGAAGAAATGGGAGGGGGGGATGCTGCCCACATGTCACCAGGACAAATGAGACCAAAGTACTTCACTGAAATCGTTTGGCTATTGGTGAACTTGGTTCTGTAAGCTCCCTTGGAAAATAAGAGGTTTACTTCCAAAGCAAGGAGGAAAGGTGTGTGTGAGAGAGCATGTATAAACTAAAATCAATGAACCCTTCAAAGGCAGGGAAAATTCAGTTCTCCAACAGCCTGTCATGTTCTAAAGGCCAAGAAAGAGTGAGACAAAGGAATCAATAGCTAAGTCTAAAGCTAAGGTTTGCTGAGAGCTTGCAATGGCCTTTGCGCAAAGAGACGCAGCTCCAGGCCCTTCTGGATTCCAGGGAGTGAAGGAAGATGGAGGCCCAAAGGTAGAGATGGAAGGATCTGTCAGTTTCAGTTCTATCTTTTGCTCGTTTTCCTAATCTTAAATTCCGTTCTCTACATGTCAGCCACAATTTGCATTTTTTGTTTTTAAGCCCTCATGAAA
The DNA here is from genome assembly GCF_964106915.1 of Podarcis gaigeae. Taxonomy (NCBI): domain Eukaryota; kingdom Metazoa; phylum Chordata; class Lepidosauria; order Squamata; family Lacertidae; genus Podarcis; species Podarcis gaigeae. Next base: position 20,226,273 of record NC_139690.1, read on the forward strand.
ATTCACCAGAAATTTTAGTGCAAATTTCTCCTAATAAACACATTCTGGGTATGCACTTTCGACTAATGGAAACATTTTTGCAGGCAGCTTCTTCAAATATAATGTATGTTATTTTTACAAATATGTTGTTTTTTATGCACACTTGACCCTACATATATGCATCTTTCATAAACATTGTTTGTGAATTCAAAAGGATGGCTGTGCTTGAGTTCTCATATTGTTTCAGAAAATGCAAATTTCATAGATTCACATTTAAATGTGTCAGGGGCTGGACTGAGGAGGAATGGCGGGGGCCACCACCCCTTCTCCTGAACCTTCCCAAGAACAGGAGGACAGTATAGATTTAGAACAGTGGTCTGCAGAAGGGCATGGTTCAGAGGCTGCAGAGAGCAGAGCTGGGAAATATTGGAAGAGGAAGAGCAGGAAGAAGAACCAGCGCTAGGGGAGAGACAGCTGACAGACTCAGTGTCCTTGGAAAGCATTCATAACCCCTCTTCTCCCAGGACCAGACAGGCATTGAGAGTAGTATTGCAGAGAGCTCAGCGGCGGAAGGCTCAGATTCGCCGACACAGGACTGATGTAGAGTAAGGGAGATGAAGGAGGGGGACTACAGTTGGAGCAATGCTATTTCTAGAGAGAGACCGCATTCTTTTGTCTCTCGCTGTGATTATTGAATAAACTAATGGGTAAGAACTCTTCTCTTTTTATCTTCTTCTTTGCTGCCACCAAAGGAGGGTTCTGATTCCCCGAAACCTGACAAAATGTGAACATAAGCAAACTTCCTGTCATCTCTACCCATGGGTATTTACACTTGTGGGGCTCTTCCTATCTTTCAATCCCATATTTTCATAGATGGGCTTAGTCAAGGGCACTTTGGCCTAGCTTTCACAGAGGCTATACCATGGATGGAAAGTCTGTAGTTTAGTGGAAGAGGACGTGCATTGCATGCAGAGGGACCCAGATTCAGTTCCCTACATTTCCTTGTTGGTTTATCCATGTATCTGTTTATCTAGTCATATTCATTTATGCATTTTAATCTGCTCTTACATAAGGCTGACTACAATATATAAGCATAAAATCAACAAAAGATCCATAAAACATCATTAAAACCACAAATAAAACCAATATCAATCAATACTGTCTAGTTAAGAAGGGGAAATCTGATTTTTCTTTTAAAAAAGTATTCATGAAAGTTCATTGGCATTATACTGTGAATTTCTGCTAACAAAACAATTTTTGCAAAACAATCTCCCCTAATAAAATCCTTTTTTTGTGTGTGTAAACTCATTGCTTAACTCACTTGAGCTCAGTATATGCATTTTTTTGTACACATTTATAGGCTGGAGAACTGTACTGTGAAATTTGAAGAAGTGCAAATTTCAAAGGAGGACTGTCTTTTGGTACATGTATTGTTTCTGAAAGTGCACAGTGGGTTGGTTTGCCTTAAAATGTGAACTAAATCCAATGTATCATTCCACTCGGACCCCATGTTGTGGCGGAGGGCCACAGGTCCCCCACCTCTGCAGCAGAGGTAGATAATAGTCTAAAGATAGTTGGGCAAAGAAAATATGAACGACAAAGACTCACCACTGGAGTTCGGCCTTGAGTACTGAGATAGTAAAGGAGGCCCTTTGTGTGGTAAATGGTGGGCTGGCATGCTGGACTGGGATTCAGCCATCGCCTATTCAAGTCATCCGCGCTTAAGGAGCATCGTTGGCTAGAATCAAAGAAGAAGAAGAAATCTAAGAATGAAAAAAGAAAAAGATTGAAAACCGCAACTCGGTAATCCTCACAAAAGGTGTTGAGAGCCAGGGCAGGCTTGGCTACTCACACTGTTCTTTATTCCTGCACACTTTCAATTTTGATGGAATTGAATGAAGTCAAATCTCCAGAGTTGTTTATTTTAGAAGCTTCATTTCTGTGCTGTATTCATTATCACTTTCTTTGCCTGCTGAGGCATGTACTGTTGGACTTAACAATATTAGGGGCAGTCTTATTTTTACAGCGAGAGCAATATATGTAATTCAAAAAAAGACTCTTTATTGTAAAATACTTTGCAAACATCTGTACCTAAGAGATGCTACACAGGAGTGTTGCTTTAAATATCTCCCTGTTGGCTGTATAATGCGAGCGGGGCTCTATGGTGACGCATTTCTCCCCAGGTACAACTTGACCAGAGCTGAAAATTGGCCTCAGATATCCTGAAATATATTCTAAACTTGCGGATATCCAATGAAGCTGAATACTGGAAGCTTCAAGACAGATAAAAGAAAGTACTACTTGACTTAGCGAAATTATGAAACTAGCACCCACAGGAAGCAGTGGTGGCCACCAACTTTACAAGAGGATTGGACCAATTCATGAAGGATAAGTCCAAGCATAATCTTCAGCCTGGGGGCCATGTTCCCTGGTAGGGAGGTCCAGAGGTCATGTACCAGTGACAGAGAAGGTGTGATGCAAAAGTGGGGAGAGCATTGGAGGTGGTTCTTTTCCAGTCGTGCAAAACCCAGGTTTTCAGAGACACACACACCACACATCCCTCCATACTCCTTGCATACAAGCAGTTGGCTTTATCATAGTTCAGTGACACATTCCAACCAAGCAAAAGCACTCAAGGGAGGGTGTGGCCTGTGAGAGGGGGTGTGGCCTGGGGAGCATTATGGCCTGAGTTCCAAAGGCCAACTAGGGAGGCTAGAGGGTAGCTTTTGGTCCTTGGTCTGCAGCTCCCCAGCCCTGCTTTAACTGCAGCATCCAGAGTGTTTGAACTGGGAGTCATTTGCATAGCAGCTTATGTAAACCACTGCTGGATTATATAGTCTTTCTTTTGTGTACAGCCAGAAGGGGCTCTCCAGTTACTATATCCAAATCATTATCTAGTTTTGTAAAATATTAATGGTCTGTACTGAGCACAAAGTTACAGGCTTTTATAGATTGCCAGAAGTATTGAGGGTTTTATTTCTCATTCTGCATAAAGCAATTTATTACATACTTTGCCGTTTGCTTTGTTTTTATAATAATGCCTTAATTTAACACCTTTTTTTAAAGGAAAGGAAAATGTGCTTGAGGCTTTCTTCATTATTATTTTTTTACAGCATCACAAGCTCCACTAGAGCATTATTCCTTTCTCTCGACTCTCCTTCTTGACCCTGCAATTTTAGTCATCTGCCCCCTTAGAATGCATGCTGTAGATAGTAAAGCACTTGCAGTTCTCATCCTCAGTGAACTGGAATCTGCTATTAATGAAAAACGGTGCATTCTGTACAGCTGGTGTCCATCTCATTCATACTGGCTGGGGCTGGTGGGAGATGTAGTCCAAAACATCTGGAGAATTCGGGGAGATGCTCGAGGGCAGCGGAAGCTAACGTCATGCCCTGCAGATGTGGCTAGATTCCAGCTCCAACCAGTCACAGCCAACATAGACAATGATCAGGATTCAGGAACCCATGAACCAGCCAGATAACTGAGTCAGACCATTGGTCCGTCTAGATCAGGATTATCTACAGTGATTGGCAGCAGCTTTCCAGGGTTCCAGACAGGAATTATTCCTAGCCCTAATTGCATACCCACCAAGTGTCCCAGAAAAAAGGGACACCCCATATTTACATGTGAGATCGGGATGGCCATTTTAGGTGTCTCGCCCAGGAAAAAGTGCTTTTCATAGAATAGAATCATAGAATTTTAGAGTTGGAAGGGATTCTCAGGGTCTTCTAGTCCAACCCCCTGCAATGCAAGAATCTCAACTAAAGCATCCATGTTTTTGGGGGGTGAGAGGGAAGAACAGGTCTCATGACTCGCCTGGGAGCATGTCCTGGAAGATGCACATCTGAGGTTTTTTTATCTGAAAAGGTTGGACAGTATGTACTTGGGGACGCCAAGGATTAGAACTGTGAACTTTTCCATGAAAGCAGATTCTCTACCAAGAAGCTAGAACTTCTTCCTTCTTCCTCCTCTTCCAGTTTGTGCCAACAACCAAGCAGAGAAAAAAGGAAGATTCCTATGTTCCTATGAATTTGATCCTGTTATTGTTGTTGATGATGGTGGTATTTCCCCACAAATAAACAGCTATATCTTTGTGGGCTTATTGTCAAGGCTGAATTACCAGAGCCACACTGAGCTGAGGAAGATGTTGTCAATATGCATTCACAAGCTGCTGTACAAGACAACGGAAAACAGGAAGTTGCCTTATATAGAGTCCAGCCATTAATCCACCTAGCTCAGTATTGTCTACAATGGCTGGCAGTGGTTCTCTGGGGTTTTAGTCAGAAGTTTTTTCCGATTCTATCTGGAGATGGTGGAGATTGAACCTGGGACCTTTTGCATGCAGAGGAGATACTCTGCCACTGAGTAAAGGACCCCTGGATGGTTAAGTCTAGTCAAACTGGACTATGGGGTGTGGTACTCATCTCGCTTCAGGCCAAGGGAGCCGGTGTTTGTCCACAGACAGCTTTCCAGGTTCTGTGGCCTGCATGACTAAACTGCTTCTGGCACAACGGAACACAGTGACGGAAGCCAGAGCGCACGGAAAAGCCGTTTACTTTCCCACTACAGTGATACCTATTTATCTACTTGCACAGGTATGCTTTCGAACTGCTAGGTTGGCAGAAGCTGGGACAGAGCAAAGGGAGCTCACCCCATCATGCAAATGCAAACTGCCGACCTTCTGATTGGCAAGTCCAAGAGGCTCAGTGTACCTCACCATCTCATGTCCAAGGGGGCAGTGGCTTCATGGGCACCAGATGACAACCTTTACGAGCCCCATTGGGCTCATGGGAACCACACTGGTGATCTGGGTTAGAGTGCTGAACCTGGGCTAAAATCCTCAGTCAACCAAGAACCTCACTAGGTGCCTGGGCCAGTCACTGTCTCTTATCCTACCCTAACTCCCAGGGTTGTTGCAGGGATTAAATTAGGAGGGGGAGAACTACAGATGCTCCCTTGAGCTCAGGTGGGAGATAAATGCCACAAATAAATAAATGAACCACTGCCTTGTGGTGATGGTGGGGGTTAAGTTCTCCTTGGGAATGTGATGTGCTTCTTTTAAGGTGGGGAGGAAGAGCGATGGCTTCTTGCTCCTTTGTGCTTCGACTGAGAACACGGCCCAGAGATTCCATAATGTGCCGACACAAAGCTCTCCTTCCCCTTGTTCCTTGGCAGGAGCCATTTAGCCGCACATTGCATTGATGCTGCCCCATGCTGCTCCAAAGGCATCCTGGTGTGTACTTGCATCTCTTTCCCTTCTATAGATATTCTTGCCCACTGCCGACACTGCTTTCCTCACTCTTATTAGGATGCGCAGTGAATTGCAAAGCGGCTCTCCAGCTATCAAACACAATATGTCCCTTTAGGTTTTTATAGCTGGCTGTGCCCCAGGTGCTATTATTATCAGTCCTAACATCACTCACTCCATATGATGGGCCCTGTCTTTCTAGTTATCTGTAATGGGCAGAAGATTTTGGAATCAGTTTTATCTCCCTGCTGCAGCGGCATTTTCTCCCTAAGAAGTGACTCGTGACTCCCTCCTGCTCTCTTTGTCTCTCTCATTCTCTAGTGTTTCATTCTCTTCCCTTTTGTATTATGCCTACTGTGGTTTTTGGTCTCCTTATCGGTGTCTGCATCTGAATTTGTCTTTGTTTCCCTCCCTCCCTCCCTCTATTTGTCTTTCCCTTTCTCACTTTTGCTGAATCCTTCTCTCTCTTTTCTTTCTTTTTTATTTTTTAAAAACACAAGTCTTTTCCTTTACCTGTAGCCAGTTCAAATGTCAATCGAATATACCAGTCCTCACCAACCTGGTGCCCTCTAGATGAGCCACATTCACACCTTACATTTAAAGCACTGTGATACCACTTTAAACACAGCCATGGCTTCCCCCAGAGAATCCTGGGAAGTGTAGTTTCTTAAAGGTGCTGAGAGTACCGGTAGTTAGGAGACCTCAACTCCCCTCACAAAGCTACAGTTCCCAGAGCATTTAATAATCTATCCCTCTGCATGGGAAATTCTGGGACTTCAGCACGGGAGTAGGGGGTCTCCTAAGAATTTTTCGCATCCTTGTTGTTGTTTAGTCATTTAGTCGTGTCCGACTCTTCATGACCCCATGGACCAGAGCACGCCAGGCACTCCTGTCTTCCACTTCCTCCCGCAATTTAGTTAAACTCATGCTGGTAGCTTCAAGAACACTATCCAACCTTCTCGTCCTCTGTCGTCCCCTTCTCCTTGTGCCCTCCATCTTTCCCAACATCAGGGTGATTTCCAGGGAGTCTTCTCTTCTCATGAGGTGGCCAAAGTATTGGAGTCTCATCTTCAGGATCTGTCCTTCCAGGCAGCACTCAGGGCTGATTTCCTTCAGAATGGATAGGTTTGATCTTCTTGCAGTCCACGGGACTGTCAAGAGTCTCCTCCAGCACCATAATCCAAAAGCATCAAATCGTCGGAGATCAGCCTTCTTTATGGTCCAGCTCTCACTTCCATACATCAATACTGGGAAAACCATAGCTTTAACTATACAAACCTTTGTTGGCAAGGTGATGTCTCTGCTTTTTAAGATGCTGTCTAGGTTTGTCATTGCTTTTCTCCCAAGAAGCAGGCGTCTTTTAATTTCGTGGCTGCTGTCACCATCTGCAGTGAACAAACTACAACTCCTGGAATTCTTTTGAGGAAGCCATGACTGTTGAAAGTGGTACCATAGGCCACATTCACACCATACATTTAAAGCACTGGACAGCTTCTGATATTCATATGCTCTCAGGACAGTTCAAACCCGGGGTAGCTATAATTGTACTCTCCAGATGTATGATGGGAGTTGTAGTCCAACAAGATCTGGAGTGTACTGCATCAGCAACCCCTAGCAAAGACCATTGTTCAGTGACAGAGGGTGGGAGTGGGTGGTGCTGTAGCCTAAACCACTGAGCCTCTTGGGCTTGCCAATTGGAAGGTCGGTTTGAATCCCTGCGATGGGGTGAGTTCCCATTGCTCTGTCCAGCTCCTGCCAACTTTGCAGTTCCAAAGCACGCCAGTGCAAGTAGATAAATAGGTACCGCTGTGGCGGGAAGGTAAACGGCATTTCCATGCGCTCTGGTTTCCCTCACGGTGTTCCGTTGTACCAGAAGCGGTTTAGTCATGCTGGCCACATGACCCAGAAAGCTGTCTGTGGACGAACACCGGCTCCCTTGGCCTGAACCAAGATGATTTCTATTAATTGTTCTACCCATTTTGAAAACACTTAAATAGTTTAAACAATGAGATCACAAGTAGAGTTCAGGGGAGGCTTGTCTGAACAGGTGTCTCTTCAGGAGTTGGTGTGATATCACAACAGGGATGGGCCCTCTCATATTTCAGTAGGGAGACCCCTGACCATTAGATCCAGTTGTGAATGACTCTGGGGTTGTGGCGCTCATCTTGCTTTACTGGCCGAGGAAGCCGGCATTTGTCCACAGACAGCTTCTGGGTCATATGGCCAGCATGACTAAGCCGCCTCTGGCGAACCAGAGCAGCGCACGGAAACACCGTTTACCTTCCCGCCAGAGTGGTACCTATTTATCTACTTGCACTTTGATGTGCTTTCGAACTGCTAGTTGGCAGGAGCAGGGACTGAGCAACGGGAGCTCACCCCATCATGGGGATTCGAACCGCCGACCTTCTGATCGGCAAGTCCTAGGTTCTGTGGTTTAACCCACAGCAAGGGCATTCCACAACTCAAAAGAAAAATCTTATGTTGCCACAAGCCAACAACCATCAGGCCATGAAAAAATTAACCAGGTCCCATCAGCTGATCACAGTGCCCTTCACAGGAAGTGAAGTAGAACACTTATTTTCAGGTAACCTGGTGTGGAGATTTAGGGTTTTGTATGTATGTAGCAGGCAGTGCAGATCCCTCAGCACTAGTGTGATATGTGTCTGATGAAAATATGAACAGAGTGCACCCCCCCCACACCTTTAAAAGGGCTATATTTAACTTGCTAAGGGGCCTATAATCAGGGTATAAACTTGGAAGTTAATGTGGTGAGCTTCCTCCATATTTGAAGGAGAATGGGAAGTTTATTGGGTTACCCCCATGACAGTAATTGTCACAGGGAAGCTGATCAATTGTGCCATTCCCTTTGAACAGATCTTTGTGCCTTCCACACATAAAAATCCAGGGAGGATACATAAATGTGAATTATTTTATGCTTAACATGATTTAATGCAGAAATATTTTTTCAATCTGCGAACAGCAGAGAATACTGTGATTAGGCAGTTGGGCGTGTTCTGGGTGGCTAAGGAGCAGGCTGGGAAATGAATCAACCTTTTTAAAGCATGGAGAAAAAGAGGAGAGGTACAGATGGGAGGGATCCCTTTTGTCATTATCTCCCTGAAAATGTGGTTACATGAGACAAGATGTAAGATATAGCAACTCCCGAGCTTGTTTTGTAGATTAAACAGATTAAATTGGTGAAGGATTACTGGTGAGAGCACGTTTAACTGCTGATATTGAAAGTTACTATCTATTTTAGCTCTTGTTTGAAAAAGGTGTGTGTGTGTGTGTGTGTGCGTATGTGTGTGTGTGTGTGTGTGTGTGTGTGCATGTGTGATATTTAAAAAACATATCCAAAGTAGTATATGTACAAAAATACCGTTTAAAATACATAAAATATTGGTAGAAAACAACTGCAGCAAAATTAATAAATCAACTCCAGCTGTGTGTGGGAAAGGTATCTTGCACTGCCTCTAAAAAGACAGTGAAGGGCATGTAGACCTCACAAAGGAGGATCTTCCACAGCACTAGGGCCACAGCAGAAAAGACCCTTCTTCTCATGAAAGTTTATCTAGGATTCATATGAGATAGAATTTGAAGCAGGACCTCACTAGCAGATCTTAACTGCAGGGAGGGATGGCCAGATCAGTCTTCCAGTTTTGCACCTGTTCATTCATTAGTCAGTTCCATCCTGTTTTCACAGGATTCTGCTTAAAAAACAACAACACACTTTTGGAAATCCACATTTTAATGCACTGTACCACAAAATACACATTTTTGGTATGCGTTTTACCACAAGATGCATTTTCACTTGCAATTTCATATGCTTTCTGAGGTGAGCCGAGAACTCCAGAATAACAAAGGTTAACTGCGGTCTGATCCAGGATGTGTGAATTCCATTCAAAATGCAAACTGGAAGAAATCTTCCAGCATTTTTTATACACAAGATGTTCCCTTAGATGGCCTGGCTGTAAGCTTTTGGGAGGGGGACTATTGGGGGGGGGTGTTTCTTCTTCTTTTTAAGCTGTTTTGGTTCTATGTGTCATTTTGACTGGGCACTCCAAAGAAATATATAAAGTTGCCCTTTCTCCTGATAATAAGCTGCAGCTTTCATTTATCAAAGAGCAAGTTCTCCCCTCTCAGCAGGAATGCCATTTAGGGAGGGCTGTGTCTCTTGTCCTTTGGATTCCCGCCCCCACCGCCCCTTAAGAGCTTATTTCTGGCTCACTCATGGGTTCTTCATACAGACTGACTGGTCTTATACATAATTCAACAGGCCTATGGATTACAAATGTCAAGTGTACAGATGCTTTTTTTTTTAAAAAAAAGGGATTGTCTCATCTTCTCTGTAGTGATTGTGTAAAGTGCTTCAAAGAAAAAAGGAGAAGCACTTAAAACATACTGGTTTGGGGCAATTTAACCACAAAGTATCACTAGACCTCTTAAGAAGAGCCTGTTGGATCAAGCCAATGGTCCATCCATTTCTGCATCCTGGACTCAAAGTGGCCAATCAGATGCCTCTGAGAAGGCATCAAGCAGGACCTGAGCACAAGAGCATTCTCCCAACCTGTGGTTTCCAACAACTGGCATTCTGAAGCTCTACGCCCTGCCATCATGGATGCAGAGCATGTTCCCACATGTGGTTCCTCCTGCCTACCCTCTTGTTCTCTTCAGATCTCCTCCCACAGCTGGACCTGAAACTGCATCCTTTTCTCCTTCACCTTGACTGAAAGCCATAAAACAAACCTTTAAATGTTTTGCAAGTTGTTTTTCGACCTTAAGCCAAATTCCATTGTATCTTGGGGTAGTAAAATGTCCCCTAAACACACCAAGGTTGTGGCCTTAGAAGGAATCTGCTATCCTATATTAGTTTACGAGAGAGAGAGAGAGAGAGAGAGAGAGAGAGAGAGAGAGAGAGAATCTTATAAGGTGTGTTGCATCCCAATAAGTGAGCATGGATTGAGGCAGAAGCAGGGAGGATAGTGGAGTAGAAATAAATAAATAGCTTGCTAGGGACATTCTTTTGCTGTTCCCATGAACAAAACTCTGCATGGAAACTTAAATATTCATCCCCAATTCAGTTTTTTCTCAGAATTTCACCCCTGGTGCTTTATATATACAGAAAAAGGAAATGGTAAGTGGTAAGTGGCTGAAATTTGAGGACACTGTTTTAATTATTGAACAGGTGACAACATCCTAAGATAGGGTTGAGGAACTGGTGGCCTTCCAAATGTTGTTGATTTCCAGCTCCCGTCATCTTTGACCATTGGCCATCCTGGTTGGGGCTTATGGGTACTGGAGTCCAGCAATTTCTGGAGGGCAACAAGTTCCTCACCCCAAGTCCTAGAAGGAACTATCTGCTTCTGTGGAAATTCTGCAATAAAAATTGCACTAGGTTCTAATTTAAACCCAAGGCCTGAAAAAGGCATTTACACTGAAGTTGGCTGGGGAAACCCAGCCAGATGGGCAGGGTATAAATTAGTAGTAGTAGTAGTAGTAGTAGTAGTAGTAGTAGTAGTAGTAGTATTTATTGGTAAGAACATAAGAGCTGGGTTAGATCGGACCAAGGGTCCACCTCATTAGTCTCCCCAGTGGCCAATAAGAAGTCCAAAAATGTAGTGGAAATGCAATAGCCCTCCTCGATTGCTTCTCCCAACAGCCAACAATATGCAAATGTATTTAAATACAACCAACTGATAGGTTAAAAGATAGACCAAAAGACAATATGTTATTCAGCCAACAGCCCTGGAAAAATGCACTACAGCTTTTTAGCAACTATAACAAGAGATCACCATATATATATCTCTACAATATTATTAGCAGTATACGCCGGGTCAGCCTAGTGTAAAGCTGCAGAACATCTCCTGAGACTTTTGTCATTTCCTCCTGGAAGTCATCAGTTCTGCACCTGGGGCAGCCAAAGGGCTTTCATCAGCATGACACTCAGAGGACTCTTCACCCTGATCCTCTCGAGGAGACAGAGATAGGTGATGCTGTTGCTTTGCCAAGGGATTACAACACTTCAGACCATTGCAAGCACACATAACAAAACACAGCTGGAAAGCCACAGGGCATGAGCAGGTGTTTTTCATGAAGGAATCCCTTCTGCTCTGCTTAGTTGCACACCTCCTTTGTCTATGCAATCCCACCACCCCAGCACTAGAAGAAGCTAACAAGACTTGGGGGCTGGGGCGGACCTGTCGACTCCACACATAATCATGGCAATAACAAAATAAGGCACCAGCTGGCTGGTCAATGCAGCATTGCTAATAGAGCAAAAAGGCGCATTTCCGCACACAGTCAAGATGCAAGAGGGTTTAGGAGGAAGAGGCCAGGCCGGGTCAAAGGGATTCTGCCAAGATGACTCACACAGCTCTACTCCCATTCAAGATTAATGGTCTGCTTGCAATCCGGAGGCTAGTCAACTGTTCCAAACACACAGTCCTCAGAATCCCCAGGGAGGACCAAATGTTTCCATTCTATCCCCTGTCAGCTGTAAAGCTAAGAAGGAGGATTCAAGTCTAGCCTCCCCACTTGCAACACTTCACAGATGAAAATAAGGTGCCGCTTTTACTTCTTATTGTTAGGTCAAGGTCACCATCGCGTACATCCCCCATAACACACGGCCAAATACTCCTCCATTTGCTGGGCGATGTCCAACTTGGGCAACAGCTATTCTGCTAGCAGGAATCCCATTCTCAGCATAGAATCTAATGGGCGTCTTGCAATTGCAAAAGAGGTTGTCCTATCCCTGGCACAACTGCAACTTCTATACCTGGTAAGAGTTAAGCATTGTGTGCTACCTCTAACACCACTGCTTGTGCAACCACTTGTGCAACAATGTAATCTCCTCTTGCATTAACATTGCACTGGATTTTGTTCCCTCTGTTTACTCAAAGGGTGGGCTGAAATTTCTCAGAACAGAATTTCCTTGACTAACATTTTGACAGTCTTCTTTTTTCTTGCTCCACCCAAATACCCTTCTTGTAAATTTTGGGCACAACTCTGCACCCAGTTTTAATATTAATATTATTTTAATATTGTTGAAGTCAGCTGGACCCTCCCCCCTCCCAGTTCTCTCTTAGCTCATGCCTTCCTTCATCTGCTAATATGAACTAACAACTGAGTTTCATTCAACGTTAAATGAGCCAGAATATTGCTGAAGAGAATTTTCTGGGGGGAAACATCTGGAGAATTTCATCTATCTCCACCACACCATACTACCCCAGCAAGAATATTTAGCAAAATGTCCCTTTCACCCCTCACAAATAGCCATTTTCATTCAACCCTAATTTTCTTATTGTACAGTCATCTAAACTCATCAGGTTTCTGAAATGGAGTTTGCTTGTACAAGGCATGTTCCACTTTTTTGTGCTATGTCCTACCCTGAGGTCTGCTGACAAAGGGTGGGATATACCTTATTTAATTATATTGATAACATTTCCTCTTTAAGAAACAATTCAGTGTAATATTAGTTTTTGTTTTTATTTACCCCACCTTTCCTCCAAGCAGCTCACGATGACATATTACACCTGTCCCCACCCTCACCCCTATTTTAATCCCTCAACAACCCCACAAGGTAGGTTAGGCTGAGAGAAAGTGTCCGCCCCAAGGTCACCCAGTGAGCTTCAAGGCTGAGCGGGAATTGAACCATGATCTCCCATGCCTAGCACTCTAACCACTACCCCAATGCATCTTATTTCACTCTTGATTCCTTGGGGTTCCTGCAAGTGCACTTGCAAAAAATAAATGCACTACAGTGGTACCTCAGGTTACGTACTTAATTCGTTCCAGAGGTCTGTTCTTAACCTGAAATTGTTCTTAACCTGAAGCCCCACTTTAGCTAATGGGGCCTCCCGCTGCTGCCGCGCCACCACGGCGCGATTTCTGTTCTCAGCCTGATGCAAAGTTCTTAACCCAAGGTACTATTTCTGGGTTAGTGGAGTCTGTAACCTGAAGCGTATGTAACCTGAAGCGTATGTAACTCGAGGTGCCACTGTAAAGTAATAAAAAAATCCACCTCCTCCTGCACACACAAAAATCAGAGTTTCAATTTATAGGGCTCCAGAATTGGGGCTGAGGCACTGCTTGACAGGACTGACTTTCTTGCCCCTGTCAGCCTCCTTCCCATGTCTCGTGGGGCTAGCAATTTTACACAGTGCTGACCATCGGACAAAGAGGCCTCTGCCTCTTTCAGACAGAGCTTCCCCCCCTTCTCCCTCCTCATCTATATTTCAACCAGCACACAAACGCATCAGAACTCATCTTGCCAAGTGACATTTGGCTGCCAACCAGCTTAATGATGCCGCTGAAGGTCTCCTTCCTGCTTACGGAGGGGAGACGTTGCACCAGTGGGGAGGGGGGGCAGCGCCTTCCCCATTCCAGCTCCCACTAATGAAGGCTCGGTGCATAATGCTTCCTCTCGGGCAAACGCATTACTTTGTCAGCTCCCCCTTGCCTCTCGATAGCTTGAACACACTGCCACTAATTAGCGTAATGAGGTTTCGGTGTTTCACCTTCTACGTCTGACTGAGTTTTGTCATGCAGGATGATCCTTTCTTCTCAAGATAAATGATGCAGAGTCCAGGCCCCCTTTTACTCAGCGCATGTCTCGCTGCAACTTCTCCGCGGTATTTACCGTAGCAGGTCTGGTCCTGAAACCAAATGGTGGATTTGCACGTGAGCCTATCCTACAAAGGTTTGTGGAGGGGAGGGATCGTGCATCGGCGTGGAACCATTTCACATCCTTCCAGCTGAATTATGCCCAAAGATGGAAAGAAGGAGAGGTGCCAACGAAGAAAGAACGGCTTCTGAAAATGATGGCATGTGCAGAACTGGCAAGATAAGCAGGAAAGACTGGAGACCAAAATGACGAAAAATTCCTTGAGGACTGGAAGACTTTTATTGCGTATTTAAAGAACTACTGGAGTGAGATGAAAACATGAGCGGGACTTGAAATATAAGCAACAGTGCTAATTATTAAGATAAATGGGCTAAAATGGATGTGTTGAATAGTATATGTGAAATATGCAGCATTCATGGTAAATATGGAAACCATGGAAGGGGAGGACGGACAGTCAATGGATAAAGTAACTTATAGTCTATGTTGTTTTTTTAAGGAAAAAATCAATAGATAAAAAAAGAATTACGTGATCATAAGGACATAAGAAGAGCCTGTTGGGTCAGGCCAATGGCCCATCTAGTCCAGCTTTTTTTCTCACAGTGCCCAACCAGATGGGAACCAGATGTGGCCAACCAGATGTGGGAAGCCTGAAGGCAGGACCTGAGCACAAGAGCACTCAGCCTACCTGCAATTCCCGGGAAGTGGCATTCAGAACCATGGCTGCCACCTGTGAAGACAGAGCATACCCTTCAGGGGTAGAAGCCCAACTGATAGCTTAGTGAGAGATTCAAACATGGGACATCACTTGTGAGATTTCAAACCAGCAGAGGAAGAAAACCTCCAGGGAGACAGTATTTTGAGTTCAGTGTTGGTATCCTACCATCTGCTGAAAAACTGGAACTCGGAGGGTTCCTCTTCTGTTCTTTCCATATTGGCACCATACCTCCTTCTCTTTCTAACTGCAAGAAATCCAACACCCTTTGGCCAAACCAAGGGCTCTTGGCTCACAACATTTTGTGTGAATATAAGTGGTAGGAGTGTGCAACACATTTCGAGAAGTGCACACTGAGGAGTGGAAGGTGAGCGGCCAATGCTTGCACACACACACACACACACACACACACACACACACACACAGCACCTTCCATGGAAAATGCCTGAATAAATAATGGCACTATTAAGTTATCCAGCTTGATACCAGAGAACTGAAAGGTGACTTGGTTCTTCCCAACAAGGCATTCACAGGGTTTGGACATGATTTACAGCAGAGATGGCCACCAGCTGCCATGCAAGAGGAGACACTGCACTTTCCCTGTAAGTAAATTATAGCTCTGTCAAGGCAGCATTAGCTGAAATATGCTGAGTGAACAAGGAAGGGTGCTGTTTGCTAGCTCAGCTTCCTTCGCTGGGCAAGCAAAGTGTAAGCAAAAGAGAACCAGCAACTCCCTGATCTTCTGCAGCCATAAGGGTTGTATCTTATCGGTTGAGCTTTTGCTGTGCATGCAGAAGGTCCCAGGTTCAATCCCTGGCATCTCCAGGTAGGGCTGGAAGAGACTGCTTGAAAGCCCAGATAGCTGCTCCCGGTCAGTGTAGACAACACTGAGCTCAATTGACCAATGATTTGACTTAGCAAAAGGCAGCTTCCTTTGTTGCGCCTATGTCCACGGGAGTTCAATCCAACATGTTACAATGATGCTATTCTAAGCATGTACAGTTATCTGTGTATAGCACTTCACGACTTACAATGCAGTCCTTTGTAAGTCTCCCCAGAACTAAATCCCACTCCCAAATAAGTATAGGATTGCAGCTGGAATTCTAGATGACAGGGATGGGGAACTGGATCCAGTGGGCCAGGTCCTTATCTCCGCCACCCCCTGCAGGGCCACCCACCTGTCCATCACCTGACATCACAGTGACAATGAGTGAGTCATTTTGTTCACATGGTTTTAGATCAAAGATTTAACCTGCATTTTGTATGCAGAGACCCATGCACAGGACTTTGCCAGCACCGATGACCAGCTGACTGTTGGCGCTTGCAAATCCTAGTGCACAGGGCTTTGTAAGTGCCATGAATCAGCTGGCCAGCAGGGCTTGCAAACTGACTTTTGGCCCAGCCATGGTTTTACCTGCCCCCCACTGATGTGAAGTATAGGGCAGGTGGATGTGGCTGGGCTGAATCTGTCTCACAGGCCAAATGCAGAGGCCTGCTAAGATTGATTTGGCCCATGGTCTGAAGCTTCACCACTACTGCTATCTATACACATGTACTGGAAAGAAGCCACATTGAACATAGTGGCGTTTACATGTGAAAAGACAGGGGTCAGATTGTGGTTTTACCTTTAATCTACAAAGCCAGAAAACAATGAGCTTCGCATAACCAGAAAAAAGCAGGCAGAATACAACTATCCGCAAGCAGTATCTTAAAATAATCTGTGATGCTGATCTTATACATGCTAGGCCTGAGGTCTAGCCTGAGGTCATATTCCACCTTGCACTTTCCTCTGGACCGTCCTCAAATGCTGGTTTAAGTGTTTTTTAAACCTTGCCTTCTGGGGTTAACCTGTGGCCTGAGGCTGTGGCCCTGAGGCTGACCAATTGCACGAGAGGCACCACCAAGGAAACATTTGCTGTTCCAAATTTTCAGTCACCAGAGAACGTAAATTCAATTTAGTAAAATGGTAACTAACCCTCCAAGTGCCTCAATCTTCCAGGGACAGTCCTGGAATTACAAAAGCCATCCTGAATTCTGATTTAACCCCAGAATGTCCCTGTTTCCTTTTGCCAGTGCTGCCACCACTGAGCTTAGGGAGGAGAATTTGTTGGCACTTGACCCAAGTGGCAGAGATGGTGATGGAGCATCCTGTTGCCTCTCCATGGCCACCTTAGGTAGCTTGTAGCAGCTGCTGGAGAGCAGGTGAGGAAGAGGAGGGGCTACCACCACCAAGGCCCAGCCCAGCATGACGCACTGGTTCTGAGGCAGAGGCAGAGGGCAGGGCTGCCCTGGGCAGGAAGGAATGGGAAGAAGAACAGAGCACAAGAATCTTGATTTAGATACTTATATTTATGCCTCCACACCTAATCTTTCCCCTTCCTAAAACTGATTTATTAGTGTGTGTTTTTCTTTTTGTAAATGTACCAAAGAACAAAATAAAATTGAGATTATGGGATTTTCTCGGGACCGTGGAGGCTGTGTGTGCTTTGTCGCATTGGTCAGGTGATGGTGGCACTTGCCCATCTTCTGATAGGAAATGCTCTGCAGCAGTGGTGGGGGAGCGGCACAATCCAGAAGGGTCAGTTGGCGGGAGTGGGAAATGGCTCTATTTTCATCTGAGGAATGTTGGAGGGTATGTTTATGCACACTGTCATCTAAAAAACATAACACAATACAACACACAAAACCCTTCCCTACAAAACAACTAAAAGGGGGATGAGCCTATGCCCTTGTCACACCCCAAAGGTCAACCCAAAGAGATAACCTCTTTGGTATCTCCCCTTTGGAGTCACCGCTGGCAGAGCCACCCACCATCCCAGCAGTCTTTGCTTATGTCTTCCTCGGTACCAATAAAAGCAAGGTATGTTGTTTTGTGGGCTGTGCAGGGCAGCTACTACCACTCAGGCAAATGGCATATAGCCTCAGTGAGTCCTAGACCTGATGTCTCCCCAAAACAGCAGCTTCTTGGAGATGGCTGCTTCCCAATGGGGGCTGATACTAAACTATTTATGTCTCCCCACTCTCCCTATCTCAGCTAGCTGCCTGCCTCCCATTCACCTCCTTCAGCTGCTGCTATGTATACCACCTTGAGCTCCTTCAATGAAAGATGGGATATACAGTGGTACCTTTGGTTAAGATATTAATTCGTTCTGGAGGTCCGGTCTTAACCTGAAATTGTTCTTAACCTGAGGAACCACCTTAGCTAATGGGGCCTCCCGCTGCCACGCGATTTCTCTTCTCATCCTGAAGCAAAGTTCTTAACCCGAGGTAATATTTCTGGGTTAGCAGAGTCTGTGACCTGAAGCATCTGTAACCTAGGGTACCACTGCAAATATAAAAGCACCAGGACTACAAATGTCCAACCCAGAGCTCCATCAATGGATTTAAGCATCCTGTGTGGGGTTGTAGCTTGTTTGCCTCCGTTGCCGTTTCCTTACCAGGAATACGATCCTGGAAAAGACTGTCCCTAAGCATCCAGCCACACAGGGAAGCATGGAGCATGAAACACCAGGTGATTTATACAGACAAGGTAAGAAGAGGTAACTTGGGAGAAGGGAAACTCAAGAGGCAGAACAGGCAGCAACTGGCAGATTCCCTAAGCTATTTATTTCTTTGTTCCCTTCCTCATCGTATGCACCAACATGCACCATACACTCCTTGAATGCTAATTTCCCGGTTTGGAGGGGGAGGTGGGCAGGGAAGGGAGGAAGTAAGAAAACAAAAGAAATAAGAGTACAAATTGCACATACATAACTGTTGCTCATCCAAGCAGGGTTTTTTCTGGGCGCTTCACAGTAGTAAAGTTAAACGAAGCATTCAATGCACATTTATTAAACTAAAGTATCCATGGGAGAAACCTCAATGGGGCATGCAGTATTCTCCGCAGAACATTTGTAAAATAAATAAATAAGCAGACAGGAAAGTTGTTTTAACCCCGAATCTAAAAATTGCCGACTTTAGATTTAAAAATAAATACGACGACTGCCTGTGTTGCTCCCTACGGTAGGGCCAGAGTAGGCAGAACCAAGGGGATCTGATTAGTCAGGGGTGGACTCAGAACAGGAAAGACCTGATAAGGGGTGGAGCCTTAAAAGAATGGAAATTGTGACAATCTTGAGCTGTTTTTGTGAGATGACAGCACTGGCTACCTAAGGGTTGGAGATAAATTAGCTTCCACTTTTCAAGGACATTGGTCAATCTAGCTCATATTGTCTACACCAGAGATGGAGAACTGTTGGCTCTCCAAATGATGCTCCCATTGTTCTTGATCTTTGGCCATTTTTGCTTGGGCTGATGAGAAATGGAATCCAACAACATCTGGAGGGCTGCCTGTTCCCCAACCCTGGTCTACGCTGATATTTCTCCAGGGTTCCAGACAGGAGTCTTTCTCAATCTTATCTTGATATAGAGCAGTGTTTCCCAAACTTGGGTCTTCAGCTGTTTTTTGGACTACAACTCCTATCATCCCTAGCTAGCAGAAGCAGTGGTCAGGGATGATGGGAATTGTAGTCCAAAAACAGCTGAAGACCAGAGTTTGGGAAACACCAATATAGACCCTGGGCCCAAAGTGGTAGAGCAAAACTCATGCTCTACTACTGAACTATGACCCTTCTTTTAGTAAACCAACTCAAGTAAGGGACCAGCCACTTCACAGATCACACAACAGCTATCCTGAGTATGCCTACAAAATCTACAGTGAGCAAGGCTGGCAGCCAATTCTAGGTCTTCACCAGTAAACCTGTCGGATGTATGCATTTTCAAAGACACATTTGCCACATATCACATTTTACACCTAGAGAACCTTTGGTCAATTTCCTCTCCCCAGTGGAGTTGCCAACATTTTTAACCAGGCCCAGATCCTGTGTCTTTAACAGCAACATGATTAGCAGACAATAGAAGGTAATGATAGTATTATGGACCTAGGCAATGCGGAGGGAGGGGGATCAGTCAAGGATAGGCAAGTACTTGACCCAGACAAGTATCTCGACATCCACCTCATGATTATTTGAAATAAAGGCACTTTTTCTCATGCAAATTATAACTGGATCATAAACTGGAAATTAATATAAGGCTGTAATCTTCAGCATGCTAACTTGAAAGCTAACACCATCAAAATTAATAGGATACACTCTAGGAAAAAATATATCTTTAGGATGGGAATGTTAATTTGAAATATGCCATTATTTCTCTGTTAAAAACTTGCCATGTGGAACAAAGCTCATTCACAACCCCTCCCCAATATATTCTTTTCTGGTGACACAACTTATGCTGAAGTATTTCACCTGCTGGTTTTTGCAGATCAAATGGCTACTATTGATACAACGGGGAGGTCTATGCCTCAATAAAGGAACATCTGCTTTGTTTGAAGAAGGTCCCGGTAAGGACATCTCCAGGTAAGGATGGGAATATTTCCTGTTCAAAACCCTGGTGTGTGGACAATACTATGCTAGATGGTCTGAATGCAGGGAGTGCAAGTTTCAATCCCTAAACATCTCTCCCCAGGTTACTGAACTCACCTCAACTCTTGCCCTGCATTTTATGCAGGCAACTCACAACTTAGGCACATTTAACTTGTGAGCATTCAGCTTTACACACTTGGCAAATAAAAGGGGTGTATGGAAAGAGGGAGGGCATGAAGGGGGGAAAAGACTTTGGCAATCCTACCTGCCATTGAACCCAATGTGTTTTTACTAGATGCGATTTTGGCTTTATGCTCTATCCCTGTAGCATAGCCCCTGTGTAAGTTGAAAGTTGCTTGTATATAGGTCTCTTTCAGGATGAGATCCAGCCCTTTCCTGTTGTTGAAGGGAACGGCCTTCCAGATTCTTCCAGCCTCACCATCAGATGATTTTTCCCCCCAAATAATTTTTATTCAATTTTCCATCCATAACAAAACAAAATAAAGCAATAAAAGAACATACAACACTTATAATTTCAGACTCTTAGTTTCATGTTCCTTACTCTCCCGACTTCCTCATACCTCCCCTTTCTGCATTCTCATGTCAAATTAATTAATTAACAAATCCCTCCCTTATTTTCAAATTAATTGTAAAAACATTCAATATCTTCCACTTAACCATTATCGCTATTAACCCCTATCTTTTCTCATTCCGCATCAATCTAACATTCACTAATTTTTGAATACTTCTTTAAATAGTCTTTAAATTTTTTCCAATCTTCTTCCGCCGTTGCTCTTCCCTGGTCTCGGATTCTGCTCGTCATCTCTGCCAAGCCCATGTAGTCCATCACTTTCATCTGCCACTCTTCCACGGTGGGTAAATCTTGTGTCTTCCAGTACTTTGCTATAAGAATTCTTGCTGCTGTTGTAGCATACATAAAGAATGTTCTATCCTTCTTTGACACCAATTGGCCGACCATGCCCAGGAGAAAGGCCTCTGGTTTCTTAGTGAATGTGTACCTAAGTACCTTTTTCAGTTCATTATAGATCAGTTCCCAGAAAGCCTTAATCTTTGGGCACGCCCACCAAAGGTGAAAGAATGTTCCTTCCTTTTCTTTACACTTCCAACATTTATTCTCGGGCGAGTGATAGATTTTCGCAAGCTTGACTGGGGTCATGTACCACCTGTAAATCATTTTCATAATATTTTCTCTCAAGGCACTACATGCCGTAAATTTAATCCCGGTGGTCCATAACTTTTCCCAGTCAGCAAACATTATGTCATGACCAATATCCTGCGCCCATTTAATCATTGCAGATTTAACCGTTTCATCTTGTGTATTCCATTTCAACAGCAAGTTGTACATTTTTGATAAGTTCTTAGTACTGGGTTCTAACAATTCAGTTTCTAATTTTGATTTTTCCACTTGGAAGCCAACTTTCCTGTCTAGTTTAAAGACTTCCATTATCTGATAGTAATGCAACCAATCTCTCACTTTCCCTTTTAACTTCTCAAAACTTTGCAATTTCAATCTGTCTCCTTCTTGCTCCAAAATTTCCCAATATCTCGGCCAATCGGCCTCCATATTTAGTTTTTTAACAGCTTTTGCCTCCATTGGCGACAGCCACCTTGGAGTCTTACTTTCCAACAGATCTTTATATCTAATCCAGACATTATATAGTGCTTTCCTGACAATATGATTTTTAAAACCCTTGTGAGCTTTTACCTTGTCATACCATAGGTATGCATGCCATCCAAAAAAGTTGTCATAACCTTCTAAGTCCAAAATATCAGTATTCTCTAGAAGTAGCCATTCTTTCAACCAGCAAAAAGCTGCTGATTCATAGTACAATTTAAGGTCTGGCAGGGCAAATCCGCCCCTTTCTTTCGTATCAGTTAATATCTTAAATTTTATTCTAGGCTTCTTGCCCTGCCAGACAAACTTTGAGATATCTTTCTGCCACTTCTTAAAACAATCCATCTTATCCACTATTTGCAGTGTTTGGAACAGAAACAACATTCTAGGCAGTACATTCATTTTTATAACTGAGATTCGACCCAACAAGGAAAGCTTCATGTTTGACCAAGTTTCTAAATCTTTTTTTACTTCCGTCCAAGTTTTCTCGTAATTGTCTTTAAATAAATTCAAATTTTTAGATGTCATATTTATCCCCAAATATTTCACTTTCTTAACCACAGTTAGCCCTGTCTCACTCTGAAACTTTACTTTCTCCAATATTGTTAAATTTTTCTCCAATACTTTCGTTTTAGATTTATTTAATTTAAATCCTGCTACTTGACCAAACTCTTGAATTAGTTCTAATACTCTTTTGGTACTAGATTCAGGCTCTTGCAATGTAAGTACCAAGTCATCTGCAAACGCTCTCAATTTATATTGTTTAGCTCCGACCTGTATTCCTTTAACCAACCATCAGATGATTTAATCGGCCTCTGATATGCCTCCCCAGAGTGGGGTGAGGGTTTGTTTTGTTTTGTTTTTTTGGAACTCTGCCAATTGAGTTTGGCAGTGTGGTGGTCTTCATATGGTCCTCTCTCTAACCATAGATTGATATGCACACAAAGTCTCTCTCTTCCTCATCTTGCTGGTGCTTCTGAGAAATAACAGACTGTCACTTTCCACTTCCCCTCACTTAAGGCGATGCAAAGAATGTCTCTTCTCTAATCAGCTATTTAAGCCAGATGTTGCACTGGCAGGCAGCTCTGGATTGGCCAATACAGTGGCTCCCAAATGTTCCTTCTTGTTGCACAAGATTTAAAGCCGGTAAACGCTCACATCAGTGGTCATATGCCGCTTTCAGCCTGGAAATCTGGAGTGATTTCACACACTGTAAATTGTAGTCAAGGCTCTTGCAGCCAAGAGTGAGGCATGTTTTGAAGGCCGCAGCCTGAGCTTAAATCCCAAGCTTTTCTTTCTTTTATCAAGACTTGGACACTTGAACCTGTCAGTCATCTGACATCACGATGATGATGTGTCTGCTTCGAAGCAGCCCCAGCAGGATTGAACCCCTGGCTCAGACCTGTTCATACCTTCAGGACTGGTCCAAGAAAATTTTGCAGCCTGAGACAAAAGACGAGATACTGACCCATCCATTCCTTGTGCTTAATCCACATGTACTGGCAGGTGAATCCTATTTCAGCACTGGCAAAGACACAGCATCCTCCAGTGTACCTGAAGGCAACAGGTTAGTTTAGGAGGCATATAATATGCCTGGGGAAATGCAGCCCTCTGGGGAATGGCTTGGAAGCTACCATTGCTGCCTCCCAGCATCTGCCGCCTGAGGCTTACCTCACTCCACCTACTGGTAGGGTTGGTCTTGCTGAAAATACCTCATTGAGGCGGACAATATGGACATCTCCAGCAACGTTTTCTTTTTGCTGTGAAGTTATTGTCCACATTAATTTTGTGACTGGGTTTTTTGTGAGCCTTTACGGTCACCAAGAAATTTACAACATGACCCTGGAACATCACCCAACATCTATATTGTGCAGTGGTCTGAAGACCTCATTGTCCTTGCTACATCAGAATGCATTTTTGATAAACATTCATTTCATTGCGATATCTTTCAGGACTTTTGAGTGGTATATATAACATTTTATGCTTAAACTGAGATGGCTATATTGATGGTTATTATGTTACTAATGTGAACAGATTCTCCCTCTTTTCTGTCTCATCTTTCTTTCTTTCTTTCTTTCTTTCTTTTCTCTACATGTTAAATTTGTTTGTGGGGTGCCTCAGGGTTCTGTCCTCTCCCCCATGCTTTTCAACATTTATATGCAGCCACTGGGAGAGATCATCAGGAGGTTTCGGCTGGGTGTTCATCAGTATGCAGATGATACCCAGCTCTACCTCTCTTTTAAATCAGAACCAGTGAAGGCGGTGAAGGTCCTGTGTGAGTGTCTGGAAGCGGTTGGAGGATGGATGGCGGCTAACAGATTGAGGTTGAATCCTAACAAGACAGAAGTACTGTTTTGGGGGGATAGGAGGCGGGCAGGTGTGGAGGATTCCCTGGTCCTGAATGGGGTAACTGTGCCCCTGAAGGACCAGGTGCGCAGCCTGGGAGTCATTTTGGACTCACAGCTGTCCATGGAGGCACAGGTCAAATCTGTATCCAGGGCAGCTGTTTACCAGCTCCATCTGGTACGTAGGCTGAGACCCTATCTGCCTGCAGACTGTCTCGCCAGAGTGGTACATGCTCTGGTTATCTCCCGCTTGGACTACTGCAATGCGCTCTACGTGGGGCTACCTTTGAAGGTGACCCGGAAACTACAACTAATCCAGAATGCGGCAGCTAGACTGGTGACTGGGAGTGGCCGCCGAGACCATATAACACCGGTCTTGAAAGACCTACATTGGCTCCCAGTACGTTTCCGAGCACAATTCAAAGTGTTGGTGCTGACCTTTAAAGCCCTAAATGGCCTCGGTCCAGTATATCTGAAGGAGCGTCTCCTCCCCCATCGTTCTGCCCGGACACTGAGGTCCAGCTCCGAGGGCCTTCTGGCGGTTCCCTCACTGTGAGAGGCCAAGTTACAGGGAACCAGGCAGAGGGCCTTCTCGGTAGTGGCACCCGCCCTGTGGAACGCCCTCCCATCAGATGTCAAAGCGATAAACATCTACCTGACATTCAGAAGACATCTGAAGGCAGCCCTGTTCAGGGAAGTTTTTAATATGTGACATTTTAGTGTATCTTTCATCTTTGTTGGAAGCCACCCAGAGTGGCTGGGGAAACCCAGCCAGATGGGCGGGGTACAAATAATAAATTATTATTATTATCATTATCATTATCATTATCATTATCATTATCATTATCATTATTATTATATAAATAAACCTTGGTTACAATTTGGTAAGGCTACTTACCAAATAGGTGGTTCTGGTCCACAGGTTGTTATTGGCCATCCCCAGTGCTATTTTTCTAGAAAAAGAGGTGCTGGAACTCACCACCATTGCCTCCCTTGTTCTCTTATAAGTGCCATAACTGGGGGGGGGGGGGGAGTCCTTGCCATCCCCGATATAAATAACATGCAAAATACATAATTACTTCCCCCCTTTCTTTAATTGTTTCTTTGTTGCACTCCTCCACCTTTTAGTATGTTGGAATGCACAGTCATTAATGAGCAGTCATAAATGAAAGCATGCCGTGTAGAAATGGCGGGGATGTTTACGGGAAGTGATGGAACATGGGAATCTATCCTGAGCCTCCTTTCTTCAGACAAGTGAGGCATGAGTTGCATGATTCCAGCAACGATTAGGAAGCACCTGATCTGTCTTTACCCGCACATCACTTTATCAAATGAGTTTTGGAGGGGGGAGGAAGCAATGAAATCTACCCCCTTCCTGTTTGAAAGATTGATCATTCTTCTGCCCTTCTAATCCACCCTCTCCCCCCCCCACCACACACCCTTCTCTGTTCACCACGAGGTGCTCTTAATACCATAATTACTGAATTATTAGCTCAAAAAGGAATTTACAAAAAACCGGCTCATTATTTCTCAGTGATGAAGGGAGCGTGCCATGTAAATGAAAGCTACTGCTTGGAAGATATAAACCTGGGGACCTTATTAATGGGCTTTAGGCTTGTTTTAGATCTGAGCAGAGTCTCAGCAGCAGCAGCAGCACCAACAACAAAAGGGTACTCTGAGTGCCATTAATGAGAACATTTAGCATTCTATTACTCGATATAAAAACAGCAAGCCGCAAATAACCAGCCGGGAGAAAAAGAGAAAGACATTTGTGTGTGTGTGTGTGTGTGAGAGAGAGAGAGAGAGAGAGAGAGAGAGAGAGAGAGAGAGAGGTTTTAGTAATGAATGCAAGGAAGAATAATGACAGGGCCAGCCCTACCATTAGGCAAAATGAGACAGACACATCAGGTGGCAGATGCTGAGGGGGAGGGAGCAGAAAGAGCTGTCTGTCTCCCATAGGGATGTAAGAAAGTAGTGTTTTCTATCCTGTCCTGTATTAGTTACGTGCAGCACTGCTTCTGTTCCACTGCACTTCATCTTCTACCCAAAACTATCCATTGTCTGCTGCAACAAACTTACATAATGTAACATATGTATTTATTATGTAAACTGATTGTCATTACGTTATTCCACCCTATTCATTTCAGTACATGGTGGGTGGGTCACAATCAATTATGCATCGTTTGCAAACTGAAAGCAACAAAAACAGAATGGACACATTCCCTATATAGCAGATAGATTTCTACAATGGCCAGAGGTCTTGATGCTACTGGTGGACCTACAGGGTGGGAAACTGGAGAAATTCATTTCATCACTCTCACTTAATTGAATGAGAAAGGCCGCAGGTGAAAAATCCTTTTCCTGCATTTCCAAAGTGCATCCCCATTGCCTCTCTCCCTCTGCAGCAAAAGGTCAGGAACTCAGTATCCTTCATATATATATATTGCACCTTTCATTCCCCAGGATCCCAGAAATGTTTTATAAATTTATGCTTCTATATAATGTTCCAGGCAGAGAAAGAAGATTGCAGGCTGACTGCTGTGTAGTTGAGAATTTTCTGTATCGATGTGAACGAGGAACCCAGGACCGTCTTTGTATCAGATGCTTCCAGAATGGCTAATGTTACAAAGGATTGATTTCAGATCACTGGTAAGGTAAGGTGAGGAAGCTTCCCCAAGGTATTATAAACATTTTAAAGAAAGTGTGAGCTCCTGGGAAAAAGCCACGGGGTGGAGGTAAGGCAGGTGTAGGCAGGGATGAATCTGGAAGGTTGGAGAGATGTATTCAAGAATGCAGCAGGTTGTAGAGCAAATGTGGGGTGGAACTCAAGGAGAACAGAACTAGATATCAATGGAATCTAACAGCACCTGAAGCTTTTCAGACCTCCAGACTTCAGCATAAGTGGTGTCACCCAGCAAAGGGGACAAGTGCTACCCACAACAAAATGTTGTCATGTATCCTTACCTCCTAATAATCTTAAGTTATTTTAAACTATTTTAATATTGTGTTTTCATGTTGCAACCTGCCATGGACCCTTAGAGTGAAGGGGGGTTAACAATAAAAACAACAACAACAACAACAACAGGAGTTTTCCTGTGCAGAGTTGCAGCCAGACAGTTATGTCCTCCTGCAGGACACTCCATTCCATTCCCCCCTCATTTTCCATTTTTTCCTTTTCCACTGGATGTCCAGTACTCCATGGCTACTACTGTAGGTGGGTTTTGTTCTCATGCACAAGCCTCCTTGAAAGAGAACCAAATGAGAGCAAAAGGACTGGAAAACCTGATTTCCTACTCGTGTCTTGCACAGGTTTTTCTTTTTTGAAAATCACATTATATATCCCATCCTTTTCCAAGGAACTCAGACAACAAGCTACCTTTGTTTTGTTCACAGAACAATTTCTGTAACGTAAGTGTGTGTGTGTGTGTGTGTGTGAGAGAGAGAGAGAGAGAGAGAGAGAGAGAGAGAGAGAGAGAGAGAGATTTGCTACAAGCCATTCATGGAGCTTTTTGTTTAAGCAGGAATTTGAATCTAGACCTTCCCATTCCAAGATCAACACTTCAGCCATTATTCAACACTGATTGTCCTCAGTGTGTACATGGAACTAGAGAGAATTATGTTGAAAAATGAATAAATGGGAGAGAATTTTTAAGTGACATTCTCATGAGCATGCTGCAAGGTTTCTTCAGTGTTTTCAAAGTGACTGAGGGAGGTTTGGTGTTTGTCCTTTCTCTCATTCTACTTATCAGCTCGCCAGCAGTCTGCATTCTGCAGCCATCCTGGAGGCCTGTGACACATTTAATGCCCAAAGGAGAACTCCTCCCATGGGGAATTTGCTGAGCAGGAAGCATAGGTATTATCCCTGACCACCTCACAATGATATGGAAAGCTTCAAAACTTGCACCCTCTGAAATTCTAAAGTGCCCTAAGAATGTGGGAGAATAAATGGAATCCTGTCTCACAGAGGCGCATTGCCTTGACATGTCTGCTTGCCTATACTCCCCTGACATAGGCCAAAACATTTCCCCACCACCACCTCTCCCCATTTCCCATTACTGAGCAATTTTGCTTTCCCAAGCACCATCCTTTCCCCTGCTATTCATCCATGGCTTCTTATCCACAACTAAGGTGAGTAGGTGTGAGTCAAATTGGATGCTTTGATTACAATTGGGCAAACTGGAAGGCAGATAATAGTCTAGTCTTCCCACACCTGATCTCCTCATGAGAGGTCAGTGATGGGGGTCAACAGCTGAAATAAGAGTCCCTGCATGCGAAGGAATGGCGGGTGGGGGAGAGAGAACCTGTATCATCTAATAAACTGCAACAGGATAGGATGGGGATAAGGACAGGGTGTTGAGAGGGTTTGTATCATTTTGTGCTTAGATGTCACATTGGAAGAAGGGAAAGGATTGACAGCCTGAAAGCTGGTGAATCTCTTGTGTTTATCCTGTAAATTGATGTCACCAGGCGGCTCTTTCACCCAAGAATTGCTATGCCGTGTTAGGAACAAAGTGCATTGGGCACACATTTTGTCTTCAACAGTGGCCAGACACATGCACCAGAGAAGGTTACAAGCATGCCACAATGGCAACCACCATCCTCTACAGACTTGGCACCAGCTCCAAGCATGGTTAGGAAAATGCTAGTGCCCCATAGGACCCACCACAACTGATGCCAATACCCATTTCTTTTAGGATCTGGCTCTTAAAGTGTGGGTCTGCACCATAGAAGCCAACTCCTAGGGGCCAAAGTCCCTTCCCCCCTATAGAATATTTGAGGCCACACACACACCCCAAAAAATGTTGATGGGCATTGCCATTCAAATGGTGTGTGTGCACCATGTCTTATGATCAATCATGTGGAGTGGGGCTTTCCTAGGCACCCCCAAGTTGGCAGCCGTGGTCTGGACAGCTGCAGCTACAGAGTCTTCACTCCCTCCAGTGCTTCTGAACATTGTCTCCAATGTGGCGACTTTCTGCCAAGCTGCACTGGAATCCAGAGGCATTCTGGAACAGGGATGGGGAAGAAATTGGCTTGATTCATATTTTAATCCAACTCTCCCTAGCTTGCACTTCCCAGAACCAATATGCAAATGAAGACATGGCTTTCTTTTGAAATTCTTGCTTCTCTGAATTTTGAAATGTGGTGCTCCAACCACAAAATGGAAGCAAAAGTTATATATTGGGGAAAGTATCCGCAGAAAGTGCACATAGCACTAAAACTAATATTCAAAAATATCAAGGGAAACTTTGCATTTTCAACAGGTCTTTTGAGTGAGAAATTTATCCATCCAGTAAAGGTAAAGGGACCCCTGGCCGTTAGGTCCAGTCGCAGACGACTCTGGGGTAGTGGCACTCATCTCACTTTACTGGCCGAGGGAGCCAGCATACAACTTCCGGGTCATGTGGCCAGCATGACTAAGCCACTTCTGGCGAACCAGAGCAGTGCACGGAAACGCCGTTTACTTTTCCACCGGAGCGGTATCTATTTATCTACTTGTACTTTGACATGCTGTCAAACTGCTAGGTTGGCAGGAGCAGGGACTGAATAATGGGAGCTCACCCCGTTGTGGGGGGTCTCAATTTGTTTTTGCTTCTGGCAATGTTTATAACATATGAAATTGTTCGGAACATTTTTAATCGTTTTCTTTTTACATGCGAAAGTGTTCTCTGAGTTACCTTTTTAACTGTTAAAATTGCTTTGACATCTTTTGTGGCAAACAAACCATAAATGGGGGCAGGGGTGTGTCTTTCCTTAAAACAATGTATATGTTCGGCAAAAACTCCATACAAAAAATTATGTATTTCTTTAATTTCATTCGTGTACATTGCAAACTGATAAGGAAATGGGGTGAACTAAAGTTGGGGGGGGATGAAAAACTAATATTGAAATGAAGATGGTGGCTGCAGCAGCCTCACCTCAGCAGCCAATTTCTACCCTCAGCATTGAGCACCTTGCAGTGCTGAGAGAGGAACAAGGCACTGAATATTTGCTTTTTCTCCAAGGCTTCCACACCTCACCATTATCCCTCACCAGTGCCTGTCCTTGTTGCTTCCCATATCCACCACCCACTGAGATAACTGGGGGAGGGGGTCAAAGAGTGATGCCTCAGGATGGCAAAGAAATTCAATTCAGTTCATAGCTAAAGCAAACTTAACAAATTTGCGCTTTCTGAAATAATAGGAGGACCGAGCCGCAGGCACCCTTCAAAATTGACACTTCTCCAAATTTTGCAATGCAGTTCTCCAGCCAAGTAGCGGGTACAAAATCATTGAAAATAAGAACATTGTGGGGGGGGGGGAGCCTTGTAGTCAACCAGTGTGTGAGGGAGCTACCAGCAGAGGAATGCGGAGAAGTGAAAACAAATGGAGTCAAAAGGGATGGAAAGAAGTGAAGGAAAGCACTGAGCAAGTGATTAGTTCTGACCTATGGTGATGAAATGGGGAGGAAACTGAAGCAGATTGAGAGATGACAGGATGGGGGAAAGAGAAAATTGTTGGTAGGTGGGTGGGTGTGGAAGGGAGGGAGGGAGGGAGGGAGGGGGAAGAGGAGAAGACAGTCCTGCAAATTCTGCCCATGTTTGGCTCTGGCTCCACCCAAAGAAAGGTCCCCAACTCCTGCTCTAACAGAAGGGATTCCCTGTGCAACAATGTGCATCAGTTACTGGACGTGGGGTAGCTGTAATTTTAGGATGTGATTATATCATGATTTTAAGCTGCTTTTCTTTTCCAATTTTTTCCCTATTGTGTACTGCACATATGTTGTTTTCCATTATCTATGTTGTGTATGCCATCATGCTCCTAAATATATATTTTTTTAAAAAGGGCACAAAATCCAAACAAGTAAATAAACGGGGCCACCACGCTGTGCCTACAATGTGAGCTTTGGTTTTCGCAGGCTCTCCGCGGCTTGTCTGGGTGGGTGGTCCCTTCCTTCATCACCCTCTCCTCCACTCACCACTCATCATGGCAGGAAAGAGGAAGCCGGCATGATGGATCACAGAAGCCCCTTGACATATTGTGTCATTTATCACACAACAGCTTCCCGTCCTGCTAAGGGGGCCTCGTCCATATGTCAACGTCGGCTTCTGCGCCACCCCAATGCATCAGAGGGAAATGTTTGAATATGGAGCAGAGCAATTCCTCAAGCTTGTCTCAGCATAGATCCCCACATACGTCTAGTCCCTTCCTGAGTTTGTCTTTGGTGCTTATTTATTTAATTTGCACACAAACGCATACACACAGTTCTTGTGCTTCTATTAAACAAAGCGATCACGTGAAGACAGCAGATGGATGAAATCAGCTAAAAGTCACAAGGCCCTGGGAGAGAGGCAAATATAGCTGAGTTTAGGGATGGTGCACATATTTGGGATAGATTGTCTGTTTGTTTGGTATATTGCACACCCAAGGCAAAATTTGCTGTTCCATATAAGTGTGCCAGACAGGGGATAAGTGTGCCAAACAGGCAGCAGGTTTTCTACATTGTTGTTCTGTCTGCAAAAATAAAAGTAGTGGCATAATTGTGCAGCTGCTATGTTCAGAACTCAACCCGTGATTTAGATCTACATTAAATTTAAAATGCATGCTTGTGAAAGGGTGATGCAGTGGTACCTCGGGTTAAGTACTTAATTCGTTCCGGAGGCCCGTTCTTAACCTGAAACTGTTCTTAACCTGAAGCACCACTTTAGCGAATGGGGCCTCCTGCTGCTGCTGCGCCACCGGAGCACGATTTCTGTTCTCATTCTGAATCAAAGCCCTTAACCCGAGGTGCTATTTCTGGGTTAGCGGAGTCTGTAACCTGAAACGTATGTAACCTGAAGCGTATGTAACCCGAGGTATCACTGTATAATGCAAAATGGTACATAAAAATACACATGTGATGGGCAACACTGATCTGCTTTGGGTGGGGGGTGGTTCATTTCTGCTTTGCAGGATAAGCATCCCAAACATGTGATGGTACCAGCTTCCAAAATGGAAGAAAACTGAGAAATGTTCTCCCTGCTTCTTTCCAGTAAAGTGTTCCCCAACACTGTCCTGTTGGCTGCTGAGGCTTCCTGATCTGGGGGGGGGGGAGGCTTATGGGAGGAGGAAGCTCATAAAGTGTTCTTCTGGGCTTTGGTTAAAGTGCTGGCACCCAGGAAGGCTGCAGAGTGCAGACCACTGATGATAAGGTTTGTAGAATGAATGAAAGGATCCTAAAAAAACCCACTTGGCCATCTCAAAGGTAAGGAAAACATACCAAAAAAAAAAAAAAAACCCCAACATACAACCTAGTAGGATGTCACCTTCCCAAAATTCTCTTTCCTTTGGTAATTTTTGAATGCAATTTATTTTCTCATTGATCGATGGAGAATGGTCGAAAAAATGCTGGAGAAAGATTCAGCACAGTGCTCATGAAAACCTGTACTTATTCCTGACAAAAATTGCATTGCATTAAAAAAAACAACCACATTATTTTTTAAAAAATAAATAAAATGGTTTTCCAATTACAAAATTGATATTAGAAATATGAAGCAACAACCCACCAAAATGAAGCATTTTAAAACCCCATTAAATTTCATGGCAGGGACTGAAGCTCTTTTTTGTTACCATTTCCCACCAGCAGAATCAGCAGAATTTTACAGTGTTTCAGCCTGACTGGATCCCACACCGCCCTTGGTTACTTTTACTGTGCAGCTCTCCTCCCGCCTAAATAAGCAAAATTTCTGTTTCATAAACATGTAATGTGTCTGCAAAAGGAATCATGGGCAATTTATGCCTGGAAAATTGGCCAATAAAGTTTTATGGCACCAGGTTCCTACTGCTTCTTTTAATATGAGGAGATCTGAAATTAATTCCTTCCTAGGCAAAGAGTTATAACCCCAGCTCTTCAGGTCCAGACCCAACCTTATGAAAACCCCCATGCTGACTTCTTTTGAAGATGATAATTTTTCTGTTTGCACAGTATGCCCTCTATAGGCGAAATTGTTCAAAGGGATAAAAGGAAGCAAAAGAAAGTGAAATCCCAACAAAATTCAAAACCTGATTAAATCTTGACATTTCCCCAGCATTCTGTGTTCTATAGAACGTGCAATGAAATCCATATACAGTAGCACCCTGGAAGTTGAATGGAATCCGTTCCAGAAGTCTGTTCAACTTCCAAAACAATCAAAAACCAAAGTGTGGCTTCTGATTGGCTGCAGGAAGCTCGTGCAGCCAATTGGAAGCCACGGAAGCCCTGCTGGACGTTTGACTTCCAAAATAGTTCGCAAACCGCAACAGGGTTTGCAGCATTCGGGAGCCAAAATGTTTGGGAACTAAGCTATTCGACTTCCAAGGTACGACTGTATAAGTACACTTTCCTTTTATTCTAGTAGAGCAATCCATATCAGAGTCATTGAACAAGTTGCTTTTTGGTGCCAAATGAATTGTTTTACATTTTCAAGCTCAAATAATTGCTGTGCCGGGCCTGTGAGGAAAATTGTATCAGGGGTGCTATATCACAAGGATTATGTGCCCCCAATAATTTGCACCACTGGAGAGAAAAGGGAATTTTAAACCAAGTTACTTTGTGTATTTACATACTAGTAAAATTGGCTTGCATTTAGCTTAGTTGACTCCTTTATGAGATAAACTGTTATATGGTGCTAACTCATAAACAGTTATGAGATTTGGCTTTTCAGAGACAGAAAACACCTTAAACGTTGTGGGTAATGATTTAGGACGGATGTGTTTCCAGTTTTGTTCAGCCTTCAGGCTGTGTGCCAAATTTCTAGCTCATGGGGAAAGACCTTAACAATTTTGATTAGTGATGAGCAAATTTTCCTCATCCCAAATTGTAATCACTTTGCCAATTACGAACACAGTGTGAGAATGCTGGAGAGGGAGAATTGGCGGAAGGTTGCCCCTCCCTTCTTGGAATTCCAAAGTGTTTTTTTGTTTTTTTGTTTTTGTTTTTGTTTTTTTTGCACATGTGCATGCTAAAAGTTTATCATGCTTGAGAATTATAGGATGGGATGGAGAAGGAATTGAATTGACTGAGATAACCATGGGATGCTCTATTTCTGTTCCCACATGTTGCATGTTACAGTGCCTTGCTCTATTTTTCAGTTTTTAAAAGCAATTTGTTTGGTTAAAAACAACAACAACAATTAGGTGTTTTGTTGTTCATGATGTGTCAAGCCTGAATCTGTGTTAGCCATGGTGTGCAGGTCAGACCTGTGCCATGTGGACCAGAGGTGGGAATAGAAGAGAGATTTGCATTTAAAGGCAAACCTACCAATTTTGTAGTTTCCAAAATAATATGCAGCCCAAAACACAGCCACCCTTCACAGTTTGCACTTCTCTGAATTTTGCAATGCACTTCTCTGAATTTTGCAATTAGCTTCTCCTACCAAATGATGTGTACAAAAATGCATACACGGGGTTAAGTGTGCATAAAAATCCATATATTGGTGAAAACAGCACATACAAAATGCATTACATAAGAGGGAAATGTTCCACAAAAATGTGTATATTTAGCAAAATTGCATACTAACGTGTATATTAGAAGAAATTTGCACTAAAATACTGGCGAATGTGGAGAACTGAAGAATGGGAAAATGATAGAACTGAAATTGATAGTAACTTGATGCTTCAAGTTACAGATGCTTACAAGTCTGTAACTTGAAGCATCTGTAACCTGAAGCTTTTGTAACCCGAGGTACCACTGTATTACACTTCACCCAGAGCCTTTCACAAAGTCTAGCATCTCTCACAAACCTGCACAATAACTCCAATACTAAGCTCCAGAAATTCCTAACCCAAATGGTAGCCTCCACATGCAAATTTTTAATGCCCAAATCACTAAACCTATGAAGGCTGTGTTTTGGATACTGTATTATTTCAGAAAGTGTGGGTGAGGTACATCCGCCTTTAAATGTGAACTGAATCAAATTTCTCCCAGCCACCTATCCCTAAATCCAGACTCACGTTTTACCTTTTTTTTAAAAAAAAAGTTCACATTTACACGATTCATGCCTGGCCCTTGAAGCATACATGCTCAGGTTTGTTGTTGTTTTTCTAATCTGGAAATTCCAGCTAAATTGATTGCTTGAGTCAGGAATCATTAGCCCTTTTAAAAAGTTCAAGGCAATTTCAGCAATCAGCCAATGTGCAACAGTTGCTGCAGCTGCCTCTGTTAGTGCTTTGCCCAAGGAATGCAGATGGCACAGTGCAAAAATAGGTGCATAATTTTGTGTTGTTCTCAGTTCAGATCAGAAGCATCCCGCAAGCCTGGTGCATTCGGTTTGTCATTTAGACGGCAAGTCTGCCATTTTTCAATTTCAGCAGCATCAGGGTTACTTTAGGCTCAAATATTTTTAATGTGAGGGACGTGGGTGGTGCTGTGGGTAAAACCTCAGTGCCTAGGGGTTGCCGATCACATGGTCGGCAGTTCGAATCCCCGCGGCGGGGTGAGCTCCCGTCTTTCGGTCCCAGCTCCTGCCCACCTAGCAGTTCGAAAGCACCCCTAAGTGCAAGTAGATAAATAGGTACCGCTTTATAGCGGGAAGGTAAACGGTATTTCCGTGTGCTGCACTGGTGTTGGCTCGCCAGAGCAGCTTCGTCACGCTGGCCACGTGACCCGGAAGTGTCTCCGGACAGCACTGGCCCCCGGCCTCTTAAGTGAGATGGGCACACAACCCTAGAGTCGGACACGACTGGCCCGTACGGGCAGGGGTACCTTTATTTTTAATGTGGAAGGGGAAGCCAGTCACCACTGAACAACTAAAAATAGATGTAGGTGACCTGAATTTGTTCTGGTTGAGGGAGCACCAGCTCTCCCATATTATGAAGGATGCTATTGCAAAAAAATAGCTATTTGGGCATTTGCAAGTTTCAAATGAACCGTATTTGGGACCGGGCAGGAATTTTCCACCTGACAAAATGGCTCTTGCCTTGTGGTTTTGCATACCTAATAGCAATAGTCACAACTCTCATGGTTCAGGCATTGGGTAAGCCTTAGTCTTGGTGTCATTTTCTCAGATCATGTGGTTGACTGTGCATATAAGGGATAAAGTGATCCTACAGGTAAACTGGCCCTAAGCTGTTAAAGGCTTTGTCTACTAATATTAACCCACTGAACTTGGGCCAGTAACAAAACAGCAACTAGGGTGCCCCCTCTGCATACTTCCCTCTGAAACAACCAAACATTCCCCTATAGGGTTGTTGAAATCAGCCCTACTAACAATACCACATCATGTGGACTTGCTAATGTTCTCCAAAACCATGCACTACCTGCTATCGACCATCTTTCCCCCAAACACACCCAAAACTAGGAACATGGGGTACCTTGGCAATGTTTTTCATTAGGCAGAAGCATCTGTCACTAGGAGGTTTAAACGTAAGATTTTAGCAAAATCGGCCTTCCCCGCAATGCAAATTGCTTACTTTTCCAATCTCCTTTTTGGTAGCCATGGAAAATGATTGCTCCAAATCCTTCGTATAACAACGCCATTATATACCTGAAAACAGTCATCATCTCCTTCCCCAATCTTCTCAAAATTTTAAAACCTATCCAATACCCTTCCTGCTTCCCCTTGTGTTGTTGCTGGTGAAAACCTTCCATTATTTTCATTATCTACCTCTGAACCCACTCCAATTTATCATCATTTTTTATGTGAGAAAAGTCTCCAAATTGAACACCAGAGTCTTTTTTTTCCCCTCCCCTGATGTTCTTTCATGTTCTTTTGGGGTTGTTTCACATCAAAGCAAAACATTGGCTCAGCATCCGTAACAAGCATTTGCTGCCTTCAAGATAAACTGATAATACTGCTTGCCCTATGCTGAGGAGACCAAAAGCAGCATCAAAATCTGTCTTGAAGAAATGGGCCCTTTTTTGAAGTGTGCTAACTGCTGCCAGAAAAGGTAGAGCATAGTGGGCTGGCCCTACCATTAGGCCAGGGATAATGAGCATTAGGCCTATAGGTCAAATGCACCCCTCCAAGCTTCTCCAGTTGGTCCTCAGAACTCTCCCCAGGCTACACTTCACAGGCCATATCCTCCTCAAATGCCGGGGAAGTATTTTGGAGTCAAAGGTCTGTGAACTCAGTTTAGATCTGGTATCCAAAACATCTTTTTTCCAGTTCAGAATTAAGCCTTTTGCATTGGCTCTGATTCTTGGGGTTCCAGCAGAAGCACAAAGTAGATCTTGCAGACCCCCCAAGTGTCCCTATTTCCCAAGGATGTCCCTGATTTAGAGAAGCCATCCTAATTTCTTATTTGATCCTGGAATGTCCCACTTTTTCTTAGGATGTCCCTATTTTCATTGGAGAAAAGTTGGAGTATATGGAGTTCTCTGACCTCTGAACTGTCTGAAGGCAATCCTGTATAGGGAAGGGTGTTTTTTTTCATGCTTAATGTTTTATTATGCTTTTATATTATGATGGAAGCTGTCAAGAGTGGCTGGAGCAACCCAGTAACATGTGTGGGGTATAAATAGTAAAATTATCATTATGGAATTGGACATCCCTGTTTTCATCAGAGAAATGTTGGAGGGTATGGATCTTGCAAACCTGAAGCCTGCCCACCTCTGGTGTCCAGCACCTTCCAATCCCCATTTACAAACACCACCATCCATAATAACCAGAAAGCAACTCAGCTTATTCCCAACTTTCTTCCTCAGAACTTCCTTCTCCAGCCCAGGGAGTCAAAATTTATACAAGACATTTTGGAACCTGAGGCAAACCACAAAATGGTGCCTGCTTCCCGACCAGAGAAGAAGGGTGAATGAAGATCTACTGCTCCTATGGGTCTTCCCACCTGGGGCAGTTGACTCACTTTGCCTCATGAGTGTAACCCTGCAATCTCTTACAGCCTTCCCAATAGGGGTCTTCACTCTGTGTTTATGTTTTAAGAGATAGAATAACGAATGAACAAGCTGCATATGTTCATTCATTTTTATGGGAGTCAGCAAATGTGAATTTGGATGAATCTCATGAACTGGATGGAAATATATTAGTCCATTCATTTTTAATTGCTTTGCAATGGAGGTTTTGTTTTGCATTGAAGAAATGGGCTAGGATGTGTACAGCTCCCAGGGATGAAATTGACCAGAGTGAAAAGCTCTGTTTAATTTAGATAGCAGTTAGGCTGCAACCCTAGCATTGGAATGTAGGAAGTTGCCTTATATAGAATTGCATGAAAACCAATTTAACTGCAGACACAGAGCCTTCAGTCCAGATTGGGGGGGATTGAAAGCTGTACTGGGAATTGGTGGTGGGGACTACTCTCAAAGGCTGAACTACTCAATTAAAGTCCCGTGAAATTTGTCCTTAGAAAGCTGCATAATCACGGTTGCAAATTGCATGGGAAAACTGCATTTCAGGCTCCCCAGTGTAGCCCTTTGCACTCCAATGCATGGAGGGAGGTGGGGGGGTCAGGTGACAGAAGGGGTGGGATAAGTGAGAATGTTCCTGCTCTCCTGTCATCACAAGAGGCTTTTAACACCTGAATTAATTTTGGATCTGTGCAACTGTGGTTGATACAATGAATATCGTTTGTGTTATCCACCTGAAATTTGGTGGGTTAGCAATGTGTGGGTGGTGGAATTGGCTATAGAATGCCTCTACTGGCTCCCAGGCACAGTTTCTGGGCACAATTCAAAGTGTTGGTGCTGACCTTTAAAGCCCTAAATGGCCTCGGTCCAGTATACCTGAAGGAGCGTCTCCACCCCCATCGTCAAGCCTGGACACTGTGGTCCAGTGCCAAGGGCCTTCTGGCAGTTCCCTCCCTGCAAGAAGAGAAGTTACAGGGAACCAGGCAGAGGGCCTTCTCAGTAGTGGTACCCGCCCTGTGGAATGCCCTCCCACCAGTTGTCAAAGAAATAATTTTAGAAGAAATCTGAAGGCAGCCCTGTTTAGGGAAGCTTTTAATATTTTATGCTTTATCTTGTTTTTAATATTTGGCTGGGAAGACCCGGCCAGATGGGCGGGGTATAAGCGATAAATTATTATTATCATTATCGTTATCATTATCAATCATTAACATCATCATCTAAATTTCATGTCATTAAGATTGCAAACATAGAACTTTCAGGCAGCAGAACACTGGCTGGATATTCCATTGAAATCAATGGAGAAATGGGTGAAGTTCCAAAGAATGGGAAATGAAGCAAATATGTAAGAATTCCTCAAGAAGGGCAACAGCACTCTCCCCACTTGTAATTCCCAGAAAGTGGTATTCAGTAGCATACAGTCTCCAACAGAGCTGCTGAGGGCTCTTCTCATTCTCCAAAGAAACTGTGTACAGCCAGAATTTCCCAGTGGGTATCTGGCTGGCTGCTGTTCATGCTATATTATAAGGACCTTGGGGGACATGAGTGGTGCTTTGGTCTAAACAACTGAGCCTCTTGGGCTTGCTGATCGGTAGCTCAGTGGTTCGAATCCCCGCAGCAGGGTGAGCTCCTGTTGCTCTGTCCCAGCTCCTGCCAACCTAGCAGTTCGAAAGCATGCCAGCACAAGTAGATAAATAGGTACCACTGTGGCGGGAAGGTAAATGGTGTTTCTGTGAGCTCTAGCACTCATCACAGTCCTCTGTGTGCCAGTAGCGGTTTGGTCCTGCTGGCCACATGATCCGGAAAACTGTCTGTGGACAAACGCCAGCTCCCTCGGCCTGAAAGTGAGATGAGCGCCGCAACCCCATAGTCACCTTTGTTTGGACTTCACTGGCCCACCTTTTACCTTATAAGGACCTTGGGTATGAACCTTGGGTTCTGAGCTATTCCAGCCAGGAACAGATTATGTGCAATGAGTGGCACTGGGGAAACGCAAGAAATAAGTGCTTGTTTCCCTGCCACAGTCATGAAAGTGCACAAAGCATAGTGGAAAGGCAGAGGGAAGGGGGTAAATGGGACATGCTTGGAATGTCTCAGGGAGGCAGCTCAAAGTGCAGAGAGGCTCAGCACAATAAGAGCAGCTGGTGCTGAGTGATGGGGCAGCAATGTGGCCTCTTCCAAAGGCCCAGGGATGCATGGAGATGAGAGATGGGCATGTTGCCACCACGGTGACACCTGGCCGCTAATTAGCCATCATCCCTCTCCCCCTCCTCACCAGCGTGGCACACCGTACACCCTGAGCAAATTACATTTTTTTAAAAAAAGAAATGTAAGGAAACTAAAACACAACAAAGCAAAACCCTACTGCAATCTCTCCCCGGCGACCCCTTTCTTCAGCTCTTCTCTCGCCCTTTTATTTATTGTAATTACTTTAGTAATAAGATTTGTTTTCCTTGTTATTATATATATTACCGCGCAGGGCAACAACGAAAACAACAGCAGCGGAAAATAACAATGACTGGGAAGAATTATGCATTTTATTTATCTCTGTGGCCATTATGGGGCCACTGAGCAAGGGAAAGCAGGGAGGGAAGCTGGAGCAAATGTGGATGGGAGGGAGCAGTTGGGGGAAGCTGTAAATAGAGAAGCAAACACATTCCTGGGGAGCAAGGATGTATGGGAGTGCATTTGCCAAGGAGGAAACAGTGGTGCTAAATGAAGCCAGCTCATAATTCATGCAGCAAGGCAGCTCTGGCAGATAAAGGATGGAATAAATAACACTCTGGAAGAGTGAAGGCAAGTGGAAGAGTTCTTGTGGCCCACGAGAAGAGAGGATGGCAATTTGCAAGGCCTGGATTTCAAAACCAGTGCTGGGATTCTGGTACCTCGGGGTGTGTTTTTTCCCTTCTCTGTACAACGGCGGCTGTTTTTCGCACATTAAATGTGCATTTGTTACTTTTACACTGCACAAGGCCGTGATGTTATATTATATGAAGTTTTATTTAGATACCACTTTTTTGGCCCAGAGGCCCCAAAGCGGCGAACAATATATTGCTGCATACAATGAAAGTGCAATGCATCAAAACGATAGCAAACAGCAAAACGGGCAGATATCTGCCAATCACATTTGGGAGCTGCCTTCATGCTCTCACTGCAGTTGCAGCTATCTAGCATTCCTACTTCCTATCTTCAGTCTCCCTGCTTTCCTGTAGTGTCAATAAATCCTCAAGTGTTTGGGTTGGGAAAGGGAACAGAAATGGGGGCAGCTGGGAAAGACGAAGAGGATATGCAGGAATCTTTCACTTTGATTCCATGTATTCCTCTGTCAACTCCAAGTCTGATCAATGATTCTGCAGCTCTGAATCATTTTTAATTTAATACTTCTGGGAAGAGGGTTAAAAAAAAAATCAATCAAACATGGGCACAGTTGGCGAGCAGTGGGAATTAGCATTTGGCAGCGTTCATTATTGCTGTTTATGATGAAATAAATTAGGAGGGTTGTTGTTTTTTTACTGATGCAATTAATAACCCTAAATTTAGGTATCATAAATAACAATATTTATCTGGACCTGCAGTGTCTGGGAAAGACTAGCCAAGAGCTCAGAATGCCAGCAGTTTAGGATTGGATCTTGCACAAGTGATGTGGCCCAGGCATTTCTTGGCATGACATTAAGAGAGTGTGCCAGTAAAAAAACTGAGCAGCTGAGAATAGGGATGTTGGAGAATTCCAATGAAAACAGAAACAGGAGCGGAAATTGCTGATGTTCACTTATTCATCCCATGTCTGGAAAGGAAATCAATCCAGAGAATAGGATTGATATTCGCTGCTGCTGTTGCCTTCAGTCTGCAAATGATACATACTTGAATACTCCTCCCCACCACACCCCATTTGCATTGTGTTTCCTTTGCACTGAAATGAACGAGGTGGAATAATGTAAGGACAACATAAGGTAAAGGTAAAGGGACCCCTGACCATTAGGTCCAGTCGTGACCGACTGGGGTTGCAGCGCTCATCTCGCTTTATTGGCTGAGGGAGCCAGCATACAGCTTCCGGGTCATGTGGCCAGCATGAGTTAGCCGCTTCTGGCGAACCAGAGCAGCTCACGGAAACGCCGTTTACCTTCCCGCCAGAGCAGTACCTATTTATCTACTTGCATTTTGACGTGCTTTTGAACTGCTAGGTTGGCAGGAGCAGGGACCGAGCAACGGGAGCTCACCCCATCGCGGGGATTCGAACCGCCAACCTTCTGATCGGCAAGTCCTAGGCTTACATAATTAATTAGGTAAATTATATAAATTACACGATTTCACCACAGCAAACAGCGAGACAAATAACACGGTTTTCTGTGGAAGCTGAACTGCAGGGGAACGGAAACGGCACTACAGTAGTACCTTGGATCCCAAACGCCTTGCGAGTCAAACGTTTTGGCTCCCAAACGCCATAAACCTGGACGGATGTGAGTGTTCCAGTTTGCGAATATTCGTTGGAAGCCGAACGTTCAACAGGGCCTCCATGGTTTCCAGCTGGCCGCAGGAGCTTCCTGCAGTCAATTGGAAGCTGCAGCCTTGGTTTCTGGACGTTTTGTAAGTCAAACAGACTTCTGGAATGGATCCCGTTCACCTTCCAAGGTACAACTGGACATGCAATGAATACAGTGGAGGATGGAAAATGGTGCCTCCTTGCATCCCTAGCTGAGAAGGTGCTGCAACTCTATTTCTGCTGACCATGGGTACATGTGTCAGCTGAATTGAATTTGCGAGAGGACTGAAGCAGCCCTCTGCTGATGGCGGCTGTGGGAGGAGACCATGCTGCCACCACCTTTGGCTCCCCCCTGGCTCCTCCCAACATCTGGATGTTGCGCATGCGATGTCAGGATGTCGCACTCATGTGACATCATAGGAGACATTCCCCCTTCCCCATCGCCCTCGCAAGCTGCACCTCTGCCATCACAACTCCGTAATTTAACTCTACATTGTGTGAATAAGTACTTTCTTGTTCTTGAATCATTTTTCAGCTTCAATGGATGTCCCAGATTTCTAAGTGTTCTAGTTGTAGGGCTATGGGAAATAGAGAAAAGCTTTCCGCTATCCACTATCTCCACACTATGCTTCAAAGAGGAGCAATGCACTACCCCTCCATTTTATTTTTCAAGAAGGCTCTTTTATCCTTGAGGCAAACCATTGTTGCATATAGCTCCAGACTGCAGATGGGGAAGAAATGTGTTCAGTTCCCATTTTAATAAGAACCTCCCTAATTTGCACTTCCCAAAGAGAACGCAGCCATCCTTTGAAATGTGCACTTCTCTGAATGTTTGTGATGCTGTTGCAATACAAAGAAGCATATATTTGGGGAAAGTGCACACACAGATTGATATAGTGGCGAAAGTAATGTACAAAAATGCACTGTATCAGAGGAATGCCTTGCAAAATAATATCAATATTAGGCAAAATTGCAAGCAAGCTGGGATTTCATTCTTACCATGTGGTGAAGAAGTCCTTATTACAAGCCAATAGAAAGATTGCTTCATTAGCAAGGGGTTACAGTATAGCCCTAGCTCAGTATACTGGTGTACAATAGGTACAAACTAGGTAACACCCTTCCTGGAGACAACAGCCTAGAGGTGTCAAACTTTGTCACTTCCCCCACCTCCTTGCACATTGGCATCGCACATGACTGAGAAACTTATCTGCAAGAAACATAGTTCAGTTTTTTGCCCGGCAGATGCAATCATCTCTGTGTATTGTACACTTATTGTTACCTTCCCTTGGCTTAATTGCACCTTTCTTTTTCAGCCAGTGCAATGCAGATTCAAATCCCTGTTATACAGAGCATATTCAACAGACTTAAGTGCAGAACAGCTTGTCCTTGGGACGCAGTTATACAGCTGCAAATAAAACGTGTTAAGTGTGTTTTAAGTGCAATATACAACATGACACTAGATGGCGATGGTGAGTCTTATGCAAAATTAGATGTACAGTCATACCTTGGGAGTCAAATGGAATCCATTCTGGAAGTCCATTCGAATTCCAAAATGTTTGGAAACCAAAGCGCAGCTTCTGGTTGGCTGCAGGAAGTCCTCCGTGGAAGCTCCGTTGAACGTTTGGGTTCCAAAGAACGTTTGCAAACCAGAACACATGCTTCCGGGTTTGCAGCGTTCAGGAGCCAAAACGTCCAAGTACCAAGGCATTTGGGATCCAAGGTACGACTGTACAGTGGTACCTTGGGTTACATACTCTTCAGGTTACACACGCTTCAGGTTACAGACTCCACTAACCCAGAAATAGTACCTCAGGTTAAGAAATTTGCTTTAGGATTAGAACAGAAATTGCGCAGTGGTGGCGGCACGGCAGCAGTGGGAGGCCCCATTAGCTAAAGTGGTGCTTGAGGTTAAGAACAGTTTCAGGTTAAGAACAGACCTCCAGAACGAATTAAGTACTTAACCTGAGGTACCACTGTATTTTAAAAAATGCTTTTATAAAAAAGCATTTTCAGAGTGGTTTTTATATGTGTCCAGATTCCGCAGAGACATCACCTTGCCAACAAAGGTCCGTATAGTTAAAGCTATGGTTTTCCCAGTAGTGATGTATGGAAGTGAGAGCTGGACCATAAAGAAGGCTGATCGCCGAAGAATTGATGCTTTTGAATTATGGTGCTGGAGGGTCTCATGGACTGCAAGAAGATCAAACCTGTCCATTCTGAAGGAAATCAGCCCTGAGTGCTCACTGGAAGGACAGATCCTGAAGCTGAGACTCCAATATTTTGGCCACCTCATGAGAAGAGAAGACTCCCTGGAAAAGACCCTGATGTTGGGAAAGATGGAGGGCACAAGGAGAAGGGGACAACAGAGGACGAGATGGTTGGACAGTGTTCTCGAAGCGACAAACATGAGTCTGACCAAACTGCGGGAGGCAATGGAAGACAGGAGTGCCTGGCATGCTCTGGTCCATGGGGTCATGAAGAGTCAGACACGACTAAATGACTAAACAACAACAACAACAAAGATTCCGTCCAAGTCACGTACCACTTTGTTTGTGAGAGTAGGTATGTAACATTCTCAA
Source organism: Podarcis gaigeae (assembly GCF_964106915.1). NCBI lineage: Eukaryota > Metazoa > Chordata > Lepidosauria > Squamata > Lacertidae > Podarcis > Podarcis gaigeae. Next base: position 20,271,065 of record NC_139690.1, read on the forward strand.
ACCTGCTGCCTATCTGGGACACTTAACCACAACAGAAAACATGAAGCTGTTCTAATCAGAAGTGGGACACAGCATGGATATATTTGTTTCATTGCTTCCAGGGTGAATAAGCAGGGTAGGGGGATGTTCCCCACTTGAGCTATATGCTGCACTAGTGTAATTACATCACCGTCATCATGTTTGCCGTAGAAGTACATTTGCTTATAGCTTTCAGATCACATTAGCAAAAGCAGGCACCCGGGCCTGGTTTGTCTCGGGACTTCTTAAGCCTCCTGGAGCATGATCAGGGAAGGTCCTGTTGGGATGAGAGCTCTCCTCAACTGGGCAGGGTGTACACTGATGTGGCAGCCGATGTCTAGGCTGCTGGCAGGAACCCTTTCTAAATGCCACATATTGGTGCCTTATCTCTCTGACTGAGCAGGAAAGCTTTGGCACTTGCAGAACGAGCCACTTCAAAGCAATGCGGGGAGGGGGGAATCCCTCTCTAAATCAAGAAAGATGCTGAGATAAGTAGACGGAAGCAGCATCAATAGCACAGCTAAAGGGAAGGGGGGAAGAGATTTATAGGGGCATCTGCGTGTGAGATGCAAAATCACTCTGCTCGTTAAAAAGTCAGATCCGAATGGGGATACTCAGAATAATCATCTTGTTCAGAATTGTCCTGGCTGGCTTCTTTATGAGCTTTCAAAGGAAAGGAGAAGATATTAATTTATACCAGCACTTTAAAGACAGTGAGTTGGAGAAAGTAGGCAGCATGGTTGGAAGGGCTCTGGAACACAGGGAGGAACTGAAACTGCTTGGCTTGTCACTGATGTTTTCAGGAGGTGCGGTGGGGAAAAAGTTTCCCTCTCTCTTCAGAGCTTTTTCAGCACCTCTTTCAAAAGGTTGACTTATTGATTTATGCTGCCTTCATATCACGCCGTTTTCAGTAATGCCACTGCATAGCCAAACCTGATTGGCTGTGTGGCATTGTAACATCATCTTTTCATCATTTGACTCCTGGTCCTGGTGCGGTCCCTTCTCAGCTCATCCAGAAAGCAGCAGCAGCAACCAGAGGGAACAGTGGTATTTTAAAAGGTAATATTCAGAGCAGATGTCTTTGGCATGAAATCATCAGCTCACCACAACACCTCACCTAGGAGGGGTGATGCAATATTCCTCAAAGTTTTTCAAGGATAAGCCATCTGCCTTATTCTGATGTCTTGGCTACATGTCTTCTGCCCCTGCGCTTCATTGCCCAACTGCAGGATAAGCAGCCTGATGCTTATGTCTAATTAATTCATGAAGGGGTTAATACCACAGAGGAAGCTGTCCTGCCAGGCTTAGCTCACCTTCAAAGGGACTAGGTCAGTGATGGCAAAACTTGGCCCTCCAGCTTTTGGGGGGACTACAGTTCCCATCATCCCTGACTACTGATCCTGTTAGCTAGGGATGGTGGGAGTTGTAGTCACAAAACAGCTGGAGGGCCAAGTTTGGCCATCACTGGACTAGGTAATCAAGGCTTTGTTCCCCTCAATCTACCAGTGTGTGAGGAAATCTGTGCTAATTGCAGCAGCTAAGACCACATGGCTTTCACAAGCCAATCTTGTGTTCCTGTACCAATAATTTAGAAACTTTACCACTGTAATTAAGTCAAGCTTTACTGCCTGTGCAAATTTTCTGAATGTTGTATGGAAAAGCACATGAACAGACATTTGCAGAGTTTGTAAGTAAACCATTTTTATCTTACCAAGCGTGTGGTCTTTTTTCTATACTGGAGGAAGACGGAAACCTTAGAAGGAACTCACAAGGGCATATTTCAAAGGTCTAACAGCTTAGATTTCCCCGCTTTACTTTGCTACATGTTTTGCAATTTTAAATCTCTCTCACCAAAGAGTACTTGTTTCAAACTTGGATCTTGACATCCAGGAATTCTCCTTTTATACCTATTTTTCCTTGCCACCAACACCAACCACATGTTTAACACACTCAAATCATTCTGGACAAATCCCAGATCAGCTTAATTCAGTTTGGGATCCAGACTGAAAATACACAGCTAAGGAGACAAAAACGAGAACACAGCAGCCTAATGGGGACTGAGTATGCCCAGTGCATATAGAATACAAAATGACTAGCGGGCGGGGGGGGGGGGAGGCTGGGAGACCAGAGGAGGAAATGGAATAGAGCATCCTGGAAAAGGGCATGGCTGGCTGACAGGAACCTGAAACAGGAGGATTCCATATTGCCACATTTTGCTGCAACTCTCACTTGTGATATACAGTCATAGAAATGCAGGGAACGCTTTTGCTCCTCAAGGAACGCCCTTCTTTCCAAGAGTCAACTGGAAATTGCAAGAAAGGTCAGGTGTTCCCCCAGGCCTGTGTCTAGTGGAGATTTTAATTATGTGCAGTGATAATGGAAAGCTGGGAAAGCAAAAGGCGTTTGTCTGGCCCTCGACTTCTCAGGGACTGTGAGGTGTGTATGTGTGTGAGAAAGAGAGATTTGAAAACCAGCTCAGGGCAATATCCCATTATTTCATTCAATAGGATCCTGAGGTACTCTCCCTTTCAGCTGTTGTATCAGTGCCACAGCGTGAAAGGTGTGAAGGAGAAGTGAAGCATTCTGAAAAATATGGAGAGACCAAAAAAATCAAAGCTTCCAATAAGCCCCTCTAAGGTAAACCTTTGCCCCTCCTTTCTATTTCAAAGGGAACTCACTTGAGAAACTCGAAAAAGCACAGCTAAAAAAAATATTCTCTCTCTCTTTTTCCTTTATGTTTTGTTTTTCTTAAGCTGCCAATTTGGTCCCAGCAAGACTCAGACCACCATGACACAAGAAGAAACCATTGAGTTTCTCAGGCACGGTTCCTGGGCACAAGGATTGGGGCACTACAAACAATTCTATACTTCCATCTGTGAAATACTGGAGGCCATGCAACTCAGAGCAGACCCAATGAAATTAATGGACCTTGTCAATTCATTCCTATGGTTCTACTCAGAGCAAAACTTAGCTGGTTCCAAACTTATTCATCCTTACTAAGCAGTAGACACTCACTGTGTTTAATGAGGATTTTTCTCTGAAGTAATTGTCCATAGAATTGTGGCCTTAAGTCAACTTAACATTCAGTCTGATTGAATAACTCATTAACAGCTGGTGGGATGGGGTGGTGGTATTTTATTATTTTTTTAAAAATGTGGGTTTTTAAAGAAAAAAACCTGATGATCAATCAAGTTTCCTTCCCTTTAAAGGTTTTCCAACACTGATGTCATTGATGTAAATGATCAGCCTCTCATGACTCAAGCAATGTGTTTTTAAGATAATTTCCCAAGCAACAAATGAGTCCCCCCCCCCGTGTTAATCAGTCAAGAGAAACTGTTGTCTTCATTAAATACACTCACTATGTCACTTCCACTGAACTACTGTAAAATTTATGTTAATTGGCTAAATAACTGATTAATTGGTTAAAAGGTAGACAGTTAATTTACCCAGAAAATGCATTATTCGGTGAACAGCCTAATCAAATACAAACTTGGGAGAACCATCTTATTGATAAATGCATTCTATATTTAGGCAAGGGCAAGAGGCGTCACCAGCTCCAAGTCGCAACTGGACAAGGGCCCAAAGTTGTGTACCATTGACAGTGGTTTGAATAATATTGAAATATATAATATTTTAAATAAATAAAAATATTTGTTAAAATAGGAATCATATAGGGTTTGAATATGGGAACTGAAAAGCTAAGAGGCTTAGCAAGGGCAGCCAACCAGGCAGCACCATATACCACTACAACTGCACATTAACGTATCTCATGCTAATAAGGAATGTCCCTTGTTGCTGAACGCAGTAGCTGGAACTCACAACTCCATAGGCCTTTTAATATGGCCAGCTTAATTGCTTGCTAGTAACTGCAACCCAAGCGATGTAACTCACTTGCCATTGATGACTCCATCTGGATTCAGCATGGGGATGACCTTGAAGATGAAGCATTGCCTCAGGAGATCTGCAATGGGGTCACTGCTGAGCAGGAACTCAAGTGTCCCCTTCATTACCCAGCTGGCATTGCTCTCACCCGGGTGGACCCTTGCCATGAGCACCACATAAGGACGGTCACCTAGAAAACACAGTGGGAGGGGTATTATATTAAAAAATGCTTTTTCCTGTTCTTCTCCCTCTCAACTATTATTATTATTATTACTACTACTACTACTACTACTAACATAAAGTGGTACCTCAGGTTACATACGCTTCAGGTTACATACACTTCAGGTTACAGACTCTGCTAACCCAGAAATAGTGCTTCAGGTTAAGAACTTTGCTTCAGGATGAGAACAGAAATTGTGCTCCGGCAGCATGGCGGCAGCAGGAGGCCCCATTAGCTAAAGTGGTGCTTCAGGTTAAGAACAGTTTCAGGTTAAGTATAGACCTCTGGAATGAATTAAGTACTTAACCCGAGGTACCACTGTACAGTCATAACTTGGATCCCAAAAACACCTTGGCTCCTGAACAAATCGGCTCCTGAACAATCAAAACCCAGAAGTGAGTTTTCCGGTTTGTGAACATTCTTTGGAACTCAAACATCCAATCGTACTTCCATGGCTTCCGATTGGCTGTGGGAGCTTCCTGCAGCCAATCAGAAGCCGCGCTTTGATTTCCAAACGTTTTGGAAGTCAAATGGACTTCCAGAATATGGATTCTGTTCAACTTCCAAGATACGACTGTATATCTGTCCCAATAAACTCATGGGAGCTTTCTATTCTAAAATGGCACTAAATGAGACTTTCCCGTGAGACTTTTCTTCTGGGTGGAAAAAGAACATTGCTTTCTGTTTTGGAGCACCAGTGGTCCACTGGCTTCGTTCATGTGGTCCACAGCATGTCTATGGAATTCAAATTGAAATGCCATAGAATAAAATACAAGAGATAAAAGTGGTGATACAAATACAACTAAAAACCATACAGCATCTAGCACAGAACACAGGCAGAAAAACTGTTAACTGGTCTGCCAAAACACTCAGCAATTTTCAAGTGGTTGGAGGGAGGAAATGGAGGAACCACTGGCTTTGACACCCAGAGCTGCTTTCTCCATTACTCTGTCAGGTTAAACAAACATGTAGCAAAAACACATATGCCTGTAGTGGCCATCATTTCTGACAGCCACTACAGACAGATGTTGGCAGAGAATCAAGGCCTTCCAACCAATTTTGGCTTTGCATCACATTTGACAACATACCAGCTGTATTCTTTATTCTCTCTCTATTCTAGCCTGCAGCTGAGAAAGGGGGGAAAGTACAATCCACTAGAAAAAGCAAGGGAGAAAAATAGGCCATGCTGTGATTTGGGTCTCATATTTGCAGTAGAATGATGAGGTCATGTTCTGGGATTGTAGAATGGATTGTACCAGTTGGAGACTATACAGGTGGGGAGTAGCATTTCCAATGTTCCCCCATGTTTTTAAAAAAACCCACAAAAAACCTGCAAGGAAAGAAAACTGCACATGCATGTGCTGCTGTGGGGATCTTTGGCTCTCCAGATGTTGTTGGAATCCAACTCCCAGCATCCCTGACCATGCTGGTTGGGGCTGGTGGGAGTTGTAGTCCAATAACATCTGGGGGTCATAGATTCCTCACCCCTGAACTAGTGCAGCCAGGGGAAATGCACCGTGTGTGTGTGTGTGTTAGTTCATAAAATTTATACACCAGTTCATTATAGTATACAAAAAAATAAATCAAGAAAATCAGGGAAAAATTACAACCCAACTTTAAAACATACAAAGGTTAAAATATTTTAAAAGATTAAAGTCAGCTTAACTTTCTAAGCATTTTAAATTATATGTCCACCTTTCAATAAAAGCAATTTTCAAGGCAGATTAAATTATAACACAAATAATTGAAAGAAATCACAGCTTTAAAAATTCATAATAAGTTTTTTTTTAAAGAAACTTTATGAACAAAAGTGAAAACAGTGAAATCAGAAGCAATCAAACCAACCCCCCCCCCTTGCAATTCCTGTTTTCTGGTTATGGTGAGGTCAGCTGGCTTCTTTGACCTAGGTGAGCATGCAAAAATGTTGCTACTCCAACTCAAGTTTGAAGTGGTACACTACCTTTTAGATTTTAGATTTATAATAGATAATGGTTTATAACAGATTTTAGATTTATAATAGATTTTAGATAATGCTGTATTACTTTTACTGTTGTTAGCTGCTCTGAGCCCCGCTTCAGCTGGGGAGGGCAGGATATAAATAAAATAATAATAATAATAATAATAATAATAATAATAATAATAATAATAATAATAATAATAATTACCTTATTCCTTTCACTGCTTACTTAGATCCAGCCTTCTCTATTATCTCTAACAAGGAAAAGCTGCTAGCTAATGGGGGCTTTCAGCTTGATGAGAGTGGGGGCAAAGCACAACCTAGAAGAGGGCTTTCCAAGTACAGCCCCTTGTACTGGCTATCAGAGTCAGAGGCCACTACAGGAGCAGCACATGTGGCCCCTTACAAAGAAATTAATGTGTGTGCTGGCCCATATCCGCTGTCTCAATTTAAACACCATTACTCACAGCTGCAAACACAATTCCAGGCACTCGCTTGTTCGAGTAATGAACAGCCACTTCTGATTCCGAGACCCTTTCAAAGCTTGCCAGTAAAAGTGGAAGGAGAATGAAATATCTTCTTTCTGAGAATGATGAGCGTTGACAATCTTGATCCCTAGCTGGCAACCCATCTGACAATTATATGATTTGGTGTGACACTCAATGAGAGATCGTTCCCCCCCCCCTTTGTGTGTGTGGGGGGGGGGGAAACAATTGATGGCACCACGCTGGTTCTGAGACTGTTTTGTCATGCTCAACCAGATCACTTCAGAAAAATGTAAAGCTACATTCAGTTGCTTCGTGGGGTTTGGATTCGGAAGAGGCCCCAAGGGAAGTAGGACGAAGTAGGAACGATACTTCTCTCTTTTAAGAAGTGTCGAAAGCAAGAGCACTGTTGCAAAAGCTGCTTTTATGTCACGCCGTGGTGCTACTATGTATCTCTCTGTCATCCATGGATTGTGGAATCATCTCACGCAAGGATGGAGAATCAGTTTTCAGCTCAAGGGTCACATTCCCCTCCTAAGACCACATGGCGGGGCCAGAGGCAAAATAGTCTATAACGGTGCGGGACGATTGCAGAACAAATGAATCCAGCATAAAGGAGATGGAAGCATGTCCAAGGGGTCTTGATATGAACCATGCACCTCTCTTCATCTGTCAAAGCCTGGAGAGTTTGCACTCACTGGGTGTTTCTGCATGAGTTGCTAGTTGTTGTTGTTTAGTCATTTTGTCATGTCCGCCTCTTCGTGACCCCATGGACCAGAGCACGCCAGGCACTCCTGTCTTCCACTGCCTCCCGCAGTTTGGTCAAATTCATGTCAGTAGCTTCAAGAACACTGTCCAACCATCTCGTCCTCTGCCGTCCCCTTCTCCTTGTGCCTTCCATCTTTCCCAACATCAGGGTCCTTTCCAGGGAGTCTTCTCTTCTCATGAGGTGACCAAAGTATTTCAGCCTCAGCTTCAGAATCTGTCCTTCCAGTGAGCACTCAGGGCTGATTTCCTTCAGAATGGAGAGGTTTGATCTTCTTGCAGTCCATGGGACTCTCAAGAGTCTCCTCCAACACCATAATTCAAAAGCATCCATTCTTCGACGATCAGCCTTCTTTATGGTCCTGCTCTCACTTCCATACATCACTACTGGGAAAACCATAGCTTTAACTATACGGACCTTTGTTGGCAATGTGATGTCTTTCCTTTTTAAGGTGCTGTCTAGGTTTGTCATTGCTTTGTCATTGAGTTGCTAGATTCGCCCCCTATTTGGAAGGCCTTTCTCAGTGGGGTTGCTCAGCAGCATTTAACAACATACAATTGATCAGCTACCTTTGGCTAGATGTTCCACAGGCCTGACCTGTCTATTCCAGATGCCAATTTGCCGTGCTGGTTGGGGATAATGCTAGCTGCAGTTCAACAACTGGAGTACACTGTGTTACATCTCTCCTCATCCCTGACGATTGACCTTTCTGGCCAGGGCTGATGGGAGTTGTAGTTCAACAAAATCTGGAGGGCACCATATTGGCTACCCCCAGTCTCCTATATAGTCTGTGTTATGCTTGAAGCAACAGACATCACAAATGCCTGTTCCTGAATCATATGCATCGTATTTCTTATTTCCCAGCGATTTCATTGGCTGCCCCCTCCCTCTCTCGTCTTCTCCCCCTCATCATGATTTAGAACTGCTCTCTGGTCTCATTGCTGAACGAAACTTATGGGATTCTGCATTTGTGGCTTGGAATTGGACTCCTGAGGGCCCCTAATGGACAACAGCTGTAAATAGCACTGAGCCAAATACAACATGCTGCCTTAATAAAATAAAATAAAATAAAATTGATGACTGAAGCCTTAACAATCCTTATCTGTTCTCAGAGGGGTGGGGAAGGAGGGGAGCAAAGCATGTTAATTGAGATGCCTTGTTCCTGCTTGTAGATGCCTTCTTCTTTTTGATCAGAGGTAGGGATGGAAGGGCCTGTCAGTGCTCTTTGTTTCTCATTTTTCCAAACTTAAATTCACTTCCCCACAATTCTGCAACAATCTGTGATTTCTTTTTTGTTAAAAAAACCCCTCATGAAAATTATCCAGCATTTTAGCATGAATTTCTCCTAATAAACCCATTTTTTGTATGCAAGCAATTTCCCCCAATATAAATAATTTCTATGTACATGTATTTTTATGCACACTTTTAACTATTGTATGCATTTTTGTAAACATTTGTCAGAGATCTGTATCGCAAAATTCAGATAAATGCAAATTTTTATGGATGGCTGGGTTTTATTTCACATATTGTTGCAGAAGGTGTGAACTGAGTAAGTTTGCATTAAAATGCAAACTGAAATGAATGTCTCTCCTATCCCTGCCACTCCATTTCATTCTCACTGGCACATTAGTCTGTTCCATCCTGTTCCACCCCCTTGCATGCCATTCCATCCTATTTTATGCTTTTCATATGCACTTTTTAATGTAACAAACATGCTTTTCAATGCGTTTATCAGCAAGACACACATGCTGTTGCAAACATATTTTAAATAAAATATGCATTTTTTTTCAGGTGCATTTTTTGTACACCAAAACTGTATTGCACAATCCAGAAAGATGTGTTGTCAGAATAAGGAGTTGCAAGCAAGCAAGTCTGGGAGAGTCAGATTGGGTTAGTGGCCCACTGCACATAGCATACAAAACAAATTTCTCTCCTATCCCTAAGTAATGCTTTGGTGAGCATGCTGGTGAGCTCCCCCTGGGATGGGGGAAAGGATCAGAATGGTGAAAACACACTCATCTCTTCTGTACCATAATCAAAGAGTTGTAGAGTTGGAAGAGACTACCAGAGTCATCTAGTCCAACCCTCTGCAATGCAGGAATCTTTTGCCCAATGTGGGGCTCAAATCCACAACCCAGAGTTTAAGAGTCTCATGCTCTCCTGACTGAGTTATCCCAGCAAACATATGATGCTCAGATACATGCCTGAACTAGCCATTCAAATGGTATTACTGATTCATCATGACCTCAGATAATGAGACAACCCAAGTCAGAATTGCCTCTGCAGCACCCTAATTCATAGCTGCCTAAACAATGCAAATGTCTTCCCAAGGCATATTGCATGGAACTTGTACAAGGTCTCTTAATGGGCCGAGGTCCTTCAAGGCTGTGTTCGAAGGCCAGTTCTTTCAAAGCGGTTAGGTGACCATTTTGAGAAGAGTCCTTATTGGATTCTGGGGAAGCTGCCAGCCAGCTCAGGTTAGCTATTTATCTCTGCAGAAACCTCATGTGGCACATAACCTTCTCTGGGAATGTAAATAATAAAAAGGGGGAAAGCGCAGGAACCTTTTTCCGCTACATAAAGTCTCATCCAACATATCACATCTTGTTACACTGCATTACGTTCTGACATGCCCAGAATATAATGCCGAACTGCTGGCAGACGTCAGCCAGGAAGAGGTGAATGAGGGTTGGTGTCATGGTTTGTATGTGTTTACTGCAAACTGGAGTAGAAACAGAAAAGAAAAGAAACATTCACAGTTTTGAGAGACAAAAAGTATCAACAGGTGCAGAATTTTTAACACTGCAAACACGCTGCAGGCTGCTATTTGCCTGGAAAAGTGGAGGTTTGGAGGAAATGCCTCAAAAATCACAAGGGAGGGTATTCTGGCAAATCTCCTAATGTCTATCCTAGCTGATTGAGAGAGACAGTGCAGATTAGTAGGGATGGATGAATCTGTCGTTTTTGTTTTTCTTGGTTTCTCATTTTTCCAGCAGTAAGTTCCATTCCCCCCTATTTCCGCATCAATGTGCAATGCTTTCTTTTCAGGAAGGCACATTCCATGTGCATTTCCCCAAAATTATGCATTTTCATATGACAATGCTGCCCACTGCAAGCATTTCTGCAACCAATCTTTCCTAATAAGATATAGCTTTGCATATTATTTTTCACAAATATATGCCGTTTTGTGCAATCTCTTCAGTTGGCAATCTGCATAACAAAATTTAGAGCTTCACGATTTTGAAAGGTAGCTGCGTTTTGGTTCACTTGCTAGTTTAGCAAATGCAAAATTGGTAAGTCTACAGGAAAATGTGAACTGAACAAATTTGTTCCCCTTCGTTACCTGGGAATGGGGATTCTATGAGCCAATTCTTACAGACGTAGGCAGGTATCTTTATACTTACATATTTCTCAAACTACAACTTCCATCATCCCCGAACGCCAGCCACACCAGCTGGTGATGATGGGACTTGCAGTTTTCAAGTCATGTGGCCTGTGGTTTTCCAGGGTTTCAGACAGCGGTCTCTCCCATCACCACCTACCCAATCTTTTTTTGCGTGTGAGAGAGATTGAAGCTGGGACCTTCTTAATGGAAGGAAAAGCATGCACTTTACCACTGAGCTGTGCTCCATCTCCTGATATTCTACACCAGGAGTAGAGAACCTCAGTTATGCATCCCTCCTTGCCTCCTTATGTGGCCCTTTGAATTCCCTCAAGGCCACAACCCTCCCAGCCACAACCCTCACTGGCTCTGTTTTGCACCCTCCTTTTCAACCACCTTTTCTTCCTTCCTTTGTCCCTCCTTCCCAACTGCTTCCAAATGCCCTGTGCACAGAAATAGTTTCTGGATAAAGGCAACGAGGGCCCTGACAGTCTGCAATTGGATTTTGCAACTATATATTATACATGCAGGCATTGTTATTGTTGCACACGGCAAAAGGGAACATTACGAACGTTAAATTGCTTTGCCCATGAACTGCCTTGCTCAGTACTTTCATATCCTGGTGGGGTTGTTTCATGAGCCGCGTTGCCTGGCAACCTCTTTTGTGTGCCTGTGTGTGTGGCAGTGTTATTGGAATGCACTCACCTTTTAAATGAGAGATTCTTGGAAGGGATTGGGCCATAAAGAGAAAAGACCCAGACACAGACATGTGATGCCCAGGCCACAGTCCATTTCATGTCTTAGAGAGGTTTGCTGGATGTGCTTTGAGAACTAAGTGTGGCATGATGGAAGGAACACAGAAAGCTGCCTTATACCATGTCAGACTTCTGGTCCATCTAGCTCAGGCACCCCCAAACTCAGCCCTCCAGATGTTTTGGGACTACAATTCCCATCATCCCTGACCACTGGTCCTGTTAGCTATGGGTGGTGGGAGTTGTAGTCCTAAAACAACTGGAGGGCCGAGTTTGGGGCTGATCTAGTTGAAGGGCAGGGATCCTGCACCATGAGGGGCAATCTTGGTCCACTAGAGGGTGCAGTTTGGTCCAGGAGCCAAACCGCACCTACCTGTGAAGCAGCTGATGGCACAGGGTGATGTCAGCTGATGGGCAAGGGTTGGGATTCAATTCTGCATTCACAGTGCACACAGAACTAGCATACACAGCTAAAGCAGTATATTTAATCTCCCATTCATTTTGGCTGGAGAACCACATTGCAAAATGCAGAGAAGTGCAAATTTCAAATGATGACTGTGCTTTGGTTCATGCACAGTTTCAGGATATGTGAATCAAGTACTGGATTATGGAAACTGGATCAAAATTTTGATGATGGGATAACAATCACTGGGGCATGTTTCAGTTGTCATTCTGTTTGCCTGTTTTGTGTGTTTCTTTCTGAACTTTTTTTACCTGTACCGAACCCTTAGGAAGGGATGGGTTCAGGAAGGTAAGCAAAGTTGTGTTTGGTAAGCCCAGGAATAGCTGGCCTACCTGGTGGACAATAGCCACAGCAATAGCCTCCTGACAGCAACAGAGAAGGACTTGTGTATGAGAACACCATATTGGCTCTGGAAATGCATCTGTGCAGTCCCAAACTTCCCACTGCCTCATCATCCCCTTCCTAAGAAAAAAAAAGGAACGGGTTCAAACTGACCCACCCCTCATGAAGGAGGCTATAAATAGCCACTATCCACAAAGGTTATACTCTACTACTGGAGGCAGAATGCCCCTGTATACCAGTTGCTGGGAATCACATGTTGGGAGAGTGCCGTTGCCCTCAAATCCTTCATGTGAGCTTCCCAGAGACATCTAGTTGGCCACTGGGAGAAGAGGATGCTGGAATACATGAGCCTTCAGTCTTATGAACCAGCACGGCAAAGGCTGATTTAACACATAGGAAACTGCATTCTTCCATAGTTAAACTATGGACTTCACTTCTGCAAGATTTAACAATTCATGGAGAATAATTCTATCAATGGCTGCTAGCCATGAAGGCTATGTTCCACCTCCACTGTTGGAAGCAGTATGCACTCAGGTCTGGTTCAAGGGCTTCCCATTGGGGCATCTGGTTGACCATAATAATATAATAGTAATTTATTATTTATACCCCACCCATAAGGACATGGGTGGCGCTGTGGGTTAAACCACAGAGCCTAGGACTTGCCGATCAGAAGGTTGGCGGTTCGGATCCCCACGACGGGGTGAGCTCCCGTTGCTCGGTCCCTGCTCCTGCCAACCTAGCAGTTCGAAAGCACGTCAAAGTGCAAGTAGATAAATAGGTACTGCTCCGGCAGGAAGGTAAACAGTGTTTCCGTGCACTGCTCTGGTTTGCCAGAAGTGACTTAGTCATGCTGGCCACATGACCCGGAAGCTGTACGCTGGCTCCCTCGGCCAATAAAGCGAGATGAGCACCGCAACCCCAGAGTCGGTCACGACTGGACCTAATGGTCAGGGGTCCCTTTACCCCACCCATCTGGCTGGGTTTCCCCAGACCACTGTGAGAACAGGATGCTGGACTAGATGGGCAAAGGAAACTGCCTCAGGCTAAATCATTCCAGCTACAGTGGTACCTCGGTTTACGAACTTAATCCGTTCCAGAAGTCCGTTCTTAAACCAAAACCGTTCTTAAGCCGAGGCACACTTTCCCTAATGTGGCCTCCCACCGCGGTTGCCCTTCCACTGTTTGGATTCCGTTCTTCGACCGAGGTAAAGTTCTCAAACTAAGACACTATTTCTGGTTTTGTGGAGTTTGTAAACCGAATTGTTCTTAAGCAGGACTGTTCTTAAACTGAGGTACCACTGTAGAAGAGAAGAAGAGGAGTTTGGATTTGATATCCCACTTTATCACTACCTGAAGGAGTCTCAAAGCGGCTAACGTTCTCCTTTCTCTTCCTCCCCCACAACAAACACTCTGTGAGGTAAGTGGGGCGGAGCGACTTCAGAGAGGTGTGACTAGCCCAAGGTCACCCAGCAGCTGCATGTGGAGGAGCGGGGAAGCGAACCCAGTTCACCAGATTACAAATCCACCGCTCTTAACCACTACACCACACTGGCTCTGTAGTTCAGGATTGCCTCCGATTACCAGTTGCTGGGGATCATAAACAGGAGAGCAGGCTGTTGAGCTTGTACCCTTCTCGTGGGGTTTCCAGAAGCATCTGGTTAACATCTGGGAGAACAGAATGCTGGTCTAGATAGGCCTTTGGTCTGATTTAGCAGGGCTCTTCCTACGCTCTTAAATTGATCAACTATTGCAAGCAACCATCTTTCTGGCGTATCTCAGCCTGGATCTTGGTATGGGAAAGCACCAGTAATTCAACTTGCAACATTGTTATGACTGAGAACAGAGGGTTGCCTGCAGTATCATTCCCTCATCCTCGCCTCCTTCCTTTCTTTCTTCCCTCCCTCCCTGTTTGCAACACTGTTGTCATTTCCTAACGCTGATGTCACCCCAGTAAATGCAGGCGGTGTTAGATTGGAGTCGCGAGGGCAGGGATATCCATCATGAGCCGTTGCCATGATATCTACTTCAAAGCCTGAATTTGTTCTGAGGCAGGAGGCAATTTGGGATCCTCTTAAGTATTTTACGCTGATCACTGACCTCCCTGTGGCGTGTTTTGAAAATGGAGCCTAGCATGGGTGAATGGGAGAAATTGCTTTTGCAGAATTGAGGCAGGATGCCTAGGATATGAAAGGCAGGCGGAGAGGGGGATGGAGGAGACCATTTCTTCAACTGAGCATTACATGAGAGAGAACACAACTACCTGCTTTTGCATGGTCTGAGTGGCATGCTGCATGATGGGAAGGTGGCTCAATCCAGGTTCCCAACTGCTCTCCTTCATTAGAGTAAAGGTCAAAAGACTCTTAAAGGACAAAGATAGCATAGGGTGTGAATCTTTTCAGGAGGCCAGCTGCTCAGTAGAATGGAGAGGTTCAGGACAGTACTTTCTGCTGGGGCCCATCCTATGTGTCCATAACTTCCCCTGGTGGACTTACCCAGTCATAGGCAGCAGCATCTCTCTGCTGAGTGCCAGGCAGGTGGATCAGGTTGCCACCGCCAATTTAATTTTCTACAATGCCACCAATATGGCATCAACTCCGGAGTAAAAAGGTAAAGGGACCCCTGACCATTAGGTCCAGTCGTGACCAACTCTGGGATTGCGGCGCTCATCTCGCTTTATTGGCCGAGGGAGCCGGTGTACAGCTTCCGGGTCATGTGGCCAGCATGACGAAGCTGCTTCTGGTGAACCAGAGCAGTGCATGGAAACACCGTTTACCTTCCTGTTGGAGCGGTACCTATTTATCTACTTGCACTTTGATGTGCTTTCGAACTGCTAGGTTGGCAGAAGCAGGGACCGAGCAACAGGAGCTCACCCCGTGGCGAGGAGTCAAAACCTCCGACCTTCTGATCAGCAAGTCCTAGCCTCTGTGGTTTAACCCACAGCACCACCCGCATCCCCTAACTCCGGAGTATTATGGGGCAATTACATGGCAGCTCCTGGACACTCCCATCTGAGATCCTTCATGCATTGTGGATGTTTGAGGAATTTTTTTACTAAGGCCTTTAGAGAGTGCCATGCAATAGGCGCACTGGCACCTGCAGGCACCACAATGGATGTTTCAGTGTCTGAGCAGTGGTATCACAACATACATATATGCATAGGGGCACAGAAGGGGCAAACTGCATTTCTAGAGGGAGGGTAAGCTTTGCTAGACATTACGTTTTTGAAAGAGAAATAATGGTATATTTCCCATGAATGCTCCATCCCTAAGCATATTTCCTCTAACTCACAGGAAACTGCCTGAAACCATCTAGCTCAATACTGTCTACAATGCCTAGCAGCGACTCTCCAGGATTCTAGGCAGAGACATTATCAGCCTTACCTGGTGATGGCTACGGGTTCAACCTGGAACCTTCTGTGTTCAAAGAAGATACTCTCTTGCTGGGCTATGGCCCTTTCGTTCTGAAGTAAGCTCTATTGATTTGGATGGGATTATAAATTCCTGCCACCACCTTACCTGACTTCTGGTACTAGCAGATGGAACTGACCCATGGGGAACTGGTCTCCATATATTTTGATTGATTACAACGGAGAAAGGGACTTGTGCAACCCTGCATGGGTTTACTGAGAAGTATATCCCACTGAGTTGAATGGAACTTACTCCTAGGTACTACCTATAGGAGTCTGGTCTAATTACATGAACAAATGCTTTTCGTTGAAGTAAACAACAAAAAAAGTTACATAAATGATGGAAACTGCTTCCACGAGAGACAGTGATGGCTGCCAAGTTGGATGGCTTTAAAAGAGGATGAGACATTCATAGAGGATAAGGGTACAAATGGCCACTATTTCTGATGGCCTATGTTCTACTTCCACTGCTAGAGGCATGATGCCTCTGAATACCAGTTGCTGTAAAACCAAAGGACAATAAATCGCTGTTGCACTCAGGTCCTGCTTGTGGAAATCCCCCCCCCCCCAACAGTGGTTGACCACTGTTGAGAACAGGATTCTGGATTAGACGGGCCACTGGTCTGATCCAGCATGCTTTTCTTATGTACTTAACGGGGGGGGCTGTTTTGTAACAATTTCAGACTCCCAACAGTTACTTGGGTTCCTTTTTGGTTCATTCCTAAGAGGCATTCTAATTATATGAGGATTGTTGCATGCTGACAACAGTTACATTTTCTCTTTATAAAGCAGAGGTGGGCAGCTCTCAGGGACCACATCCCCTTGGGGGTAGTGTTCTGAGAGCTGCGTGGTAGCAGTGGGAAGACCCAATGATGGATGGAACCAGAGACAAACTTGTTCTAGATTAACTGTTCCGGAATAAAGACCACCCTCTTTTCATGGTTGCATCAGATTAGAATTCCCAGTCCTATACTGATATTTTCTTAACCAGAGGAGTCCACCAATGGAAGCCACACTGCTCCTGTGTCTTGTGCTAAATGCTGTGTTAGGAGACAGCACCAAAGTATTTTTCCTATGCCCAGGAGCTCTAATATCCCAAAGACTTGGAATTCTACAGCATCCCTAGCACAGATGGTAGCAGAATGAATGGCAAGATATCTGTAGTAAACATGGAGTGAATGGCCTCTGTCCCCACCTAGCGAGCCAATATTGAAGATGCAATCATATTCAATTTGCAAACATATGTCTAATCAGCATAAAGCAATCTAATTTTAAAATGGTAAAAGTGCAGGATTCCAGACTTCTTGCTGCGAAACGGGACAGCCGGTGCGTTCCCCAAATCCCTTTGGGTGGCCTGGCATTTACTTCTTGAGAATTAATCATGTTGTTTTGGACGACATGTGTTTTCTTTTCAGTGTTAATGTCTATGCTTTTGATATTTAAGAGAGTGGGGAGTTAGAACTTGCCTTAAACACTCTAAGGACCAAGAGTGACAGTAATTCAAAGTAAAAAAATTAATAACCTCAGCAAACAGAGGCACTATTATAGAAAAGTATGTGAGCTGTGCCCCCTCCTCCTCCTCCTTTCTCTCTCTCTCTCTCTCTCTCTCTCTCTCTCTCTCTCTCTCTCTCTTTCACACACAAACAAACAAACACACCATTTGCAGTCCACATCAGATTATTGGTTTGAAGCAACTCACTGCTTTTATTTCAGACATACAGGGGCTCTCAGCAGACAAGTTGGCACAGATGGAATCCCATCAGGTATGGAGAAATTCTTTGAGAATGTCTAGAATTTTTCAGAGAGTTTGATTCTATGAGCTTAGAACTCTGAAGTTTATTTTCTCACTCTCCATCATGTCATAGGAAAGCCAGGAAAATTGTGATAGCTTGCCCCCCAGCCCCATTGCCAATGTTTTGAATTACCGCTAAGTATATCTGGCACACATTGAATGTCATAGACCTTACAATGCTTACAATTCATGACCTTTTTGACCCCACACTGCTTACTGATTTTGCTCTCTACATACCTACGGATAGATAGAGTGAGAGATCAGGGTTGGCTGAAGGCATTTTGCTGCCACAAATGGAAAAGGTTCACCGACACCCCAATGACTGCTGGCTGTTGAATCCTATTTCAATACTAGCAATGGAATACTAGCAGTGTCATCCACACGTGTAGGCAGAAGGTTAGTTATGGGGTGGCAGAACATTCCGTGTAGCACATAAACCTCTGTCCCCTAGAAGGCCACAGCCAGGGGGCTCAGGAGAAATGGTGAGGTGATATCATGTCAGGAATGAGTCAGCTCCAAGTGAAGGTTTGCAGTCAACTGCAGAAAGCAGCCAGGAGCAGAGAGGTTTAGATGTTAGTCAGGCAGGGGAGAGCAAACAGCTGCAGACTTCGGCTCTTCCTGACCTTGACGGGCAGACTGATAAGGCAGTAGCTGAGAGCAGGCTAGAACACAGCCAAAGCTCACATGAAGCAAAAATAGGCACAAACAAACTCAGAGACAGCCTATCAGAAAAGGAAGAGTTTGGAGCTGATCCACTCAGTCTGAAAAGTCGGAGAATGGGAGGGCCGCTAGATAGGCAGCAAAACAAGAGACGTAAAGGTTGTAAGTTCAATATCTTCTGTCAACGCTGGAAAGAGTCTTCAGAAGGGTCATCTTGAGTAGTGATGCCAGAGGCTTGTTAGAGCCATCCAGAGCTGTTTGTTTTTGTAGTAAATCCTACGCTTACTGTGCTATCAAGCGGGGAACCTGAACTCCTGACATATCACTACTGCCCCTGCCCCAGCATCTGCCACCTGAAGCTCTTGCCTTACTCTGCCTCAAAGGAGGGTAGAAAAATCAATTTCAGTATATTTCAGTTTCTCATTTTTGCAATCTTAAATTCGGTTCTCCATATTTCCACATCAGTTTGGAAATGACAATTTCCAGGAATCTGCAAGGAAGGTGCTTATTAATTTGAAATTGTCAGCAAGATAGGTTTTATTTCTCCACTCCATTCTTCCAATTGTTTACATAATAGTAGCTTATTTATTTGTAACAATCCTTGATCTTGTTTTATGCTTTGTAAATCGTTTGTACTGATCGAAATGTTTCACTTTCATGTTCTATGTTTTTCTTTAAAATTATTTTTTTATAATAAAAAAAGCAAGTTGCCATGAAAATTCGTAGCATTTTGGTGCTATTTTCTCCTAATATACGCACTTTTGTATGCATATTTGCCTAATATACAAGTTTTTGCAAAGCAATTTCCCCCTAATATAATGCATTTTATGCAGCATTTACACAAACACATGTGCTTTATGCATATATTATCCATGTGCATGCATTTTGTGCACACATTACTTGGCTGGAGAATTGCAATGCAAAATTTGGAGAAATGTGAATTTTCAAAGAATGGCTGTTGTTTGGTTTGCACATTGTTTCAGAAAATGTGAATTAGATAAGTTTGCCTTTGACTGCAAACTGAATCGAATTTCTCCCTCACATGCAACTGAGGATAGACAGACTTTGAGCATGTGATAAAATGGCTCTAGTCCACAAAGTCTGATACATGAAGTTTTCAGTCTTTATTGTGCCCTTTACCACTTGTTTTATTTTCTTTTTATTCATGAGGGGGAAGCAGAACACTCCTAGGTCCCAGCCTAGAGATTCTGCCTCTCTGAATTTTTCTGCTAAAAATTGCGCTGAAGCATCTGCTTCGATTAGGCAGCTTGGCACGGAATAAGGAAACAGGCAAACACTAAATCCTACCTCCTGCTGGTTGGAACACAGTTTGTATCCACGCCATGCTATTTCTGTAATCTATTTTTTCATATTTGTGTCAGGAAAAATCAAAAATGCTTTTAAAAGAAGCGTCACTTATTTAAATAAAAGTGTATCCTTGTAAATCATATTGTCATAACAAAATGGATGGCTCACATACTCTGTGGAGCTCATTTATTTTTCTCCTTTCGCCTTTCAGAAAGCTTTTTTTATGCCTGCACTCTACTCGTGACGTATCTGACGTGCATCCCACCACAGATCTTTAATTGCCTAAAAAGGGAGTGTGTTTGTGTGCAGTGGGAGAGATATACAAATAGAAGAGAAAAAGTTATTGCTGGGTCTAAAACCCATCATAAAACCCAACCCGGGTTTTATTGTGCTGTGCTTATCTGAACTGCCTACTCTTGCAGATCGGGGCAGATGCACTGATTCTGCGGTACATAAGAAGCATGAAAGAGGGAAGGGAGTAGAATGGAGATGTGGCGATCAGAGCAGGCTCCTTGGCTTTGCAGTTAATTTGCATGGCTGTGTGGCTAGGCAGCTGGAGGAAGAGAAGTTGGGAAGATGCCAGTGAAAGAACTGGGACCGGAGGGAGTGGCCTATTTGTCATCCTTAGGATCTCCAGGGAAACTTGCCATGCCTGATACACCTGGAACTGGGTGCAGAGAGTACACTTAACTGCTAAAGGGAGCAAAGCTGTGGGCAGCCTGAGTACTCTCCAGTCCCCTTGATGCCTGTCCATGAGCAACAAGTGAGAGTCTAGGCAGGTTCCAACAGGTTCCAGGAACTCTCTTCTTTGTGACCTTTTGTGGGTGAGCTGTGAGTTTGTTTAGGCCCTGGGTGAGAGACAAGGTGGATGGGGAAAGACCTGAGAAATAGACAGGAGTCTGAAGGCTTAGCCACACTTACCTTTCCTCCACTCTTTCCAGGCACAGACCACAATTCCAAACTCTGTGTCCAAACGGCCAGAGTTTCCCCTCGCAAAAACCCACTCTTTAAAGCTCAATCGGAGCAAACGTCAATCCACGGGAAACCAGAATTGATGTTTACTCCAATTCAGCTTAAAGAGCAGGTTTTCATGGAGGAAATTGGGGCACGGGGACATTCAGACATGGACCTCTGCCTGGAAAGAGTAGAACAAAGGGTAAGTGTGGATAATTGGAAGGAGTTGGCCTATATCTTACTAATAAATTCAACATTTGAAACAGTAACTGTGTATATATATATTTTGTAACATTTGTTGTTTAAGCTGTCTGTTGGTGCTTTCGTTTTCTGTACACAGCTTATTTTTATTTCATAAAATTTAAATACTGCTTGATTGTATCAACAACAACAACAACCCTCAAAGAGATCTATTTTTATATACCGAATGGTATAGCAGTATAGAAATAGCCTAAATAAATAAGGTACTTCCATGGGAGTGTGGGAAAACCTCAGAATGTGACACTGGGTTGAAAATTCAGCTTCCTTAGAACCTCTATTTTCATTTCCCCAAGGTACTAGTCCCTATGGCTGAGCAGATACATTCAAATGTGTACAAGGGATGTCTGCTCAAGTCTCAGAAGACAATGAGGTTCCTCAGTAAGATACCTGGGGACATGGTTTCAAAACTCTGATTATCTCTGTCCTTTCCTGTAAGGAGCAAAAATAAGAAATCATGCAAATATTCTCCATTTGCATAATTTTAGAGGGTGCACAGTTCAGTTCTCCCTGGCACAAAATTTGGATAAAGCCTAAATGTCATGGGGCAGCGATGTATCACATCCTAAAGTAAATAAGTGGGATAGCATAAACTGACTGCATCGTTGTTATTTATTCATACCCCACCTTTTCCCCAGAACTGGGACTCAAGTTAGCTCACAAAAAATGAAAGTAAATTCAAATAAAGCACACATGGATAAAGCATATAAATAGTTATGATTAAAAAGCAATTTAACTATATATGGAATTAAAATAATGTGTGTATATATATAATGTGTGTATATATATATATATATATATATAATAATGTGTGTATATATATATATAAGCAAATATATATATATATATATATATATATATATATATATATATGCAGGTTTTGGTGTCCTCGGGTGTCTTCCCGTGTAAAAGTTGGGGTGTCTAGGCGACGTTTCGACGAGGTCTCACTCGTCATCTTCAGGCTGGTGCTTTCGGCTTCTTGTTACTGGAACAGAGCGGGATCTCAATGTTTGAGTTCCTATAAATACTGTAGAGGGGGTGTGGTGTCTAGCCTCCAATGTTCTGGGCAGAGAGGAAGTTCCCAGGCTAGTGTGCCTTTTCTTCTTTTGTTCCTTAATTACTTGAGAGATACCTTGAGTGATTTCTTGAGTGATATCCTGAGTACCACTTAGGTGGGTCATTAGGTGTGGATTAGTTGCTAAAGTCTTTGTGTCTTGACCTCTTGAACTTTGTGAAGAGTTTTCCTGAGAAGATGGCTGTATTGCACTTAGTTGTGCTTTGGCTTGGCTTCGTGTATAGGGGCGAGCTGTGGTTAGCCCTCCCCACAAAAACTGACACCAGATCCAGAGGCACACAGAACGCCAACACCAATCAACCACACCAGACCCAAACCCAGACCCTCTCCACAGATGAATTACTGACACCATCCAGTAGCCAATCCATGGTGGCACCTCCGGATGCTGCACCCCCCTGCAATCCCTACACAGATCTGGCTGACACAAGCCACAAAACCACAGCTCGCCCCTATACACGAAGCCAAGCCAAAGCACAACTAAGTGCAATACAGCCATCTTCTCAGGAAAACTCTTCACAAAGTTCAAGAGGTCAAGACACAAAGACTTTAGCAACTAATCCACACCTAATGACCCACCTAAGTGGTACTCAGGATATCACTCAAGAAATCACTCAAGGTATCTCTCAAGTAATTAAGGAACAAAAGAAGAAAAGGCACACTAGCCTGGGAACTTCCTCTCTGCCCAGAACATTGGAGGCTAGACACCACACCCCCTCTACAGTATTTATAGGAACTCAAACATTGAGATCCCGCTCTGTTCCAGTAACAAGAAGCCGAAAGCACCAGCCTGAAGATGACGAGTGAGACCTCGTCGAAACGTCGCCTAGACACCCCAACTTTTACACGGGAAGACACCCGAGGACACCAAAACCTGCATTCCTGTACCCGTGAAAATCTACGAAAGCATATATATATATATATATATATATATATATATATATATATATATATAAATTGCAGATAGGATGGGGGACAATACAGCACACTATCAAGACCTCTTTCCTTGAAAGCAAAGAGTTTGGCTTCTTTGAGATCCAATATGTAAAAGGGTCTCTTTGCCATTGGTTGACATTTTAGGAGCACATGCTCCCTGGCAGGTGGCAGGTGGTTGGACAAGCCTCTGGCTAGCACCTTGGAGAGCAGCTGACAGGAGAGCAGCACACAGTCCTCCTGACCTAACTTGGATCCATTCCCAAATCAGTTAAACATATGGGCAGGAGAGGGTGGGAGAAGGAGATACTGTGTCTCTTCGCCCACCCCAAAGAGAACAGGAGAATCAATCCTGCTGAGTAGTGTTTCACAAGCATGTTCCCTGTAGGGTACACAATGGCAAAGCAATGTTCCCTGCAACTGGCAAGACTGCACCCTGAGCAAAGGATTGAGCTACATCAGTTTGACTCCACATATGTGTTCCACTGATGGGAACAGGCACATGCAAGCTAAAGCTCATTCTTGCCCAATGTCTCACTCCTTAACAGTCCTGGGCTTGCTTCAGGAAGCCCAACGTGACCCATCCAAAGCTTTCTCCACCAGACTCTGCTGGAACCCAGTTCTGCCCAGTTAGGTTTGATCTTCAAGTCTTTGGCTGAATTGGGTGCATGTTCCTAGCTAACAGTTAGAATAGACAATTAGTCTAATTTGATTTAAGACAGTTTTCTGTGATACAGATGGTCCCACATTTATTAAGGGATAACATCTTTCATTCATCACAAAAGAGAGGAACCCATGATGGGTCAACATGAGATCAGTCATAATGATATAAGATCTTATTGATATATCAGACTAACATACATCTAGCAGTCCATAATTCAGTCCCAACGGTGGCCAGAAGGGCACAAGTAAAGCCATTCACTTGCTATCTGTCTCCAGTGTTTGTTATTTAAGGGTATACTGCTTCTGTGTATGGCCCTTTCATTAAGCTACCCTGGCTTGTAGTCCATCAAATGAAAAATGAAGGCTTTAACACCATGTTGAAAGGGCTGCTGCCTCCCTAGGAGTTGGTGTCATTGTTGATGCTTTTTGCTCTTTTCTTGTTTGACAAACCAGTGTACAAAAAAAGGACCCTGGCTTCAAAGAGCCCTAGCAAGCAAGACATGACCTGATGTGCGAAACACAGCTAAATAGCTCATGCTGCCAAAGAACAGGATTTATACACAGGCATTTAAGAGAGTAGTCATCAGCTCCAGTTTGACAAAATGTACTTCTCACAACTCAGGTTCGGAACACATTCCTGAGCCATACAGCTTGACCTTACAGCAGTGCTTGCTTATTGGCAGGCTAATCAAATATTTGACATTTGGTCAGGCTAAGTCAGGCTTTGCTGTTGTTAGAACAAAGTCTGCCCCTTCAGAGCTGTCCCAGGTCCTGAAGACACTGACAGACCCAGTGGCCTTGTTCTTGTGGAAGATGGTAAGCTGCCATGCAGGCTGTATTCGTTTGGTCTTCAAGTAGACAGCTTATGTGACTGAGCACTCCCCCACAAGAGAAAAATCCTATAGAAGAGTAGCATGTCATAGGGAAAGCTATGCTAAAACTTTCCCCCTATATATACCAATTTTCTGATGCAAGAATTTATTCTTTTTGGTGGGAGGAATATTGAGTTATATGACTCCCCACCTGCTGTCAGAAGTGGTGCAGTCCCAACACAACTACCATTTCCATGAGATCTAGGCCTCTGATTCTTTGGTTCCTGATCAACCTATTGTATTTTGCCTGTTACATACTGTCTTGTCATATGAATTCATCTGTCCTCCAGTCAAGACTGAACTGTAGGAAGATGTCGATCCAGACAGAAACCAGGAACCATGGCAAGGGTCAAGATGGGAGATCAAGACAAATGTCAGTGCTGAGAAGACATCTATTTCCTAGAAAAACTCCAAGGGCCTGATAGAGGGACTCTGAGGTTCCCCATCTCTGACAAACAGATGTGTGTGAGTGTGTGCATGTACATCAGCAGCTGTGCTTTGGTAGGGAAATAGTGCTTTCTGTTAGTCCATTCTTTCTTCCCTTGAAGCCACATTCTACTTTTTAGAGCAGAAGCATTGGAAATATATTATCTCTTCCTCCACAGCCTTCATACCACAGAGAGAAGAGGCATTTGTACCCTCCATGAGGGTCTCTATTGATGATTGTTAAGCCACCCAGTCTCAGGTTGTGAGTATATTTTGCCCTTAGTGCAATGTTGCCATACATAATTTTCACCATGGAAATAAATCTATACAGTCAAAAATAAGGAAGTGCACCTGAGGCCACCATTACAGTAGTGCTAAATCTGTCCCCTACCCTATTGACTCTGGCAATTGTGAATTTGGACATGCTCCTATCAGTCTAGTCCTATTTTGAAGTCTCGCTCTTGGTCACACTAAAATGTGACCAGTTGTTGGTAATAAATGTGTATGTGTGCTTCAAAAGGGGGAGATCAAGACCCTTACAGCTCTCCTTCCCTTTCTCCAACAGTTGCTTAAACAGATTCAGTGAAGAAAACCGGGGGCGGGGGGACAAAGGCTTGTAAAAGAATTATGAAGTATCAGGGAAATTACATTTCCCTCCCCTCCAAAACTAAGTAGCATGACAATTGCAACTGATAGAGCAAATTAAATTCTAAATGCACTGGTGATTTGATATATATCATTTTGCAAAGTGTTACTGAGAAAGTGCTGTTGCTGGAAAAAAGAGTTAAGTTCCAGAACGAGCCTTGTCGGTTCTGAGACCTGATCCAATTATGTAGAGTTCATTAACATAAATGTAAGGATAGGGAAGGACACAATGGAACAAAAAGAAAAGCAAAGAATATATTTCAGTACACTCTGTTTGGGGAACTAGAACTCTTTTGACCTCAAAAAGAGGATTAGTCAGATCCATGGAGAAGTTCAACAACTACGGTACTAACTTCTGTTAGAGGCAGTAGGCCTGTGAATATCAGTTTCTGGGAATTCCACATGGGGAGAGTTGGGTTGCACTCAAGTCCTGCTTGTGAGCTTCCCATACCAAGGGCATCTGACTGGCCACTGTAAGAAGAGGACGCTGTGCTAGGTGAGCCTTTCATGATCCTGGAGGGCTTTTCTGGTGTACTTAAAAGCCTGACCAGCATGACATGGCTGACCAGCATGACAATGCCCCATCTTTGCTGTCCCAAGCAATGTCACCTGAGAAAGGTCTCTATGCATCATTCTGCCTCAAAATGGAGCAACTAGACTGTTGCCTGATATACACATTGTGGATGATTTAACACCAGTCCTTGGCACTGGCTTCTAGTTTGTGCCGGATTTGGGGCCAAGTTCTCTGAAAGACTGCATTCACAAACCAGCCCAAAATTAAGAATCTTCAAGAGAGGCTTTGCAGTCATTGCATGTGGAACCATTTCAGATCTGCTGCAGTTTGTTTTCCACAAACCCCTGCCAAAAAACCCAGCCCTATGTTATTTGTCTCACTGTCTGCCCTAGTGAAATTACATAACTTACATAATTAATTACATAAATTACATTGTCCTATAATATTCTTCACCATTCATTTCAATGTGAAGGAAATGCAATGCAAATGGACAGAGGCATAATCAATCGCTTATCTTGAGTGGACCAAAAGCAAGAACGTATACACTGGATTGATTTCCATTCCAGACATATAATTTTTTTAAAAAAACACATCAGCAATTTCCTCTCCCGTTTCCATTTTTGTTAGAATTCCCTGACATCCTTACTCATGCCCAAGAGGATACTTGGGGCAATTCCTTTTCTGCTGCAGTGCCCCAAATTGGTGGCTTTGATGCTCTCAATGGTTAGAGTGTTAGCCTTGGATCTGAGAGGCCAAGGTTCAAATTTTCACTCAGTTATGAAGCTCAGTGCTGTGGGGTAAACAAGAACAATAATAAGAACCCTGCTGGATTAGGCTAAAGGCCCATCCCATTCAGTATCCTGTTCTCACAACAGCCAACCAAATGCCCGCAGGAAGACCGCAAGCAGGGCACGAGTACAACAGCAGACTGAGGCAGCAGCCTCGGGCAGCAGATAGCAATGATAATTTAATAATTAAAAATATTTTTATACCCCACCCATCTGGCTGGGTTTCCCCAGCTTACAGCATATATAAAACGTAACAAAACACCAAAGATTAAAAACTTCCCAATACAGATGTCTTCTAAAAGTTATGTAATTCTTAATCTCCTTGCCATCTGAAGGGACGGCATTCCACAGGGAGGATGCCACTACTGAGAAGACCTTCTGCCTGGTTCCCTGTAACTTCACTTCTCACAGTGAGGGAACCACCAGAAGGCCCTCTGTGGAGAGCCTCAGGGTCCAGGCTGAATGATAGGGGTGGAGACGCTCCTTCAGGTAAGCGGAAGGGGAAGAATTCCACCACCACCTTTCTCCCAGAGTTCCCTAAATTAGCTTGCTCTGCACCTTTTAAGCCAGTCTGCTGTTCTCAGGTGCAATGGAGGAGGGTGCCCATTTGGAAATAAGAGCTGATTGTCAACCCAAGCAGGTTCTGTACATGGCGGGGCAGGGTGCCAAACATATTGGGCCAATTCTGTTCATTTGCCCAGGAAAATTTACACCATTAGCATCCATGCTCCTCTAAGATCTGAGCCCAGGTCCCCCCCCCATAGCCATTTTAACGTTCACATGACACATGCACATTTTGTTTCAGGGAAGATTAGGTGGGAGGACAAAGGGATGCTCTTATAATAGCTATTAGGAACAGAGGTGGGGGAGAGAAGCAAGCTCTTGTTCAGTTATTAGAAAACAATGGCTGAGCCATTATACCTCTCCACCCCCCCACTTCCGTCTTTGCGCTGTGTGTGTGTGTGTGCCTGTTCCAGGACTACAATAATAGGAATATAATCGCAGTGTGGCAGATAATGAATATCCAGAGCTCTTTTCCAGGTGAGAAGTGCTGTATTGTGACTAGAATGAAAACAGACATAAAGCACTCCTTCTGTGGTAGAGGCTTTTGAGGCTGCTCCTGGGATACATAGCATGAAGATTGCTGCAAGGGGAAAGAGAAACTCCAGAGAAAGAAGCTGGCAGTAACTGTGCCCATTTAGAGCATTATTTTATAGAGTTCTCGCCTCTGGATTTTGACTAAAATGATACTCCGAGTGAATTCTGAGGGTGCCTCTTGGGTAAAACAGACCAAGGCAAGAGGCAAGAAGCCACCTTTATAACAATCCCTGTATCCTCACATGGGAAATGAGCATGCAAGACTAGGGATGGGTGAATCTGAAATTTCAGGTTTCTCACTTTCTCATTTTTCTTCCAATCTCAACTTCAGTCCTCTGCATTTCCACACCAGTTTGCAGAAAAACAGGAGAATTCTTTAGGAAAATTCACCAGCATTTTAGTTGTAATTTCTCCTAATATACCCAATTTGATATGAAATTTTGCCCAATATGCACTTTTTCCCCCCAAAGAAATTTCCCCTAATGTGACTGTGTTTTTTGCATGCTATTCTCAGAAACACATCTCGTTTTATGGACAGATTACCACCTGCATATGCATCTTTCCACACACTATTTGGTTCGAGAACTGTGTTGCAAAATTCAGAGGGCTGCGGATTTTGAAAGATGGCTGCGCTTCAGTTCATGTATTGTTTTGGAAAATGTGAATTGGGTAGGTTCACCTCTAAATGTGAACTGAACATCTCTACATGATGTGGGGTTAAAGGACAAAACTTTATTAAATCAAGGACCTGCAAGGGAAAGAACCATGCCCTCCTTGAGCGCTTTTGCAAGGCAGGAAATTGTGCTCGAAGTGTGATGGGTGCAGTGGCGTAGCTTGGGTTGTCAGCACCCGGGGCAAGGCAAGTAATTTGTGCCCACTAACCCGTGGATTTGCGCCCCCTAACCCGTGGATTTGCACCCCCTAACCCCCAGATGTTGCGCCCGGTGCGGCCAGCCCCCCCCCGGCACCCCCATGCTACGCCACTGGATGGGTGCCTCTTGCTTGACTGGGCAGAGTGTGTGTCCACACACACACACACACACCATAGGCAGCTGTAGAAAGGTAAGAGTAACACAGATTTAGCTAATTTGATGAAGGCTGCAAGGGGAGTCTTCAGTTCCTTCTCTGATCAGACAGTTAACTGATCAGTGCACCTCATAGTCTACTTGACCTTTGACTTTCCTCCCATCATCCCTAGTCATTGACCATACTTGCTGGGGCTGGTTCAGTCACATCTGGAGGGCCAAAATTTCCTCACACCTGTTCTATGCATTGATATGCACCCAGCGGCTGAACTAGAGCTCAACTTTAGGGTCTCATTTCCATCCACATCCTGCCGTTGGATGAGCATTTTGCTTGCAAGTCATCAAAATGTCCAAAACTGGGCAAGCCCTGAGCTCCAGGTGCCTGCCATTGCATGTGCATTCCGTTTTGCTTCCTGATGCCATCCCACATCTGCGATCGTCCAAAAACGATGCCCTCCTTTAATAGAGCTGCCTCTTGGCACAGGAAGAGTCAGTTTAGAGTAGCTCAAAAGCCTGCCTGGCTCTTTTTAAACACTACAACAACATTTGACCTTTTCAAGCATGCCTCTCCAGCAGCGGGAGAGTGACTGGAATTTACTACCAAATCTGGGGAAATGCAGGACTCAGTGAAATATGCCCTCTCTCTCCCCCCCTCCCCCTATGTCACAGTTTGAGCTGGATATCAGAGGCCCAGTAACAGCTCAAGGCTCTCTTTTACCATTTAGAAGAGGAGAAGGAGGAGTTCATTGCCTCCCAAGGACCATATTTCATTGCTCTACCAGACAAACATGGGTGATTGGAAGCACAGCATGCAGAGGGTATTCGAAGGCCATTCCAGCTGGGAAATTAGATAGATTCCCACCCACTCGGAGAATCATGAAAGTGAGTCCTAGCACAATAGCAACCAGCATCACTGCACAGCATCCCAAATATTTATTTCAAGAGCTGGTCTAGCTTCGTAACAGTTCACAGCTAACCCACTCCTATTTTGGGGGGAAGTTGTATAGTAAGGCTGCAATCCTATATGCACAAACCTGGGAGCAAACCCCATAGAAACAAGTGGGACTTGCTTTAAAGTAAACATGGCTAGGACTGTGCTTTTGAGCAGCATTAAAGACTTGTAACACAAGTGCCCCATTCTTGGCCTATGGGTTGTATCCAGCATTAGCCATACTCAGAGGAGTCCCATTGATATTAATACATAGCCATTAATTTCAAAGCATCTCCTATGGGTAAAACTTAGTTGGATACAACCTCATAGCTCCCCAGCTCCTGAGCCCAAACTGACAAGATCATGTGCCTTCAGGGGAGCGCCACTGCGACAAGGCCGTAATCTAATTAAGTTCCTGTTTTGCTATCAGATACGTCATCTCTTTCCTCCGAAAAAGTTATTGAAAAGAGAGGGGGAGGACAGAGCGTGAGCTCTTTGTAATTAACATGCAGCCGTGCCTGTCATGCAGGGAGCAGGCACAGTTATAATAACTCGGGAGTCAATAATTCATAAACCATAATGCATTATTAATCAATTATCGAGGCCCGAATTACATTTAATGAGATTAAGCTGATTGGAGCGCTAAGCTGTTTGAATCGTATTGATTTAATCAATGTGCTTAATTAAACTGTGTACATTTTCCCCACACACAATCATCAGTTCACAACACCCTGAAAAAGTGGCCATCTCAGCCCTTCCTTGCTGTTCTTAATTAGGAGGGACGTAGGGAAATTGTATTTCATTTTTTAAAGTGGGGGGGATAGACCCCCGTTTTTAAAAAAAATAATAATAATGACAGATCAACCAACAGCTTATTATGTGGCTGTCAGTGGAGAGCTAACAGATTTTGCAGAGCTAGCAGCTCCTATGCCTTCACCAATGTGACATGACGTCCTTCAGTGAGGGCCTCACAGCTCATATCCCACACAGTGGAACTGACAGGTGGAGGAGGCTAACCTTCCAGATAAGTGCTTAAAGCATGGGTGAGGGATGTTTCTCAGCCCAAGGGCCACATCCCCTCATGGGAAACCTTCCAGGGGCCACCCATCAATGAGGGTGGGGCCAGCGGCAAAAAAATGGGTAGACCCTGAAGCAAAGGTCTGTGCTATGTATGATCTGGTTGAGATTCCTGCATTGGAAGGGTTTGGACTAGATGACCCTCAGGGTCCTTTCCAGCATTCAAAGCTCCCATTGTTCTGGGCGTGTTTTGCAACAGGGAATTTCATTAATGAGAGCAGTTTCTGAGCTCTGGGTGCAGTACCACGCCTAAGATTTCAGACTAAAACTGCCACTGCTGGAAGGAAAGGAGGAGCTCCCCACTTCCATTTTCTGCCTCCCCATTTCCAGCTACTCTCTGATGACTGGAGAAGGAACCCTCATAAGAATATTAGGGTGAGGCGAGCAGGAGAAGTATGGCTTTGTTTTTTGAGGTCTTCAGATGAGGACTAGACCATGTGAAAAATGAACATAAGATTTTAGCTGCGGTTCATTTTCAGCTTTGTATTCTTGTGATATAAAAAGCATGCCTAGACACTCTGTTGCGGCACCCATTACCTAGGTTTAAGGTGCCATTTAGCTCCTAGTTTTCATATCTCCGTTTCTAACACTGGTCCCTTCCAACGCTACAATTCTATGGTTTTAAGTGACTCTTACCTTTCTACAGTAGGGTACATACATTCCAGTCACCAAAGGACAGAGGTTTCTACACACACACACCACAGCTCTGCATCCTTCATCCAGGCCAGCAAGAGGCATGACCACAGTTCAAGGATACATTCGAACCAGGCAAAAGTGCTCAAAGAGAGCATGGAGCAAAGCTGGAGAGATGCATGGCCTGGTGAGAGTCACATTCAGCACCAAGGCCTGAGGATCTCCTCTACCTGGCCTAGAGCTATGCACAGATGGGCCTCTCTACACTATTTACAGGTAGAGAAATTGAAGTGGGTGGACCATTTCACCAAATTTATCCAAGGAGAGGAGAAGTTCCCCAAAACTTTCTCAGGGATGGAACTCATCATAGCAGAAAGTACAGATACTCCCTTCCTTCCCTGAGGTTTTATTTGCTTTTGCTGCTGCTACAACCACAGTCTGTCCATCATTTTGCACACTCCACAATGCCCCAGAACCAGTGTTATTGTGGGTTCCACACACAGACAAAAAGTGGTGGAGAATATTCAGACGGGGAGGATCTGTGAAATTGCCTTCTTTTGAGGGGAAGATGTTGGTCTGAAAAAGAAAAAAAATGTTCTCGAGGGGGAGGGAATGTCATCTGAGAAATTTTCGCTCAGCTCTAGTGCTGCTTCACAACACTCCCCTGTCAACCAGGCAAGGTAACAATGGCCTCATCAATGACACATTACAAAAGGCAATGATTTTGCTTACATGGAGGCTGTATACCTTAAGCACCATTCCTTTGAAATTGACTTTGTTGCAATCAACAGGGCTCCCTTCCAAATACACAAAGCCTGGATTTAAGTTTGCCATCCATTTCTTTCTGGCAGGGCTCTTGGGACTTCAACAGCTGCCTGATAGGGCTGATAATCAACAGGCAAAGCTCTTCCCATCACTGTGAGCTAATGGAATAAATGGCAGTCATTTACTTTTATGGGAGACACTAAAGGGGCTTAGGGGGAGCCCACTGGGACAGGAAGTTAAATCAGCCACCTGCCTCTGGTGACTCCAGTTTCTTCAGGGAGGTGGAGAGGTAGGTTTATAATCATCTGAGTAACAATGTCACGCCACTCCATCTGACTACACAGTGGCATGCTGTAAGACAGAAGTGGAAGTCCTCTTTTCAGCTCTAAGGCTACATTCCCTTTAGGGTAAGCTTCTAGGGGTTCCATGCTACTGGCGGTTGGAGCCAATAAGCACAGACACACAAACACCCGGGGCTTCTTCCAAGACTGCACCTCTAGGGCAGAGAACTCACAATACACACAGAAAAGTGAGCCAAGCTAACGACTTGGGGACCAAGTCATATCCTGTGGCGCTTGATAATGGAATTATACTGATATATAAAAGTTTACCAATTTAACAGCAGGTAAAATAGACACACACACACACACACACGAAATTGCTCAATAAGGACATTATGATCAACAATGGAACCCAGTTAATTTTGGTGCTGCCTGATGATTATCAAATTGCCATGACACAGACTTCTTCACTGGTAGCACCCGTGTTGCAGAATGCAGTCCGCTCTGAAATATGGGAGGCCTCATCTTTATCGGCACTCTGCTGGCTTTGGCAGATGCACCTGTTCACACAGGCATTCCCTTGATCTCTCAACCTGAGCCTCCTGTTTCAATGTCTCTCCTGCATTGGTCTCTACTACAGCCACAGCAGGTGTTGTAACTCTGTCTCTCTCCCCCAAAGGCACACTCCTCCATTGCCTTCCGGAGACAGACGGGTGCCAGCCATAGATGTTTTCCTGGGATTGATTTGTTGTGTATTTTAGTTGGGCGTGTTAACATTTGTGTAACTGACTCCCATAAACAGTAAACCACTAAGAAGTCTATTTTAGCATTAAATTGTATCTAAATGTAATACAAATACAGTGGTACCTCTGTTTGCGAACTTAATTCATTCTGGAGGTCCATTCATTAGCTGAAACTGTTCTCAAGCCAAGGCGCGCTTTCCCTAATGGGGCTTCTCACCACAGGTGCTCTTCCCCCGGTTGGATTCTGTTTTTGCTTTCTGGGGGAAAGTTTGCTGGCCAGAATGCCTACTTCCAGTTTTGCGGAGGTCGTTCCCCAAAGCGTTCATTGACTGGACTGTTCGCAGACTGAGGTACCACTGTAATATGATATGCACAATGTCAGGGAACTGCCATCGGCTCAGAGGCAAGAGAGAGGGGGGCAGTTGTGTTACAGGGAGCCTCCAAAAATCTTGCAAAGCAATTCCTCTTCCGGTGAGGAGGAAAGCCCCACCTCCAGTGAAGAAGAGGTGCAAGGACCAGAGGATGCTGGTAAGAGTCTTAACACCGCGCCTGATCCAGCCAGAGAGGAGGGAAGCATGCCCTTGCCATCTCCCATCATGTGCAGTAGTTTGAGACCCAGGGAGGGGCGAAAAAGGCTGGGAGTGATGAAACTTTTATGTTGGGGGAGGTACAAAAACAGACCACTCCCGGATTCTGCTAGCGATTGAGCCAGACATGAACTTATGACCCTCTTCACTGTAAATAGTTTGCACCCAAATAAAGCCTGTAAAGGACAGGTCGGAGTCCTGCCCGGTTACTCTCGAGCAACCACAACAGCACCTGACACACAACTTTTCTGGTGTACACATAGGCAGGTAAGAATTCTACAGGCACGTATACACACACAAACACATACATAAAACCATAGGATACTCTCTGCACAGAGGGATCCCACCATGGCCATTGCTTTCCCTTTCTCCAACGACCTCCCAGAGGAATGCCACCAAGAGTAGGAAGACAATGAGGCAAGTGATGGCAAATGTGGGCAAGCAAAGGAAATGTAAATGAATGTGAGGTTTTGCAAAGTGCTTTTAAAGGGTTACCAAAAGGGAGGAGGCTATTTGGCACTGCCAAAAATGCTCCCTCCCAAAAAAGAAGAAATGTGTGTCAGTTCAGCTTTAGTTCCAAACCCCATCAGCTACCACAGTGAGCACTTCAATGTCCTTACTTAACATGGGCGTTAAGTGCCCAATGCTGTGACAGTTTAATTTCTCCCCTTGGTGCAGTTTCTAAGCTGTATGATGCAGCCTGAACATAATACATAATAAAACCTTACACTTGTCATAGCACAGTTTGTCCTGGACGGAATCTTTAATTCCATTGACAATGCAAGAGCCAATCACAGACTCTCACTTAGCTTCCACATATTCCAAAACGAATATGCAGTGTTGGCGGGGGGCGGGGAACATACGAGCGTTTGGGGTATCATGGGAGGAGGGTGATAAGTGGGATGAAATCAGCCACAAATCAGCTTCCTTGGGCCTTCTGCATATTTAGAACAGGAGCATTTGAGAGGCAATGAGAGACTCTGTGAATTCTATGACAACTCCCTCTTTCTTGTAACCCTCTTCCAAAGAGAAGCGACATTTTAATAAGCAGGTTCGTGCAGCTTGAATAGCCGATCTGTTATCTCTAGAATTAGAAAAGGACGAGGGTGCTGGAATGTATAAAACATGCAGGTCTCAATAGATTTGTGCATGGAAGATGAATACTAGGGTGGCTCCTTATGCCTCTCCTTCCCGTGTTCTATTACTGATAAGTAATAAGCAATTACTGGAAGGGACAAGAAGGAATGCCAGCAATCTCAAGCAGCCCTGTGACAGAAATTGTAAATCACGGGACACCTGTAAAGCAGAGGTGGGGAACCTTTTGCAGCCTGAGGGTCACAATCCCTTGTGAGCAACCTTCTGGGGGCCACATGGCAGTGGTGGGAGGGGCCAGAGACCAAAATGAAAGGAGCAACAAATGCAACACTTACCCTTGTACAGTAGGCTACATACCAGCCATGCAAAAGTCAATGGTTGCTGTACACACACATTTTCTCTATCCAGGCCAGCAAAAATCTATTCCATTACAGCCAGAAATGGAACTTGAGCAGGACCAGGGAAGGGAGAGTCTGGAGGGCCATGGTTGCCCTCCCCAGGTCTGAATTTCCCCGTCATTGTCTGGAAAGCTGCAGCTGGCTCAGTATGGGAGAAGGAGACGGTTGTCTCACTCTCTGTAACACCAGGGCAGCTCATAGGAAAGTGATGGCCCAATTCTTGCTGCTCCATGGCACCATCCTGATCACATCTATAAGTCTGGGTTGGGGAGCTTTTGGTCTTCTAGATGTTGCTGGTCTACAACTCCCATCATCCCTCTGGGAGCTTGCAATCCAGCAGCATCTGGAGGGCCACAGCTTCCCCAACTCTGACATAGCCTTACATAACTGGTGCCTCAGGCTTGAGGAAGTCATCAGCCAGAGTAGTTCTCTAAGTCTTCTGAAGCCTAGCTTGGTCTAGCCTAAGACCTGCTCCTGCTTATTTATTCTTTTAGAACCTGACCTC
This sequence comes from Podarcis gaigeae, assembly GCF_964106915.1. Lineage (NCBI taxonomy): Eukaryota > Metazoa > Chordata > Lepidosauria > Squamata > Lacertidae > Podarcis > Podarcis gaigeae. The sequence continues at coordinate 20,306,761 of NC_139690.1, forward strand.
TGCTGGATCAGACCAAAGATCCATGAGAGACCAACATCCAACATCCAGTGGCCAACTAAATGGCTATGGGAAACCCACAAGCAGGACCTGAATGCAACAGACCTCTCCCCACTTGTGATTCCCAACAACTAGTTCTGCACTGAGTTATCTTCCTGTGGCCTCCTTTGGAACCCAACCTCTTGCCTATCTTGGCCTACTTTCCCTTTCATGTGACCCTGGGGCTGTACTCTCCATCTTCAGGGCATAAGGTCAGGGATGTGGTCTGGGGAAGAGAATTGCCCTCAAGGTCAGCACCAGATGCTTCTACTGACACGGAAGAACTTGTGCAAGAGGGGCCCATTGTGCCAATCCCACTCTGGACAAAGGCACTGGAGTTACCTTGCTCCACACCCACCCTAGTGGAAAAAGAGTCTCCCTTGCAGCATCAAACCTGATAACTGCTAAAGCATGTTGAGGTTTGTTAAATGAGGAGGTTCCACTCACTGAATGTGCAGCTAACTACTTGGACTTGCAGCTCCTTTTTAAAGCTCAGTCTCAGGTTGACTGGTGCTGAAACTTGGGTTTTGCGCTTAGGGAGGCTCTCTGGGATGGAGCTGTCCGAGGTGCTTAAGTTTGCCTCAGCCCTTCCCTACATAACCTCATCTTGCTCAATTTGCCCAAACCTAAACAGGATGTCAGGTTATATGGACCTCTGGCCTGATCCATCAGAGCTTTTCTTATGTTCTCATTGCTCACACCTGGTGCCTCGGATTCACAACCAGTACCCACCTTTTCTTGAAATATTAACCCATATAAAAATGTTTGAAATAAAAAAAAGTTAGTCAATTTAGTCTTGAGAAACCACATTGTATATGTCTGCTTTGGGAGGTGCAGGGGGCAGCTCCCTGGGAAAGCAAAATTACTGTAGATGTTGCCATTATGGAAGATTTGGATACTATTTAATCAACATAAACCTCTAAGTAGTTTACATAAAACAGTATAAATATTCATAAGAAAAAATACTGGGGGGGGATTCAAATTCATGAAAATATGAATAAAATTGGTGATTTTAAAAGCAAATATGCATTAAAAAAATTACATTGGGACCCAGGACTTGCTGGTGAAGAGTGGATAATAAAGACATTTATTAATGGTGGTGGTGGTGTCTAGGTACAAGCTCCTAAACAAAAAAGTTTTAGCAGGAACTGAAAATTACACTGCAAAGGCACCTGCCTTACTGCAATGGATTTTGAATGGAAGTAACAGCAGGGGAATGTGGCAGAGTTCCTTGTGGACCTAAAGAACAAAAAGCCCACCTGAGGGCAATGAAAGAAGAGCTGTCTTCAGCTCTGCTCCACTGCCTCTGCTGACTGGGTCTCCAAAGTTCTAGATGACACCCTTGCTGAAAGCCGCATCTTCCATCCATGTGGCTTATCCACAAGTGATGAAGGGAACTTCCATTTGTACCAGTGACTAAAAGGCTTTTAAACATTTACTGTGTTTTTCCAAAGCTTGGCCATTTATGAAATTGCCACAATGGACCCCCTTATCCCTTCCTCCCTGACCCATAGATTAGAGGGCTTGTCAAAGCAAAGCCAGGGGAGTGAGGCATGGGGGTTGATCAAAGCTAGGAGGCAGGGAAATGAAATTTGGTGTATCTCCCAAAAGCTATAATTAACCAAGCTGCTCAGATGAAATAAGTAAATACATGATTATTCAGCCTTGCCCGGAGGCAAGCTTGTAGCACACCACATGGTACAGTCTCTTTCTGACAATTCATCCAGCAAATCAAGTGGATTGCATACTTAGAACATCACTGTTGTTATCATTCCTGGAGCATGCCCCAGATCTGTGTGGCACCTTAACTAGCAAGCAGGCTACAGTTAATATACATTGGTCCCTGAAGCAACTGGGTGCACAGCCCATTTCTGGCCAAGATGCTAAAGCAAGTGACATTATTTGGTGTTACAACCAGTTCAACTAGTTCTTCCCTTTAGGTAAAGGGTAAAGGGGACCCCTGACCACATTAGGTCCAGTTGTGGCAGACTCTGGGGTTGCGGCGATCATCTCGCTTTATTGGCCGAGGGAGCCGGTGTACAGCTTCCGGGTCATGTGGCCAGCATGACTAAGCCGCTTCTGGCGAACCAGAGCAGTGCACAAAATGCCATTTACCTTCCCGCCGGAGCGGTACCCATTTATCTACTTGCACTTTTGACGTGCTTTCGAACTGCTAGGTTGGCAGAAGCAGGGACTAAGCAACGGGAGCTCACCCCATCACGGGGATTCGAACCGCCGACCTTCTGATCAGCAAGTCCTAGGCTCTGTGGTTTAACCCACAGCGCCACCCGCATCCCGTTCTTCCCTTTAGAAAGAACAATATCCCTATTCAGGTTTTCACCACAGTCCTTGTAAGCAGCACTTCCAAAAACAAACATTAGAAAACACAGCCCAATCTGGGAGTGTTTCTTGACAGCAGTGAAAATTGGGCAGATAATCTCAGTTCAGCCCAGGGTTCCATCTGCTGCATTTTATCTCATTGCATATGACTGCTAAATGCACACTGTCACTCACATTGAGTTTCCAAATGGAGGAAGGCTACAAACCAAATGAAATGGACTAACACAGAGGCATCCATGACTTACGGAACTGCTCCAGATCATCGCTGCTTTCTGACTCAGGCATGGCTGTGATTGTCAGCAGGGGACAGGGGTTTCCTCCCAGAGTGTGGCACAGAGTCTGCCTCCTGAAGAAGACTTTCTTTGCATTCCTGGCTTGCTCCAAGATGTCAAGGTGAGACTGGAGAGAGGGGGACAAAAGCAGGAGGACGTGTGAAAAGTCCATCCAAATAAAATCAAGGATCCTTACCATCCAGACCCTCTTTGCAAAAATGAGCAGTCAGATGCTCCTGGACACTCACAAATCAGGGTTGTTGTTCTTTTAATGTGCAATGGACCACAAAATGTGCAGTTAGGGGAAAACTATGCAGCTGGAAAAATGGGCTGGGGCGGGGGAAGACTAGACATGCCAGTGTTTATGTGTTTTTAAAGCACTTAAATGATAGGAAATATGCAGGATGGTATGGACACAAATTATATAAAGGGTCTCATTTCCATACTTTCAAACTTCCCAGAATATATTAAAATACCTTCTTTTGGGGGACCTGGCCCTCCTCTTCATCACCTTCATCTTTGGGCAGTCTACATTTCATCACATCCTTGTAAATACAGTGGTACCTTGGGTTAAGTCCTTAATTCGTTCCGGAGGTCCATTCTTAACCTGAAACTGTTCTTAACTTGAAGCACCACTTTAGCTAATGGGGCCTCCTGCCACCGCCGCACTGCCAGAGCACGATTTTTGTTCTCATCCTGAAGCAAAGTTCTTAACCCGAGGTACTATTTCTGGGTTAGCAGAGTCTGTAACCTGAAGCATATGTAACCTGAAGCGTATGTAACCTGAGGTACCACTGTACCCTGAATCCTGTTTTTGCATCTTAGCTCTATCTCGCACCTTGTGTTCCTTCTGCTGCAGCCAGTGCAAAACAGCTGGTCTGGGGGTCCACTCTGCCTATTGTGACACATACTATAAAAGATGCAAATATCTACCTGCCCAACAATGCAACCTGTCTCTGTGCACCGAGGAATTAGGCAGCTGAGCCGGACCCAGCCTACCAATTCAAGTGCTGCTGAGTGAAAGGTTGCAATGTCTGCATCCCCTTCACAGCAGCTCTTCAAAGGTTGAGTGGTGGTGGGGTTAAAAGAAGTGGCAACAGAGCAATGCGGCAAGCTGGCATTAGCAGATTGTCTCATCCCTTACAGACTCACCCCATACCTGAGCTCCACAAGAGAAAGCCTCCTGCAGATACTATTTTATCAGGAAGTCTGTTCCTCATTGTGTCAGAATTGGCCTTTAGTGTGGCAGCACCTGCCCTCTCATTGCACACCAGACAGACGCCATCTCTGTTTCCTCTTCAGCACCTGTTGAAGACTTTCAATAAGCCTTTTAAGTGGAGATATTTATACCAGTTGGTATCTATTTTTAATGTATATAGTTTTAATCTGTACATATGCAGACACGCATATGTTTGCAGTTGTTTTAACTGTTTTAAGTATGCAGTTCTTTTATATATGTTTTTAATGTGTTATTACGAGATGCTTTGAGATGCTGCTTAGGAAGCAATTCATAAATCAACTAAAGAACAATAACACTGAAGATTGGTTTCACACCCAATTTCCTTCACTTCACCTCCTTCACCCTGCATTAAAACAAGCACAGGGTCACTCCACTGTACCTGCTGGTACCAAAACATTTTCTTATTGGACCTGCTTCTGCCCAGTTATCATTGCTTTTGAAATCAAAGTTGGCCCTCTAGGTTCCACTTGTATGTGCTTGTGTGCAGCAAGACTCTATTAATAACTATTTTCATCTATCACCCTGGAGTAAAATACATTCATTTATTACTCAGAGTAACAGTGGCATTGAATACTGTCCCTCTGCACAGTATGCAGAGGTGTGCTATAAATATGCTTTCAGTTATTAAATGCACATTATATTATGATCAGTGTTTCCAAGTCACTGTTTCCATATGGGATTTTATCATCTTTTCATCTGCATTGTGCAGGTAATTGAGCCCCTGAGTTGCTAAATCACTATGAATTCATTACTGATCTGAAGGGACACACACGGACACGCACACACACACACACATTTTGCATGGACATATGCTGGAAAATAAAACCTAATGGTGCACATTCATGAAATGGGTTTTTGTTCATCATCCATTCTGCAAAAATGGAATTGTTTTCCCATGACAAAAAGTTAGAAGCTCCAGGAGAAAGTTGTGAGTTATTTTAGCTGACCTGGTCAAAGCCATCACTGGGCAGGAAGTGGGGAGAATGTCCCTAGCAATCATGATTTGGCCAGAATCAGGAAATGAGTGTTTCTCCATACCTTAGTACACACAGGAGATGCACCTTCAATTTATTTTAAATGTAGTGTAGGGTAGTGTAGTGCTGAAATTATTCCCCATATTTCATGGACATTTGTAGCATTGTCAAAAAAGCCCTACTTTTTTATTATTGTTTGGTAGTACTTGGAGAAATGTTAATTTGCATTCAGACTCTCTTATTTGCAGTCTCTCTCTCTCCCAAGACCCAATTAAATTGTTATTTACCCCCAAGAAATACTATCATATAGCCAAATCTGACTGAGGACTCAGATGAACAACATCATCTCATTCACTACATGATTTCCACAGACTACTAGCAAATCCAAGAAGCACTGCCCTCACTCACAATTGACTTGTTACCCCATGGCATCATTCATTACATAGCCAAAACTAATTTGCAACAGTACACATAGACATCATTTTCTTCCCTATATGGTCCTATGGCAAAGGACCAGCTGGTCAGGACCCTGGAGAGCTCCCTATAGCTACAGTAGCACTTCCTAGAATTATGTCCGGGAACTATTGCCTCAACAGCAGGCTGAAGCCTTCTTTTATGAAGGCTTGAAATATACCTCTAATCAGCCCACCTCCTCTGAGGGGCTGTCTAGTCATTTTAAGGCCCCCTGCATTTTGCAGTGCATTAAAGGACAATTGCATTTTGTAGAATTTTAATATTATGTACAGACTTTTTGCTTGTGATTTTGCTTGCAATTGCCACAAACAGCTTACAGACTTTGTTATACTAAACAGTATATGAGTTATTAAATTGAATTTAAACTACTTTATTATATAATCTCTGGCTCCTACAGAGTAGTGGCAGTGAGGGTTGCATGGAGACATGTCCTCTGATCTATACAAGCCAGGCAAAACCACATCCTCTGTCCAGAATGCTCCAGGAGTGAGGGGAAGTGTGGCTCTGCAAACAATGCCTCCCACCTCTGCCTCTGAGCCTGAGCAAAGCTTGTGGCCAAACGTAGTGAAACACTGAGCCTTCCCCCATACCAGAATGCAAACTGAAACAAATTTCTTCCCCATCCCCAATCTGGAAATTCATCAGAGGAAAGAGTTTTACCATCATAGCAGAGTAGGTGTAGGGATAATGGTATGCCAGGTAACAGACATCTTCCTTATGAGGGAAAACAATGCTGAAAGTAAGTGTGTAGCAGGATTTCCCGTGGGTTTTTCCTGAAGCTGTAGCCACTATGCAATTTTGGTAGTGGTTTCTGGTAGAAGGAAGGAGGGAAGGAGGGAGGGAGAGGAAGAGGGAGAGGGAGAGGGAGAGGGAGAGGGAGAGGGAGAGGGAGAGAGAGAGAGAGAGAGAGAGAGAGAGAGAGAGAGAGAGAGAGAATGAATAACCTGTTAGTCTCGTTATTGCTGCTGTTGTTTATATACCACTTAATGCCCAGAAGGCTTCTAAGCATTTTACAAAATAGAAAACAAACAATTGCACAACACTGTTACAATACAGGGTAACTAAAAATACACTGTAATTAAAATATGCAGTGAAATAAATCCCATTAAAATATAAAGGGCCATGACTGAAATGAGCAACAAAACAATCCCATTAACATAACACAGCAAGTAAAACAGCAATCAAAGCAGGAGACTCTGGTCAAGAGATCAAGGGAATGCCTGTGTAAACAAGTGAGTCTTCTAGTGCCGGCAGGATGCCACTGCAGATGAGGCCTCTCATATTTCAGCAGGGAATGCCTGACTCAATAGGGTAGCAAAGGAGAATCATATACATACAGGTCCTGCTACCCAAACAATGCATTCCCAGGAAATTGTTCATTAGGCAAGCATTCAAATAATGAGTCGATTATGTCTATTATTTCCTATGGGAACATTTCTAAGCTGTGATTTGTCTGTTCTTCTTCTCTCCCTCCACACTTTCTGCCTGAAACTGGTGTGGCCAATCAGCAAAACTCAGACAAAAGAAAAATGGGTTTGTCTGATCTCTCCTGCTCCCTGATTTGTCTGATCTCTCTCCATCCCTCCATGTTTTCTCCCTGAAATGGCAGCTGCCGACCAGCCAAACACAAACAAGTAAGGAAGTGGGGGAACTCCAGCTGTTTGGATATCTGAATCAGCTGTTCATGTGGCGAGGTTTGGGTATAATTATTTATGTTTGGATAACAGGGATTTCAGATAATGAGTTTTCTGATGGCAGGACCTGCATGTATACCAATAGGAATTTCAATTTTCCAAGTGCAAGTCCTGAGCTAACAAAAATGACACCAGCCATACACAAGCGGAAGGAATTCACATGCCCAGAGGACTCTGGGGGGACAGAGGCAGAAATACCCCAATGATGATTTAGCATGCTCAAAGGGTGTGGAATAGTGACTATCCATAGAACGGAGTGGCTGAAATTCTGAAGAGGGATCACTCCATATTGCAATATTTTGTTGCAGGTCACATTTTGCCGCTGGCTAATTTCTTAGATTCAATGAATTTCAATGCAACACTAAGCTTTTGAAACTGACTTATGACCACTGCAACCTGACTAGTGACTTACATTTCAGAGTCTCAGTTTTTCCAGTTGTAAGGTCAGATTTACCCCATTTCTGCACCAGTTTGTGATTTAAACAAAAACATTTTTTCAAGTTTGCACAAAAAACCATATGCATTTGCTCACACATTTTTCACAATATGCATATTTTTGTACGTAGTTTTGCCTGATACATGAATTTCTGCAAGCAGTTTTCCCCAATATAATGCAGCATTGGTATGTTTTTTTAACTAATATATTATTTTTTATATGCACTCTTAGGTTGGTCACTTCACTGGAAAATACACAGAAGTGCAAGATTCAAAGGTTAGCTTCAGTTCATGTGTTTGTTTGGGGAATTCAATTTAGTGAGTTCATATTAAACATAAGAATGTAAGAAGAGACCTGTTGGATCAGGCCAGTGGCCCATCTAGTCCACCATCCTGTTTTCTTATTGGTCAACTAGATACCTATGAGTATCCTGCAAGCAGAACCTGAGTGTAACAACAACTTTCCTCCTTTGTGACTCCCAGCAACTAATATTCAGAGGCAATCCTAAACTAGATGTGCCAACAGTCTGACTTAGCATAGGGCAGTTTCCTGAATTGGCCTTCCCATATGGAGTTGTGGTAGTCCTTAGGAACGTAAGGAGAGCCCCGTTGAATCAGATGGAAGTCACACCTAATCCATCATCCTATTCTCACAGTTGCCAACCAGATGCCGACGAGAGGGCCAAAAGCAGGATTTGAGCTCAACAACACCCTACCCACTTGAGATTCCTACTTGCAAGCCAAATAATTTCTCTTCCATTCCTACTCCTATCTGAGAACACAAAAACCAGGAGTGTCATTCCCAAAGGTTTGGTGTATGGGAGAGGCAAAGTTTGCAGCAAGCTTCAAAGGCATTCTCTTGTTGCATATATTCAAAATGAAACCGGGGGGGGGGGGGAGGGAGGGAGAGAGAGAGAAGCAGGGTATGCGGAAAGCATTTGTTCTTGTTAACTTTTCTATTAGGGTGACCAGATGGAAAGGCGATGGAATTACTTTTAATAGCGCTGGAGAAGGGATTTCAGCAGGTTCAGCTTCTCACACCGCTGCATGACAAGCTGCACTAATAGAAATCCCCTGTCCTACACAATAATCAAAGGTACAGGAGTCCTGGTTTCTTTTGCTGATCCTAGTTTTGACTCTTTGTAATGGCTGAAGATGTAGCTGTTTCTGGTAGTAATACTCACCTGTGACAACATCTCCTAGGATCGCTTCCCTGTTTAGCATCATAGGAAGCTAGCTGCCTTCCACTGAGTTCAGACCATGGGTCCCTCTAGCTCAGTGCTTCCTACACTGACTGGCAGTGGCTCTCCAGGATTTCAGAGAGGGGTCATATCTAGCCCTACTTTGGAGATGCTAGTGAACCTGGGACCTTCTGCATGCAAACCTGATGCTCTACCACTGAGCTATAGCCCTTTCCCTAATTTTGAAAGTAAGATGTGGGTGGCGCTGTGGTCTAAACCACAGAGCCTAGGTCTTGCCGATCAGAAGGTCGGCAGTTCAAATCCCCGCGATGGGGTGAGCTCCCGTTGCTCAGTCCCTGCTCCTGCCAACCTAGCAGTTCGAAAGCACGTCTAAGTGCAAGTAGATAAATAGGTACCGCCCCGGCGGGAAGGTAAACAGCGTTTCCGTGCGCTGCTCTGGTTCGCCAGAAGCGGCTTAGTCATGCTGGCCACATGACCCGGAAGCTGTACGCCGGCTCCCTCGGCCAATAAAGTGAGATGAGCGCCGCAACCCCAGAGTCGGTCACGATTGGACCTAACGGTCAGGGGTCCCTTTACCTTTTTAAGCAGCATTGTAGGAAATGTACCATGGCAGATGGCAGATGGCCATCAGGTAAGTTTGCATCTGGTGGAGGCACTGATGACCTTGCGCATTTCTGCACCCCACCGTGACCTGGAGCCAACCCAGGCAGAAAGCAGGAATGCAAATGTTTCAAATGTTTAAACAAAGGAAGGGTGGTTCCTGCAGATTGCCCATGGCTGGGTGCTTATGCCTCTGCCACTTTCTGTCTGCGACAACTTTAGCCCTGCCTTGATTCTGATTAAACATATGCACGCATGCGCGTGCACACACATATCACACTCCCCAGGAAAATACAAATCTTAAGAACGGATGTTCCTTCTCTGTCCTCACCTGGTCTTTTGCAATGTATCATTTTTTTAAAGAGCCAGCTTCAAAGGTGATGGTGAAAGAGTTCCCATTGGTTGAGATGAAGAGCCAATTCACGCATTTCAAAGCAACCGCATCGCACCAAATTGCATCCGCAACTACATCTCAGACAATAATTTCCCCTGCCTAGCACCAATTATGCTGTTGCTAAACCTTCCCATTCTGAAGGACTCTGTGATACCCCCCCCCTTATTGTTTTAAAAAAGATATCTTATCAGCATTGTATTAAAATGCAAAATATAAGGAAGAGACTGAAAGATGCAATTTCAGCTGCTGAAATTTACACAAACTGTTTATTTCCCTTGTGTTGGTGTTGTTTTTATTCAGTGGGGCAAAGTCTCAAGATAATCATTCTCCTGAAATCCCATGGCCTAATCATATCTTCTTTTGTATGAGACATAAAATAATTTGTTGACTTACAAGAAAGAAATGGAAATGTAGCGACAACAACAACATAAAGCTGATAGTTCAGTTGGTCAGAGCAGTTGGTTAGAGCTGATAATGCCAAGGTTGCAGGTTCGATCCCCATAAGGGACAGCTGCATATCCCTGCATTGCAGCGGGTTGGACTAGATGATCCTTAGGCTCCCTTCCAACTCTACAATTCTTTCATTCTATGATTCCTTTCAGAGCAGCCTTCCTCAACCTGCTGCATGCCAGATGTTTTGAACTACAATGCCCATCAGCCCCAATCAGTGTGGCCAATGAACAGGGATGATGGGAGCTGTAGTCCAAAATACCTGGAGGGCACCAGATTGGGGAAAGCTGTTTTAGACATTGCATTTCTTAACTCAGAAGATGCCTTCCAGCTTCCAGAAATGTGAGTTCTGATTTTGCTACCATAGTATTACTTTGCACATGCACAGAAGCATTCCCCACCATCTATCTCAGGAGGTAGGTCAGAGAAGAAGAAAAATACATTCTCACACTGACTCCAATTTAGCTAAAGTTAGTGATGACTTACAGTATGATTTTATGCATGTCTACTCTGAAGTAATAATAAATAACAAGATGAAAGACTTACTCTGAAGTACCTAAGTCTCATTGGGTTAGTTCAGGCATAGGCAAACTCAGCCCTCCAGATGTTTTGGGACTACAACTCCCATCATCCCTAGCTAACAGGACCAGTGGTCAGGGATGATGGGAGTTGCAGCCCATCTGGAGGGCTGAGTTTGCCTGTGCCTGAGTTAGTTGAATGGGTCTTAACTCTTTTCACTGCAAACCTGCATCCTCTCACCTAGGATTAAGCCTAATGTGATTTATGTCTGTGTAGATAGCATAGCATGGAGCTGTTAGTCCCATTGAAATGGAAGAAACACTTTAGAACCAAATTACATGTTATATTAAACCTACTGAAAAACAATTACTTATGCAGAGGCTGTAGTTCAATGACAAAACATCTGTTCTGCATGCAGAAGGTGTCATTCTTGATCCCTAAAATCTCCATTGAAAAAGACCAGGGATGCAAAAGACCAGGCACCCTGGAGGACTACTACCAGTCTCAGAAAAGATTACAGGTAGAGAACCTTATGACTATAGAGACAATGCCTCTCTGTCTGGCCCTCAGAACTTTCACCAGACCACATCTCCCCAGAAGCCCTGCTTCACATCCTCCTTGAGTGATTTTGCCTGGCTGGAATGTGTCCTTAAGCTCTGTTCATGCTTCTTGCTTACCTGGAAGAGGACAGAAAGTGTGTGGGATGGGGGGGGGTGTGGGTGTTTAAAAACTAGCCTGTTGTACAAAGGCACCATTTGCATTCATTATTCTGGCAGCTTTTGCCTCTGCACACTCAGTTCAGTGACTACAAAGTGGTTCCTACAAGGGTCCATATGATCAAGAGCCTTGTGTGATTGGGGATACTGCTTACATGCAACTGTTCACACACATATATTTTTACTGTAATTTTACTGGTGTTAGCCGCCCTGAGCCTGGCTCTGGCCAGGGAGGGTGGGGTATAAATATTTTTTAAAAAATTATTATTATTATTATTATTATTATTATTATTATTATCATTATCTCCCCCACAGCAAATGTTGTGGTGAAGACACGGGGTGAAGCATGCCCTGTTGCAGGTGGAGTCAGAGGTATGTTACTCCCTCGCATGCTAATGCACAGAGGAGGCCATTTGGGAAAAGGCTTAAGCCTCCCCTGGATTACAGTTATATGCGTAGGAAAGCATAGATGGAATGAACTATTTTCTCCCCTTCCTCACATTAACTGTGTGTGATCCACATTAAGTCTGAGAGCAAGCAACTTTGCCAAAGTCACCCACTGCAGTTGATGACCAAACTAGACTCTGACTCCCTGTCCTAGTCAGACACCCAAACCATAACACTGGATCACACATTCTTAAGCAATTAGCCTGAACTTGTGATTGCAAGCAAGTCCTATTGAGTTCTTCAGAACTTACTTCCAGCCCTAATAAGTTCCCTAAACTCAACAGCCTTTGCAAAGCAAAAAAAAAAAAAAGAGCACCAGCATTAAGAAAGAGGATATTAATCCAAATCACAATGCTATTAGCATGCAGACTCAATTCGCTGTGCTTTTGAGTCACTTTATAATAGTCAAACCCTAAAGCAAGCTATTTCTCCTTCAAACACTTTGCACTGTTTCCAGCACAGCTGGCACCACCAGTTAATTAATAATCATCATAATTATTATTGTTGCTATCATCATCACTTACTGCGCACATTGTTTTTCATGTTCAAAGTGCTTTACAAATGTTATTGAATTATCCCCCACATCTCCCTTCTTCAGCCAAATTAGCAAGACCAGAAGGCAGAAACTATTGCTATCATTATCCACATTTTGTAGCATGGGAATGGAAAGAAAGGCAACAAATGCAAAACACACACACATATATCCTGGCTTGTATTTGATGACAGAGATCAACATCACAAAAGCTCAGTCTTATTTGTGATGTGAGAGCTGCCACACTGTGGCTAATGCTGAACCAGAAGCTCTCATCTGTGAACTTCCAACTCTGATTTTTCACCTGTGGAAGGAGCAATGAAAAGGGTCCCTCAAACCCCTGACAATTGTTTTTCTTTTTGTGGGGAGAGGGGTGGGTGGAATTGAGGGCATTACACCAGCAGCATTCCTCCCCCAGCATCCATCAGCTGATAGCTGCCATTTGTTCCTCCCAAAGGCCTACAGAACATTACCCTATAACAGGGTCCAACAATGGTCTATCTGAGTTCACCAAAGATCCCTGTTGGGTCAGATCAAACATCTATCCGATTTCCCACAGTGGTCAACCAGATGCCTCTGGGAAGCCCACATGCTCAAGAAGGGCATCTACTCTCCATGGTTTCAGAAGCAGGAGCCTTTACAGATCTACCTGGAGAGGGCAGCAGTTGAATCTGGAACCTTTTCCCTGCAAAGCATGTGGTGTACTACTGAGCGATGACTCTTCTCTTCATCAGAAGCCCTCATTAGATCACCTCTACATCATCCTAGATATATATAATCAACTGGAAGTCAGGTATTTAATGTCACCAGTCCCATGTTGTAGAATACTCTTCCAGAGAGTATTCTAGAGATTCAGCAGGCATCCTTGCTAACTGACCTTCAAGGAGGATGGAGGGGAGAAGTAGAGGCACATATTCTTCTCTGCCCCACTTCTGACCACATGCCTGTGCAAGGTCACTGAATTGGTTCAGGGTAGATCATCCCGGGTCAGATTGGGGCCACTCCAAAGCAGCAGCAGAAGAAGAAGAGTTTGGATTTGATATCCCGCTTTATCACTACCCGAAGGACTCTCAAAGCGGCTAACGTTCTCCTTTCCCTTCCTCCCTCACTACAAACACTCTGTGAGGTGAGTGGGGCTGAGAGACTTCAGAGAAGTGTGACTAGCCCAAGGTCACCCAGCAGCTGCATGTGGAGGAGCGGAGACGCGAACCCGGTTCCCCAGATTACGAGACTACCGCTCTTAAGCACTACATGATTATTATTATTATTATTATTATTATTATTAGAAGAAGAGTTTGGATTTGATATCCCACCTTTCACTCCCCTTCAGGAGTCTCAAAGCGGCTAACATTCTCCTTTCCCTTCCTCCCTCACAGCAAACACTCTGTGAGGTGAGTGGGGCTGAGAGAATTCAAAGAAGTGTGACTGGCCCAAGGTCACCCAGCAGCTGCAGGTGGAGGAGCGGAGACGCGAACCCGGTTCCCCAGATTACGAGACTACCGCTCTTAACCACTACACCACACTGGTTCTCCAGACTGGGCCTTGAATTGGATGGAGGGGCCCATATACAGCCCTAGTTTACAAAGTCAACCAAGTAAAGTAGACCTTGAGCTTGTTTGTTTTGTTTTGTTTTTATATAATTTTTGAAACTTTAATAAATATCTTTTAAAAAAACAACAAAGTAAAGTAGAGAAGCTAAGGACTATAGAAGGTCAGTTTGCAGATCAAGGAAAACACGAGTGCTATTTGCAGGTTAAATGAAAGAGGCAAGGGGGACAGTATGGACTTGCACAGTAACTCCTCCCTCCTCTGCTATAATTTGGGGCATCTTCCAACTTGTGGAAGGCAGCAGTCTACAGTGGTGCACTTCTGATCTAGAAGGACTATCCAGATCAAGAGAATCTAAGAGCCCAAAACAAGCTTGCTAGTTCCAGCCATGGGACCACCTTGTCCAGCATTCTGTTCTCACAGTGGCTGACCAGGTGTCTGTGGGAAGCCTACAAGCTGCCCACCTGTGATTTCAAACAACTGGTATACAGAGGCATAATCAGAGTAAACCCATTGAAATCAATGGACAGGACTACCTTGGGTCCAGTAATTTCAATGGGTCTACTGTGGGTAGAAATTAGTTGGATACAACCCACTGCAATGTAGCACCAAGTTGAAGTGGAATATTGTTGCACAAGGAAAAACACAAGTGCATTACCAAAGAGTGTTGACAACAGATTGCACAACAAGAATCAGCTGTTGTGCAGGGGGGGAACACAGGTATATTACCAAAGAGTGCTGTGCAATGGTATCAGGTGTTGCACACCAAAAATTAACTGTTTCACACACACACACAAAGTTTCCACTGGTGCAACAGCTGCATTGGAATCATTTGTTGTGCAGCCTTTAAACTCTGCTATCTACTAGGGCTAGGCCCCCGTGTCTCCAGAGAAACTGAGGAAATCAGATAAAGTTCTGGTTGCTTGTGACCTTCTGCATTAGGAACCAGCACCCACACACATGCACACACATGCGCACACACATCAATGCTTTTCTCTTCCTATTTTTCACTTTCCCATGTCACAAAGGACACCAAACAGCCAGCAGGCAAAAAAGAAAGGAAAGGAAAGGAAGTGTATGTGGAGAGAGGGGAGTAAGAAACTACATTTGTACTGATCTGGGCAGAATTTTAACTACTGACCTAGAAATAAAAGTTCAGCATCCAATTACCAAGCCCTTGAGCCATCCAGCTTTGCGACAGCTCAGGTGGGGTTAGACAATGAACTGGAAATGAACTGTGGAACGCAATGCCCAGATGTGCCATTGGGAGCCTCGCAAGCTGCCGCTGATGCTCCTTAAATAATCAGCTGGAAAGGAACATTATTGCTCTGTGTGTAATAATTGTAAACAGTTGCCAAGACAGCAAACAGTGAATTAGATCATTTTATAGGGGCTCCCGCAACATCCCCCCCCCCTTTGCTTTCCCACACAGGCACTAGTGTATAACTGTCACTTTGCGGGCAGGCACTAAACCAGAGCAATGGCGTTGGCAAAACCCTTTTTGACAGAAGGTTTTCTAATAATCTCCATAACGTGTTTGGGGTTGTTTTTTTAACTCTCTCTCATGGGAAGGGGAAGGGAAATGATGCCAGAGCAGAGACGTGGGCTGCCACATTTGTCTTCTTTGGGAGTGAGTTGTCCCTGCTCCCCGACTGCACACAAATACCTCCAGAGGAAGACAAATGTGAGTGGAGTTCGGACAGCGTGTGATCTGCAGACTCGTACATCTCACTTCCCTCTGTCCTTCAGCTCAGAGCAGTCATTCCTGAACTGTGACTAGTTAACAGGAAGAGTGATGCTGCTGTGGCATATGTTAATTAAACTCTGCGACTGCGGCAGTGCTTGGAATGAACACGTTCAATTTAATGGAGTCAGCTGAATTAGTTCAAAAATCTCTGAACTGCACCTGGAAGAAGCTCCCACAATTGCCAGGTTAAGCGAACATGAATAAAGATCATTTTGGAATAGAATGTGGAGTGTATAGGGTTAATCTCCTGAATGTCCTACATCTGGGAAGGCGCTTCCTACGTAAAACAACATGCGGACTTTTCCTTCTTCTCACATGGAAAGCAATCGCTGATCGCTCTGCTGCTGTCTAGCAGGATTTATGCACAGAGGAAACGTGCTGGACAGGCAGCAATTCCACATAGAACTTTGCACAATTTCTAATTCATCTTCAAGTTCATTCTCTCTCTCTTTTCCTATCTAGACCCTTTGGGCCTTTAAGCTTAAAAATTGTCATTGTTAGAGAAAACAAATGTTTAAAATTCACATTCTGCTGTGTGTGGGCATTGATATTCCCTTAGCCTTCTTATGTATATTTTATACACCAGCACAACTTGTAGCATTTTGAAGGCTGAAAAAATATATATTGCCAGGGCCCATTTGGATGACTTCAATTTAAACTGGACATTAATGAAGCTGGTTGGTTGGAATCAGTCCACACAGTGATGGTGGGTGGGTTTCAGGGAGAGAGGCATGGAAATCATTTGGCAACTGTATACCACAGTCTTGAGAGTCCAGGTTTCCCAGTCTTGAATCTCTTGAGCCACATGTCAAAAGAATTCCAAGAAGCAGGTCATGTCCACTAATGTCAATGGGTTTGTTCTGAGTAGGACTAGCACTGAGGACCATTGAGTGGACTCAGACATATAATTCTCTCTTCCCTCTCTCTGTTGCAAATTGAAATTGTAAACTCCTCAGGACTAAGACCTGTCTTCTTATCATAGCTGTCAACTTACAGATTTGAAAATAAGGGACCAGCAGCCAAAATAAGGGACCTGCAGCCTCACCTGTTCCAGGCACTCCAGTCTTCCTGTCCTCCTGCAGTCTGGTCAAACTCATGCTAGTTAGCTTCGAGAACACTGTCCAACCAACTTTGTAACCAGAGGTTCAACTGAATAGAATCTGAATTACATGCACCACAAGGCCTATGCAGCCTCAACTTAAGATGGCTCCCCAGCCTGGCTTTGCACTGCAAAGTTTGCAGCAGCATGTGCAACAAAATGGCGTCCAGCATTCAAAAAACCCCTCAGCTTGCATTAACTAGCCACACACAAGGCATGCAAGCTCCATCCCCAGTCGTTCTTAGACTTCTTATTGGGTGAGCAATACAGACAAGCAACACAGTTGGAGCCTCTCTCCTCCCTGGCCGGCAGGGAGGGAGGGAGAGGAGCTGCTTCATTTGAAATTTAAGGGACATCATTTAAGGGACATTTAAGGGACATCCATCAATAAGGGACAGCAGCGGGACATGGCGCTGGAATAAGGGACTGTCCCTTCAAATAAGGGACACTTGACCGCTATGCTTCTTATATTTTATAAGGTGTTATGCACAATGGTTGGGTGTGTGATGAATAGACAGGTTTGCATCCAATGTAGCACTAAGCTAAAGTCACTTAGTGGTATTTTTTTCCTTTGGTGAAATGTTGTACAAGAGAATCCATAAGCTGGTGGCTAGTAATTTAGTTGCACAAGAGATTTGCAATCTGTTGTGTAATGAGTTTCTGCTAGTGCAACAATTGCATAGGATTCCTCTGTTGTGCAACGTTAATGTTCTCACACCCACTAGAACAAGAGTGGACAGGGAATGCTGTAAACAATCCATAGTTACTGTAGCTACTAAAGTTAACTTGTATGTCTATGGGTGTGCCTGTATGTTTGCAAGCACTGTTATCATTCTACTTCCATAAAGTTATCCATTTGCTGTTTGGAAGTGCATTTCTAAAGCACAGTAGGGTCCTGATCTCTCTCCCTGCCCCAGAGAACATGGAACATGTTGTGGGCAACTTTGTTACACAACGGATTATGCAAACCTGTTTCACAACGAGTTCCGCCAGCACAACTGTTGCATTGGGCATCCTCTGTTGCGTGACATTAAAACACACCTGTCCACTAGCACAAGAGAGCTTTGGATGCAGCCCAATGCATCCAATAATGAACAAAGGAGGTTTTCCACCTTGGACAGTATCTAACATTTGCGCTCAAATTGTATGTGAGTATTGGGCAGGGGCAGAGGGAGTGGGGTTCAGGAACTATGCCAAATCCTGTTTTAAATGCACTCTCTGTATTGCAAAAACCCACATTCCCCAGGCCTATTTGCATTCCTGGATGAGTTTCAAAGTAGTTTCTTGTCCTTCAGCTGTTCATAATAATAATAATAATAACATGTATATAGAGTGCTAGAGTATTCGAAGTGCTTTGCATTCATTAGAACAGTAATCTTCAGAACAGTCCTGTCATATCAGTTGGTCAGTATTACTTTTCCTGCTTGTTACAGATGTGTAGAGGAGGAGGAAAAGCTGATAGATGGTGATTCTCCCAAGGCCATCACTGGCAGAGGGATTCCCTAGGTCACATCTAACATAGGAAGTTGCCTTGAACTGAGTCAAACCACTGGCTCCATCTTGCTCAGCATTGCCAACACTGACATGCAGAGGCTCTCTGGGGTTTCAGGCAAGGGTCTTTCACAGCCCTACAGGGGTTGAACCTGGGAGCTCCTGCATGCAAAGCAGATGCTGTACCATTGAGCCACAGGCCTGAAGTTAATTTGCCAAGGCTGAGCTAAACATTCAGTCTCAATTTTGGGACTAGGGCTGGTGCAGCAGCTGCCAGAAGCTTTGAACCCATCCACTGCCTCAAACTGCCCTTCTTCACTGCCAGTTGTTTTGCAGTGTGTTCCTTGCAGCTGCTGCCATTGTTGGTTTTCGTCCTACAATTCCTTTCTGAATGATGCTGAAAGGTGTTATGAATGATGCATAGTTCAAAGCAGAATTGATGGGGAAAGAGAAATGGTGAAGACCAACCAGCAGAAAGAGCACCACCATTGATAAGTTCACTTCTAGGCCCATTTTTATTTTCATTGCTGCCCATAAGGGCTATTCATCAGTATTAAAATTATATTGAATACCAAAATTGGTGCCACAGTTGCACCCGAATTTCACAGACGGGAAAATGAGAGCCCATCCCACTATGTATCCTCCCAGGTCGGACTGGTGAGGCTTGAAAAATAGAACACCTTTAGGAATTTTATCAGAAAAAGTCATTTCTGAGAAATTTCAGCCTACCAATTATCTAAAGAAAATTGATGATGTGTGAACTGGGAAATCAGATTAGATTAGAGGAATCCAGGCAGACGTTGGGGGCAACAGTGATCCTAGACAGATATATGGGTGGATAGGAATCAGATGACAGAGATGAAGAATGAAACCTTTCCAGAGCACACCAACATAAAATTCAGCACATTTCATATTCTGGGGGAACAAGTGGGGGTGGGGGGAGAGAGAAAGAACAAGCCAGTCCTATCCCATCATCTGTAGCCTATCCCTTTCCAGATTATGATTAAGAACTTAATTGCACTTTCACAGTTTAATCGTACCAGTCAGCTGCTATTTAATCACTGCACAATAACGGCCTTGTTAATGACATTAGGGCCCATTATGACTGTAATCAGCCTATAAGCCTTGCATCCCCTACATCTGCTTGCGCCCAAGTCTGCCAGCACTCGGGAAAGTCGTTCATGCCAGGAGAAAGCAGGAGGGAGGGAGGACATGCAAGGAGGGGAAAGGGGGCCATTGATCTGGCTGGAAAGTGGAGCAAGGTTGCTAGATCAGGATGGAAAGGGAAAAGAATAGGGAACAGAGTGTCATGCAGTGAGAATCTCCTGTTAAAAGCTAGCTTGCAACAAGGGCCTAAGAGGTGCTGTAAAAATCATAAGGAGTAAAGAAGTGGGTGCCCTAAAATCAACTATTTGAAATTGCTTCAAAATATCAACAGCAGAAGGAAAAGAGAACATTGTTTCCCAAGGCAGCTAATAGGATCAGGGTTTTTCTTTTCTTTTCTTACATTATGGAGTACTGCCACCTCTCTTTTTTGCTGCTCATGGCAGCCATTTTGTGTGGGCACCTGCGGCCTTGGGGGGATTTCTTTCAGAGAGGCAAAATAGTACATTATTTTCAGGGTGGGGAGCTCTTCATTATAGCAGGGATAGAGAACAGAGAACATCAGGCCCCAGCAGCTAAAGGCAACCATCAAGCCCTATCTGTCTGGCCCTCAGAACTCTCCTCAGAACACACCCCTCATTGGCCCTACTTCACACACTCCTTAGGAGTCTCGGCCTGGCTGGAATTTGTCCTTGAACGCCATTTGCTGGCTGGTTGAGAGGGGTGTGTGAGTTTATGTAGAAACTAGCCTACTGTGCAAAAGGGAAATTCGCATTTGTGGTTCCGCCCACTTTTGCCTTTGGCCCTGCCCACCAACGGCATGTGCCACCCACCCAAAAAGGTTGCACAGAAAGGAATGCAGCCCTTGATCTGAAAAAGGCTCCCCAACCTTGCATTACAACAACAATGGTTTTCCCCTCCTTTTTTCCGTTTTGATTAAAACCCTTTTTTACTCCTGCCATAAACAACAACGGTAAAGTCACTACCAGTGGTCACCCATTCCAATGCCATGACCAGTCCTCAATGCTGGGGCTCATGTGTGTGTGTATTTGTAGTGTGTAGGGAGTGGCAACATCCATTGGGGTTCCATCCTACTGATAGCAAATCTACCACTTTCATTCCTTTGTTTGGAAAAAAACCCAAGTCTATCCCATCCATCATTGTTGCCAAGGCAACATTATACGAGAAGTAAAACAAGCTTTCAAAAAGCATTGGGTGGGGGGAGAGAAGTTGCTCCTGATAGTAAAAACACATAGAATTTTCACACCCACGTAACTGAAAGTTGCAAGGGGTTTTGAAGGAGGAGGGCTGTTCTCAATCCCAACGTGTAGGTCAAATGTTCCTATTGGAGAAAATGTCACTCAGTATTCATGCTTAAAGGTAAAGGTAAAGGGACCCCTGACCATTAGGTCCAGTCGTGACCAACTCTGGGGTTGCGGCGCTCATCTCGCTTTATTGGCCAAGGGAGCTGGTGTACATCTTCTGGGTCATGTGGCCAGCATGACTTCGCTTCTGGCGAACCAGAGCAGCGCATGGAAACGCCATTTACCTTCCTGCTGGAGCGGTACCTATTTATCTTACTTGCACTTTGACGTGCTTTCGAACTGCTAGGTTGGCAGGAGCTGGGACAGAGCAATGGGAGCTCACCCCGTCGTGGGGATTCGAACCGCCGACCTTCTGATCGGCAAGTCCTAGGCTCTGTGGTTTAACCCACAGCGCCACCCGCATCACCCGCATTAAAATTGGAAACATGGACAAAGCCCTCATGAAAATTCACCTGCATTTTAGTGCACATTTCTCCTAATATTTTGCCTAACATACACATCTTTGCAAAGCACTTCCCCTAATATAATGCATTTTTGTATGCTATTTACACTAATATATACATCCCGCCTATCCCTTGCACACTTTACCCCAGCATACGCATTCTTGCACGCAGCAAGGGAACTACTCTACAATATTTGGAGAAGTGTGAATTTTAAATAATGGCTGGGTTTGGGTTCGAGTATTATGTATTACATACATTCAACATTAAATGAGAACTGAATTGAATTTCTCCCCCATTCCTATCTGTATGCATGTATTTAAAACTGATAACTATTTTTTAAAAACAAAACACTAACTTGTGTGGCTAGTAGGTGACTGCAGTTGCATCCATTGCAAATGGTTGCCCACAAAGAGAAAGAAACCTTCAGACTGAAAAATGTTCTCCCCACCACTGCCCTAGAAAAAACAACAATGATGTTTTTGTTCTCCATCATTTTGTAGCCCCTATGATCTGCATTTACAGGGTGAAGTAGAATTGGTAGTGCAAAGTTAATGGGGTAATAATGACTAGCAGGAAAGGAAGGAAAGCCCAAGCAACATTCTGGAAGAGGAGGTGGAGTACACTTACTTGTAATAACAGATATCATAGCCCACCCGAATCCAGTGAGGTCTGCCCTGGAGAGCTTCCTTCACTGAATACATGACCGGTTGCATGCCTACACAAAACAAAGGCAGTTTTTAAAAAGGCGATATGATGTCCTCTGCAACTGCAAAACAGCTGTTTTACCCAGGACATTTCTTAGGTGAAGACAGACACTTTTCAGGTGAAGACAGACATAATACGTTAAGTGCAGTGAGGTTGCTCTGAAAGCAGTTCTGCACATACTTTTCTCTCCAGAATTGAGCACTGAAGGGCAGGGGAACTCATTCGTTCTGCAAGTTTGAGGCAGAAGCCGGCTGTGCATAGCAGTAATCAGTTGCTTGCTGTGCGTAGCATAACATCACCAAAAACCTTCCCTGACCCCAAACAATGATGCAGATTTGCACATCCCTCTCCTCTTCTTCATTAATAAGAGGGGTGTCCCCATGTTGCATTTGAGCATACAGGCTTTGTGCCCAAACAGTTGACTTGCACAAATGAACATGTTGCGCTATTTCACACCAACACCTGATAAGACAGCTTGTGACAAATCAATGGGGTTATGCAAAAGTTCATGCAGTGGCTTTAAAAAAATGTGGCTCTTTTAAACCAGACTTTCCAACTGAAACTTTGGGCAAGGGGCAAAATGCATGGCAGCAGTGGACTAGATGACCCTTATGATCCCTTCCAACTCTACAATTCTAAGATCTGATACTGTCATTTCAACCATGAAGGCAGGAGGAAGTTAGAATTGTCTCATGGATGAGGGACATGTGTTGTGAATTCCCATCATATATTTAGTCTGTCTTCACCATACTCCCCACCCCACCCCACACTCATTCCACAACAAAAAGGTAAAGGTAAAGGACCCCTGACAGTTAAGTCCAGTCGCAGATGACTCTGGGGTTGCGGCGCTCATCTCACTTTACAGGCCAAGGGAGCCGGCGTTAATCTGCAGACAGTTTTTCCAGGTCATGTGGCCAGCATGACTAAGCAGCTTCTGGCGAAATGAAACACCGAAACCAGAGCAGCACATGGAAACGTCATTTACCTTCCCACCAGAGCGTTACCTATTTATCTATTTGCACTTTTTGGCGTACTTTCGAACTGCTAGGTTGGCAGGAACTGGGACCAAGCAATGGAAGCTCACCCTGTTGCAGGGATTCGAAGTGCCAAGCTTCTGATCGGCAAGCCCAAAAGGCTCAGTGGTTTAGCCACTGCCAATTCTCTGCTTAGTTTTCATTAAGGCAAATACATGTCAAGAAGTCCTTAACTTCTTTGCTTTTAAGAGAAAGCTTTTTAATCAAGATCATCAGGTGACAGATCTGGAGAATATAACAAACATTTCTCCAGGGCAAGAGATGGAAAATATCCAAACTACAGACACAAATCTCATTTAACATTCACTCTTTGGTAAATGGGAGAGATGGAGGTGGGCAAGGCTGAGATCGCTAGGAGAGAATTCTCAGTGCTCTCACCATTACAATTCCTGGAATTCTTTGAAGGAGACCAAGGGAAATAAACATTTTTTAAATGGGGGGGGGCGTGCCTTGTCATTGAGCAACATGGAGGCCTAACTCTGCATCTCTGCCTGGAATCAAAACTAATCAAACGGCATAGAAAAACATTTTTGAAGAAATAATATTATAAATTTGAGGGGTATAATATCAAGACCATTGTGGAATGCAGCAAAATTGGCGGAAATGCAGGACGTGTCTGAAAGTCAGCCAAATGAATCAGCCCTGTCAGATTCCGACAGTGATCTTAACATGGCACTTAATGACAGTAAGGCCTGCAAGGGAGGGAAAATAGTGAAACAAAAACATAGCCAGAATCAGATTATTGTACATGCAGGTCTTGCTCTCCAAACACAATGCGTTCTCAGGAAATTGTTTATTAGGAAAATATTCACATAATGAGTTGACAATTTCTATTTATTCCTATGGGGAAATTTCTGGTATGTAGGGTATGCATTTTTGTGTTTTTATATTGTAAACCACCCTAGGACCCTTGGATGAAGGACAATACAGGAAAAATATATTGTAATAATAATACTGTAATAATAGCAGCAGCAGCAGCAGCAACAACAATTCCTATTCTTATTTCAAGGACTTCTCACAGGACTATCAATGAAACAATTAAAAAATGGGAAGAGCTTTTGGAATTCTTTAGTAGTATACACAAATGGAACAGAATTAGCAATAAAGTGATTTGTCAGCATAAGCTGAGAAGAGAACTGAGTTTCCCTCATTTTTTATCAACTTAATCAGTGCTTTTTTCTGGGGGTATTCAAGGGTACGCAGTACCTGGACTGTTTTTTCTAGAACAAGAGCACTTGTTAAAAGTGTGGCACTTACTATAACAACTTCATGGTGAGTACCAGCACCCTTTTTTCAAGAAGAAAAGCACTGACAAATTTATGCATAATCTGTGTGGATTTCTCAATCCCTTGGAAAGGTACTGAACTGTCGATTGATTCCTCTTGGCTGATGGCATTTCAAAGTTCATTTCATAGGCAAACTTGGCCCTCCAGATGTTTGAGGACTACAACTCCTATCATCCCTGAAAACTGGTTCTGTTAGCTAGGGATGATGGGAGTTGTTGTCCCAAAACCTCTGGAGGGCCGAGTTGGCCTATGCCCATTCAAGAGTTTTGACTCTTGTTAACCCATTTTTTAAGGCTACGATTCAGGTTTGCAGGTGTTGGGCTAAAAACTTAGCACCATATAATTCCCCCTTAATGCTCATTTTGGAACATGCAGACTTTAGGTGTGTGGATAAATATTGCCAATTGCATCCTGGGAATCAAAAGGAGTTTATAGAGTATGTGACCTTTTTAAGAATGGTAAGCCCCTTTCAGAGACAGAACTGCTCCAAATATTAGATGACATTCACCCAGCCTGGTTTCTAGTATTGCAAGTAAGATCATTTGCATGCCACCAACTAAGAATTAGAAAAGACGGATGTCCTTTGACTTGGTTTGAAAATTTAATTTTACAGGGTAGACCAGGTTCCAAAGGAATGATTTATTATATTTACAAAGCTCTTTTTACTGAATGGACAGGTAGCTTTTTTTAGTCCTAAAAGTGTGTGGGAAACAGATCTAGGGAAAGAATTAACAGATGAAACTTAGAATGATATAAGGGGCAAAACACCATTCAAATTTACGTCAGCTAAAATACAGGCCCCACTTAAGGTTGTCCATAGGTGACACTGGATCCCTGTAAAACTTAACAGAGTCAACCCAAGCATCTCACAGGATTGTTGGTGAGGCTGTAGGAGGAATGGAGATTTCTTCCATCTTTGGCGGGAATGTCATTTTGTGATGTTTTGCAGAAAAAAAATCAATTACATATCTTTCCTCCTGATCCAGCATGAGAATCGTTTATTAATGAGTCAGACTTCTGATGGTTTTCAAATAATTCACTGAGAATTAGTAGCCTTGCTGTTTATTGCAGCAGGAATGGAAAGATCATGTCATTGGAAGATGACTGGAGTCCACTATGCAAGACAGAATATGGGGCATAGTGTTATCAGAGCAATTGGTCTATCACAATTGAGTGGTTACTGGCATTGCCCAAAAAGATTAATTTGACATAATACAGAGGCCCTTTATCTGATATGTCAACAAAGATGGACACTTGATGCAACATCCATCAAGCCAGACATGAATGTGGGGGAGTTATATTCAAAGGACTGATACAGCTTAAGGATATTGGTATGTAACTTTGGTCCACACCAAGGTGTACTTTGTGATAATTTCCCTATTGTACCTTTTGCTGTTACAAGTACCTTGTCACTTGTACCTTGTCACTTGCAGAAAAAATTCAATAGAAATGCATATATTTTAAAAAATAAACCAATATAGTTCTATAATGTAGATAAGCTCTACAAAACAATGGGCACTGCAATACCAGAATGCAAGTTTCCAAGAACATTAAAAAAAAAAAATCTTAGGCAGATTTTTTTAAAGGAATTTCAAACTGATATACTGTATAGTCCAGCTCTACTGACAAAATATTACAAGTGAGAGTTCTTTTGATGATTAAGAAAAAAGGGAGAGGTGAAGCAGTCAAGCATACAGATCTGTACACCAGAAACATGAAAGCTACTCTTATTTCCTTGCAGACCCAGTCCTTCTGGACCCAGGAGGATGGACTAGGAGTGAATAACCTTTTCAGCATTAAGCTTTACTGTGTATTTTGCCTTCACCGTCACCTCCAACTTCCGCTCATCTTGTCTACCCTTTTTGAAAACATAGACTGTAAGCAGTAGCGGAGCTTCATGCTCCGGCACTGGGGGGTGAAGAGCAGGCGTGGGTGGCGCTTGTCCCAGGGGCGTGGCACGCTGCCCGCAGGAGGCCCCTTTAAGGGCCAGAAGGCAAGACATAAATAATTTTATAAATAAATAACAATAATACATTTTTCAAAAAGAGCCTTCAAAACACAGAGAATTGTGGCCGATTCGGTGTGTCAAGTTCTCTTTTTGTAAGAGAAGCTCAAATTAGCTCCATGCAGGATTGGTGGTGGGCATCGTATAAATATCACTGATGATGTTAAGAGGCTTATTGCAACAGATGCTGTAGACCCACACACATAAACACACACACACATCTCAATGCATCGCTAAAGATTTGTGGCTTCTTGCTACACATCCATGAGCTCCTACCATCAAAAAGCCCTTTGCAGATTGAACAGTAAAACAGGAAGATCTAGCTTCCTGTTCCTCCTCTGGCAGAGGCACAAGGAAGGGATCAGAAGTATCCAATTTCATTTGTTGCTTTGCCTGAAGTGGGAAATGCAGTTAGCATTGACCATGGTTAATCCAAACAATTTAGGATAAGAAACCACGGTTTTATCCTGGCCAGTTAGGACAAGCCATAATGAAAACAAAGCACATTTAACCAGTCCTGGTTAGCTGAACATGAAGGTGGATGCCCCAAATATCCTTGTGGCTGTGATGGAGGATGAAAGGGCAGAAAGGAGTTCCCAAGCCTAAGGGCTTGTTCATGTCACACTAAAGCATGGTTTAGTGCTAAATTCAACCTGCCCGTGGCATTTGATCTGGGGTAGCTCTTTTATGGGAGCAGTGTTTAGTGTTTAATGGGAGTGATGGGGTGAGCTCCTGTTGCTCGGTCCCTGCTCCTGCCAACCTAGCAGTTCGAAAGCACGTCAAAGTGCAAGTAGATAAATAGGTACCGCTCCGGCGGGAAGGTAAACAGCGTTTCCGTGTGCTGCTCTGGTTCACCAGAAGCGGCTTAGTCATGCTGGCCACATGACCCGGAAGCTGTACGCCAGCTCCCTCGGCCGATAAAGCAAGATGAGCGCCGCAACTCCAGAGTCAGCCACGACTGGACCTAATGGTCAGGGGTCCCTTTACCTTTACCCCGCTGTTTTATACATATACATCAATGCTTGAATCCTGTTCAAGCATGGAGGGCTCTGCCCACTCGACCAGGAGCCCAATTCCCAAACATGTGTTTGGACCCTGCTGTGATTACACAGTTGTGCATTAAGTTGCTCCATCAACATGTTCAACTGGGTATATAGCGTGAGGCATGGAGAAGAGCATGTGTAGAAACCATGCTTTTTTCCTAGAAACGTAGGTGCTGGTACTCATCATGAAGTTATTACAGTAAGTGTCACACTTTTTAACAACAACAAAAAGAGGTGCTGGTGCTACACACCCTTGAGTACCCCCTGGAAAAAAGCACTGGTAGAAACTGACTTTTCCCATGGGAAAAGTCTATTGTACAAATGTACAAATGTACAAATGTACAAATGTAGCCTATTGTACAAAGGCAAGAGGCATACTAATTGCAGTAGGTCACATTCATATTGTACATTAAAAGCACATTTACAGTGCATGGTTTGCCCCCAATATTAATGGGAAGTTTGATTTGTTAAGGGGGCTGGGAACTGTGGCTCCATGTGGGGGAAACTACAGTTCTGGTTATACTTTTTTTTGAGGGGGGGATATGCTTTAAATGTATAGTGTGTGGGTGTGTTCTGAAGTAATGGATGTGTCTCTTTTACCTGCTGACTTTGGGCCCTAGAAGTTCCCCATGAAATAATGCAATCCTCAGGCTGAAGAGGGTTCCATACCCCTTACCTAAAGTAATCACCCCCTCACTGCCAACATGCACTCCCACTTTTCCCTTCCTTGTTACCTATTTTCAAAAGCAAGAGTGGCGGGAACTGTGATGAGAGGCAAAAGCGAGGATTCCCCCCCCCCCAAGCCTCAATCTCTCCCTCCCCTTCACCATTACCCAGCATTAGAAATGCTGGTACTGATGGATTCTAGGGTGGCAATTCCTCAAACGAACTACAAAACCCATAATCCAAAACCATGCCACATCATCCTCTTACTCTAGCTCAGGCATCCCCAAACTCGGCCCTCCAGATGTTTTGGGACTACAACTCCCATCATCCCTGACCACTGGTCCTGTTAGCTAGGGATGATGGGAGTTGTAGTCCCAAAACATCTGGAGGGCCGAGTTGGCCTATGCCTGCTCTAGGCCAAGTAGAAGCCAACAATAAGTTCTGCAGCCCTCCTTTTGATGCTTCCCCACCACTATTGATATCTCAATTGTAGCCTCCTCTGGGCAGGGATTTATCTGTTTTGCTGATGTTTCTTTGCAAAGCACCAAGCGTAAAGAGGACAATTCATAAATGATAAATAACCAATTATCCCTACACTAGTCAAATAGCACCCTCCATAACTCATCTGCCTGCATCTTTCATCTTCAGTTACAAATAGTTGTTTAGTTGCAAATCTCCACATTAGCAGATTTATGTTCTCACTTTCTTCCCCAGTGCTTTGCTGGTGAGAGAAGAGAGTGAGAGATCATTCTTTTGATAGGCTACGACATTGTCCACCTTGGCTGATTTCAAGGCAGTGGCCAGTCACCCAAAAAGGAGCTAGGCAGCTCATTTGAAAAACAAATCATGTGGCCAGGAAGGGGAAGTCAAATGGAGCAAAAACTGGTATGGAACTGGTGAGAGGTGTGAAAATAATTTGGTATGCAAGAGGGTAAGTAAGGAAGAGAGAATCAAGCACTTTTGAAGACATCAAGGTTTACATAGTTTGAGCACTTGAGAGAGAAACCCACTGCCTTTTCTCAGATCAAGAGTTGGCCTTGTACATCAGGACTGGAGAACCTTTTCCAGCCTGGAGGCTGCATTCCTTTACAACTCTCCAAGAACCACGTGCCAGTGGTGGGCGTGGCCAGAGCCAAGAGTGGGTGGAGCTATGAATGCAAATTTAAGTCATATCAAACCTTTGGTAGGAACAAGCTGCAGCAAGCTTCAGGTCTCTGTGCTCCTCTTGGAGTAGATTCTGACATTAATCTTAACTATGTCTTATTTGAAACAAGCCAAATTCAAACCATGGGTTTTGAAGTTGGCTTGTTTCAATGGACAGTATTTAACATTAACCACAGTTTAGGGTTTCAGCTTCAGTCATGTGTCACTGTACCTGGAGAAAGAGGGTGACCTGGGAAGAGTTCTGAGGGCATAAGTTTCCCCACCCCTGACGTACATGGATGTACCTTCCCTCCACTGTCACAAGCACACTTACCAAAATTAAACTGGCTGTTAGGCTTCTCACAGTTGATGATGTTGAAGCGATAGGGTGTAGCTGACTTCATGGCACTGACCTCAAAGTAGAACCACTGGTGATGCTGGCAGCTGTTGACATCAGGGTTGAGGATCAAGTCGTACTCAAACCTGGATCACAAGCCACAAAAAGTGCAGCATTAAGAACCCAACAGCCAAGTGATGCATTCAGCATAATTGGGCTCTAAAAAGCAGAACGCATTGAGTGTTCACAAGCAAACCCAGCCAAGTCAATAGTTGAGGTATGCAATGTATCAAGGTGAGCCACTGAACTAGGACTGCAGTGAAGGAGGGGACCACCTTGGCTTGGAATCCTGGAAGATCTGCTCCCTGCCTTGCTTGGGAGGGTGGGACTCTGAGTGCCTTGCTCTTTGCTGGACCCCAAGCTATGGCTTGTGGATTTCTTTGGGAACCTAACGGGGAGGCAAGTTCTGTGAAGTGCTAATGCTGTCAGCACCTCTGTCCTATGCTCAGGTTGTACATAAAACCTTATGTCCTGAAGACACTGATCATCATTGCAAGGAAACTAAACTCTGGATAAGCTTAGGCATCTTTCTCATCATTTGGAGTTTTGGCTGCCAGCAAGAATATTTTGCTTTTCTACTCCTATATTTTCTCCTGTGCTGCCAATTCTGGTGAACACACATAGCAGCAACAGTGTGCCAGTTAGCCGGTGTACATTTTCATGTTCATTTTCCCTGTCTTCTCAAAATATTGTTTGTTGATGGCGGCTTAATTGATGTAAACATAATAGGTTTCATTCATTTCCTTTCATATGCTTTAAAGTTAATTTTACAGATGAATAATATGCATGCATACATGAGTAATGTCTCTCTCTCTCTTTTCTTTTTTTGGTAAAGCACAACATACTTTAAAAAAAAATAATCTTTATTTGTAATGTCAGTTTGCCACATGGAATGTAGAGCTATGTGATCAGTGTTCACCCAAGCTAATAACTTAATTTCCAACAAGTGAAAATAAAACGCATGGCCTCCCCCCACCCCAACTCCTTAACAACAGGCATGGGTGCCAGTCTGCTTATTGCATGTGAAACAGAGAATTATATTATGGATGTTCTTCATACCATATTTCTTTCACATTTCTCAGGGCAGTAGTGGATGGTCCCAATTTGGATTGGTGCAATCGAAGGTAGGGAGGCCAACACTAGGTGGCGCCAAGTAAGGGCTCATCAACTTTTATTCCCCATTGTCCTGCAATTCCTTCCGTTCAGTCCATGACTTCTAGGCACAGGTCTGAGACATTGTTTAGTTTTGTCCCACAGCTTGCCCTGGGAAAACCCACTGTTTACCACTGAATTAGAACAAACGTCAATCACAGAAAACCCAGTTGGCATTTGCTCCAGTTCAGCAGTATACAGCAGATTTTCCCAGGAAAAGTGGTGCGACAAAAGAAAAAAACCTCCCCGACCTGGGCCTAGACGTCACAAAGCAAATGGAAATGTGCAGGAGTCCTAATTGTAGTTCTGCTCCCATCTTCCTCGCTACAAGGGCAACACTGAGAATAAGAAGGGGGGATCCTGGAGGATAAGACTGGCTTTAAAAAGAGAATTGCACAAATTCATGGAGGATGAGGCTATTGGTGGCTACCAGCCATGATGGCTATGTTCTGCATCCACAGTCAGAGGCAGTGGGCTTCCGAATACCATTTGCTAGAAACCACAATAGCGGAGAGTGCTCTTGTGCTTGGGTGCTGCTTGGGGGTTTCTACAGGCGTCTGGTTTGCCACTGGAATCGATGCACCTGACCCAGCAGCCTCTTCTTACGTTTTTAAGCTGGTGACCAGTAGGACCTCCTGGGCTGGTTGTAAGAAGGCAGGCAAGTACAGTCTGGTTCAGGGCAGATTCAGATTGGTGGGTCAGTGCCCCATGCACTCAAATGGACCAACTTCCATTGGGACCTAGGTAGCCAATGTGATGACTGTCAGTTTTTTCTAAACTACCACTCATATCATCCCTTCCCATTGTCCAAGTTAGCCAGGGCTGGTGAGTATTAGAACAACATATAAAGGGCTTGTTGTTGCTGCTGCTGCTGCTGACATCCATCTGTCTCGGGAGACAATGGAAAATGGCACCATTGGGGGTAAAGTCAGACCATCAGAGAGTTATAGTGCCTGCTGTGGCTGTAGAGACCAATACAGAGGAGACATGTTTTATTGGAGTTAGGGCAGGTGAAGGCATCTGATTGTGCTGCTGGAGATACTGTGTTGCATATCCCTATGTTATAATAGCACCTATGTGGCAAACTCCTATCAATTTCATAGTACAGTGGTACCTTGGTTTGCGAACTTAATCCGTTCTGGAAGTCTGTTCTTAAATCAAAGGATTCTTAAACTTCCCATAGCAGCAGGGGACTCAATTTACAAATGGAACACACTCAACAGGAAGTTCTTATTCCAAGGCAAAGTTCATAAAGCAAAACATCTACTTCTGGGTTTGCAGCGTTCTTAATCCAAGTTGTTCATAAACTAAGTTGTTCTTAAACCAAGGTACCACTGTACTTAACTGTTGCAGCTTCAGCGTTGTCTATAGTAAGCTGCAATGGTTGTCCTGGATTTCAAACAAGGGACTCTCCCAGTCCTACCTGGAGATGAATTTGGGACCTTCCATTTGTAATGCAGGTGCTCTACTACTGAGCTATGGCCCTTCCTCAGATGGTGGTGGTAGCACCAGCCAGCATGCTTGGTCCTCCTACCATACCTCCTACCTTCCAGCTCTACCTGGAGATGCTGAGAATTGAACCTGGGACCTTCTGCATGCAAAGCAGATGCTATACCATTGAGCTACAGCCCTTCCCCATGCAGAAGCATTGCAAGCACATACTGCTATCCCCATTCTTGCTTGTGGGGTTATTTCAGCTACTTACTCTCGTATTTGGATAGCCTTGCGTAGGTTTCCAGATTCAAATTTGGAGAAGAACTTCAGGCATTCTGGAGCATCCGAGCTCAAGGGGCTGAAACAAGATTTTCAACAGGATTATGGAAAGGCTTGATGGCTGAGGAGCAGCAGCTGCTACTCCAGTTCCCTATTAGGGAAATTAAAGGAAGGCAGCTGGGAGCAACAGAAATGCAGCTAGCTGATCATTGTTTGGATCCCCTGTAGGTAGATTAGCTTTCCATCCTCTTGATTCTGTTTCAACACTGATGGAAGGAGGAGAGGCTCCACAAAACCACTGTAAAGCAAGTACATGATTGTCTGGGAAGTTTCAGCACTGATCACTCTCCAAACTTCACAAGAAGCTGGCCTGTACCAAATAAGACTATTTGACTACTTTAACTATCTTCACAGTCTCCAACAGGGCATATTCATATCAATGGCAGCTGCCCCCTGGAGAGAAATTTTACACTTGGCTCTTGGCTGTATTTTACCCCTCTTTCAGTGATAAGATGACTTTGTCAGACACTGGTCTTTTTCTCTGTCACAACTTGGGTGGAAATGGTATTGGCAGGATACGCAAACAACCTGAGGTGGCACACAAGCTCCCAGCCATTGCTTGGGTGAGGTCGTGCCTAACATCACTCAGGTTGTCAGCGGGCGCCAGTCACATGGCCTGCACCACATTAGGCTCTCTCCATTGGTCAGCTCTCATGGACATACCTCAGCAAGTATTTTTCAAACAGGACATCGAAGTTCAAAATGGAAAACTAATCTGTGCCACAGTGCCATGCGAACCCCACTTATCTTGCTGTAATCCAGTGATGGCCAAACTTTGCCCTCCAGCTGTTTTGGGACTACAATTCCCATCATCCCTGACCACTGGTCCTGTTAGCTAGGGGTGATGGGAGTTGTAGTCCAAAAACAGCTGGAGGGCTAAGTTTGGCCATCACTGCTGTAATCAATAAAGTTATGGCCTGTTTTCACTCCTACACATCTTTTGGGCCACCTGCACACCATACATTTAAAGCACAATGATGCCACTTTAAATAGTCATGGCTTTCCCCCAATGAATTATGGGAGCTGTAGTTTGTTAAAGGTGCTGAGAGTTGTCAGGAGACCCCTATTCTTCTCTCAACTATACAGTTCCCAGGGAATTAACTGTAAATTCCTCTTTACAGGGAAACCTGGAAATTGTTCTACCACTGAGCTATGGTTCTTCCCCTTGTAACCAGTGGTTTTACCTACTGATGAATCCTGCTCCCCTGGGAAGCCTGCCTGGCGCCCACTTTGCAATAGCAAACAAATACTTTTTATCCCTTTTAAGCGGCTTTAACTTTTTGTATTGGCTCTTAGTCCTTTCTACCCTGTGATCTATTGTTTTACATAGGGGCTGTATTTGTATTTTGCTGTTGCAAGCTGCTTCGGGAATACTGATTAGGCAAGATATACATTTCAGAAGTTTCATTTCGGAGAGCAGCTACATCACTGTGAAGCTCATTCCCATGGAGATATGCCAAAGCTCACGTCTGATTATAGTACAGACATTTGTGTATCTGCTAACTTCTCAAATTATTTTCATTGGGCTGCTTTTTCAGCATGTGGGGGTCATAGTTTGTGGGGGAATGAATGTCAGTCCTGACCTCCTTTCACATTCCATCTGACTTCCATTAGACATTTCATTCTACATTGGATGTCTTATGCCTAAAAGCATTAGTAGAAAAGAGTCTGGAAATTTAAATAAATGCAATAGTTAGTTGCTTGCCCTTGCTCTAGTTCCCAATGACATCACCCTGATCTAGAAGACAGAAACTTACCTGGAGCTATCCAAGTCAAAGACAACTCGATTGATTATATCATCTGGCTGGATGACACGACGGATGTCATCAAATATTTTGGCCCTGTGATGAGAAGAACAAGGCCTAAGCCGCTGAGGAAATTATGCACACAGAAGGAAATCTCTCCCCATTTTTAAAAATATCATTGTCTCTCTGCAGCTTCCACCCTCAATTCTTTAAAACAAGCAGAACTTCCACTAAAACATGTAAGTGATCCAGTTCAGGACTTCAGCCAGCCAGCCAGCCATGTCCTCTTCCAGGAAACTCCATTACATTTCTTCTCCACCCCAGATTTCCATTCCTCCTCATCCCTTCAACAGACACTCAGCATTATCGGGCTACTGAGCATGCTCAGTTGTAATTTGAAAGACAGGTGGCCCCTTATAGTATGATTTTTTAAACAGGTTGTGTTGTTGCTCTTCAGCTAATATTGAGGTCAGTGGAGGCTGGTCCATTAGGACACTGCCCCACCAAGCTTAGCCTGCCCTTGGCCAGCCATCACCTCCCTGCCTTCTTACTTACAGCCAGTCCAGTGGGATGGGCAGCTTCCTTTTCCTTAATCTCAATGTTGCCCTTGAAGAACTCAGCAGGAAAGAGGATGGGGGCAAAACTAGAAGAAGTTGGCTCTACCTATCATTGGCTCTGGCTCCACCTAATGATTGAGTTCCCTGCATTCTGCCCCATCAGCATCAATGGGCACCAGCCACCAACGCTTAAGGTACCCCAAGGCACGCTGATAGGAGCCTCTTGTTTCTCCATGGTCACATTTTGACCATGTAACTGTTGGTACTCATTCCCCAAATTGGCTGTTAGAGGGAGTGATACCTGACATTGCTCCATCTTATCACACATGACACTGTGCTTGTCTGTGTGCATGTCTTTGTTCTGCCCTATCTTTATAACAGAAAGGGGGAGACTTACTTTTGGATGCCATATCTCCTCTGCTGAACAGACTGGCTATAAGGACATGGTTGGTGACCCCAGAAATCTGGGAATGCCAACACTCTGTAGTCTGGAATGGACTGTGTGGAGCCAGCCCTTGCCATGTAGAAGCGGGGGTTGTGAAAGGGGATATTCCCCGGATGTCTCTCCAAAAGCTTTCTCACAACCTCAGAAGCCTCCACTGTCTTTTGGCAACTGGGCCTGCAGGAGTTCATATGCTGAGGCTGAGAAGTTATTCTGTTCCTCAATATGTCCTTGGGAAGAGTGTGCAGAGTGGTTGCACAGCCTTTGTCTGGGATGTCACCATCTCTGAAGAAA
The DNA here is from genome assembly GCF_964106915.1 of Podarcis gaigeae. Lineage (NCBI taxonomy): Eukaryota > Metazoa > Chordata > Lepidosauria > Squamata > Lacertidae > Podarcis > Podarcis gaigeae. The sequence goes on from NC_139690.1 coordinate 20,342,085, forward strand.
CCTTCCAAAGGCTTTGACTCATCACAAGCTACTTTCTCAAGTTCTTGAGACGGATTCTCTTTTTTCACCCAGCTCTGTACTGGAACTCCAGAAGCCTTTGGGGGCAGTTTTCCATCTTCAGTGATTTGGTCCTTTTCTCTGCATTCGGGCTGGTGCTTTGAGGGAGCAGCGTTTGGAATGACGTGGAGGCAGGATCCCGTCAGGATCCCAGGAACATCCTCAGAGTTTAGCTCATCTTCAGATTCTGATTCCAACTCCTTTACAAGATGGAGAGAAAAAAAGATAAAAGCCACTGACATGGCCTCTTCTACACAGCAGCCTCTCAGATTTATTCAAAGATTGTAAACCCCTTCATCTCACCAGAAAGTTGCAGCAAAGTTCTGGACACATGGCCTCATATTGTTTGAGTTCTGATTCAGGCCGGTCAAGATCTGGTTTTGACATGAGCTTCTCAACATCTGTCTCTAAGTCATCATCCTGCAGAATAAGAGCCAGAAAGGTAATTGTGAAAGGCACCATCTACTGGTACCAGGGTTAGGGAACCTGTGGCTCTCCGAATTATGTTGGACTTTAGCTCCCATTATCCCAGGACATTCTCTCCCTCCCTCCCACTCCACCCATCTCCGTGGTGGTGCCATGTCAGGAATGGTTAATTCTTGGTTGAAGGATTGCTTGGACTCCCTAAACAATTCTCTCTCTCTCTCTCTCTCTCTCTCTCTCTCTCACACACACACACACACACGGACCTCTCCATTTTTGTCAATAGGGAGGTGGGTTTCAAGGCAGTGTACTTGGTGTCCCCCACCTTCACAACAACCTTGTATATGGGTTAGGCAGGGATGGATAGGAGCTGGCCCAAAGTCATCTGGTGAGCTTTATTTGTGGCTGGGTGGGACTTTGAACTCTGGTCTCCCATGTCCTAGTTGAACATTCCAACCACAACACTGGCTGCACCTGTTAAAGTTTCCTCTTCCCACATCTATTAAAGATGTAGGAGTCCTGGCCTTTTTTGTTGTTTATTATTTGACGCATGGATGGTTGGCCTTAAACAGTGTCCAAAAGAATACATACTTCCTCCTTATTCTCCACATCCTCATTCTCTATGTCCTTCTCGATTTCTTCTTCAACATCATATTCACAATCATCTGCAAGAAGATAAAAGAGAGTATGAGCCATTGACAAGACTAAGAGTCCCACTGATGACCAAACTACCCAAGAGGTTGAGCTCTTTCACATCCAAGGATAAACAACAGGGAGAATTTCACAGCACATGAATGCCTCAGCTGTTTCCTAACATGTAGGAGTTATCTTTTTTTAAATGACCCTTTTAAGCAGGAGAGGGGAACCTGTAGCCCTCCAGATAGCTAGCTTTAAAAGAGGATTCGACTAATTCATGGATGATATGTCCATCAATGGTGACTAGCTATGATGGTTTATGTTCCGCCTCCGTAGTTGGAAGCAGTAATGCTTCTGAAAACTGGTTGCTAGAAACCACAGGAAGGAAGAATGCTCCTGTGCTTGAGTCTTCCTGGAGGGTTTCCCACTGATGCAGCTGGCCAACCACTGTGAGAACAGGATGCTTGACTAGATGGTCCACTGGCCTGATCCACCATGCTCTCCTTATGTTCTTAGATGTTCCTGGACCTCAGCTCCTATCACCTCTGGCCATTGGCCTTGCTGGCTGGGGCTGATTGTAACTGGAGTCCAACAACATCTGGAGGGCTGCAGGGGTCACAGGAAGCTTATTTATATGGACCATTGGTCCATCTAGCTCAGTACTGACTACACTGACTGGCAGTAGCTTTCCAAGACTTTTAGGAAGGAGTTTTCCCTAACCCTACCTGGAGATGCCAGAAATTGAACCTGGGACCTTCTGCATGTGAAGGAGATGCTCTACCACTAAATGACAGCAATTCCCCAAAACGAAGCTCCTCCTCATTTTAGTAAGGCTTGCACAACAGAACATCCGGCAGATTTTGCTTTAGCTCACTCCTTCTCTCTTTTTCAGCCAGCACCTCCTCCTTTTCCACTGTTACTCAACCCTAGCACATATGATGATAACTTCAGTTCGGTGGCAGCTGGGGCCCCTTGGGACTGATGGAGCAGAGAGCAAGGAGCCCAGCAGTAGGTGGAGCCAGAGCCAATGACATGCAGAACCAACCCATTCTAGTTTTGTCCCCATCCTCCTTCCTGCTACGTTCTACAAGGGCAACACTCAGACTGTTGGGGAGGAAACTGACAGGCAGTGGCACCCCCTGGGCTGGTTGTAGGTTTTAAAAAAGCAGGCCAGTGGGAACTGACTGGGAACCAACAGAGGTTGGTGGAGCAGTCGCCCATTCATTCAGTCTTGATTCATTCCTTTCCCCTTCCCACTTAACACATTGAAGTAATTTACAGTACCTTCAGACTTTGGATGTGAAGGTCCAGTTGCCCCAGGGATGGGAAAGGAATAGGAGCTGCTGAGAGTAGCTGAAGGAAGTGGCGTCTTGGGGTAGGTTTTCCTCAGGATCTGAATCACCGTATTGACTATTGGATCCAGACTCTTGCTGCCCAAGTAGTCCTAGATACCAATGAAGAAACTTAGACAGTTCTTTCCCTGCTGCAATTATTCCTCAAGACGGGGATAAGAGCTCTCAAGCCAATGAATCAAATACCTTCAGACCTTTACAACTGAGCTTCAGAACTCCTCTGAGGTCACACGCCTTTCCAGTTTACAACCCTCATCCCCATGCAACATCCCTCAATGGCTGTGCTTTGTGTCCTCCTTCGGTGCTTTTGCCTGAGTGGAATGTTTCCTTCAACTCTGATTATGCCTCTCGCTGGTCTGGAATGAGGGTGGGAAGCTCAGACTTTTACCATGTAGAGGTAAGAGTCACACTTTTTGCCCCGCCCACTTCTGCTTCTGGCCCCACCCACCACTAGCATGCAACCCCACCCCTGGAAGGATGCCGATGAGCAAGTGCAGCCCTCAGGCTGCAAAGAACTCCTCATTCCCTGCTCAAGATTTTTATCCACAAGGATCTCAGCTACTCCTGGGGATTTTGCTGCACCATCCTAACAATGTTTATTCAAAAGGATAAGAAGTGACAAAGACAGCTCTCTGTGGAAACATCTGAGTGGCAGGCACAGCCCTGACTTCCTGTGCAGGGTTGTTCAAGAATTCTGATAGAAATGGAAATGGGAACAGGAATTGCCGATTGTAGCTAATTCATCACGTGCCCAGAACAGAAATCAATCCAGCGAATACAATTGGTATTTGCTCCTGTTGCTGCTGCTCTCAGTCCAGAAATAATACTTAATTTATTAAGTTTCTTTCCCATTTGCATTGTGTTTCCTTTGTGTTGGAATGGATAGGGTAGAATAACACAAAATAGCAAGGTAATTTACAAAATTAATTATGCAATTTATGTAATTTCACCCACATTGGACAGTGAGATGAATAAAGTGATTTTTGACAGAAGACAAACTGCAGCAGCATGCAGACAGTGCTCCATGCAACTAATACAAGCCAAAACAGGAAACAAGGCCTTTGTACATTCTTATTCCTCACCTGAACACTGATTCATGCACTTCTGCCAGATCTGGTGGGGAGGCAGGTGCTCCCATGAACCTATGAAACGTCCTTCTGGATCAGGCCATGGTCTGGTTTAATCCAGCATCCTATTCTCATAGTGGCCCTTTTCTGCACTTTTTCCAGATCTACAACTTCCTTTTGCAGGGGGTGGAGGTGGCAGTCAGAACAGTGCAGTGTATTCCAAATATGCTCACACTATGGATGTGCATCAAGTCATTACACTCAACACGGGTGGAAGCTGTCTCAGCAAATGTGCCAGGGTTTGCATGAAAGTGTACACTTGTCGATTTGTACAGCTTCACCATTGAATATACATGTACACAGAATATACACTCAGCATGCTGATTGTACACTCATTGCATGTAACATGTGAACACGGCTACTGGCAAAATACCACCATCCGTAAACATCAGATACAGGGTTGGAGTCTACAGGAGGGTTTTTTGATTGTTAGATAGATTTTTTTATCCCATTTCCATTAGTAAAAACTGGCTCTGTTGTCGTTGAAACTGCATTGCTGTCATTATTATTGAACAACTGGGTTGGTCAACTTGCTAAATTCAGTGATTACTTCTTTTAACTTCTAAAGCTGTTCAAATCCAGTAGACTGGTCATTACCTGGCTTTGATCCCTAGAAATTGCATCTGGCTTTTCTTTTCAAAATAAATTTTGTTATTAGTACACAAAAATAAAGTAAAGGTAAAGAGCATAAACAAATACTGTTACAGCAGGTTTAAAGCAGCATAAGATTGGGACGCAGGTGGCGCTGTGGGTTAAAGCCTCAGCGCCTAGGACTTGCCGATCGAAAGGTCGGCGGTTCGAATCCCTGCGGCGGGGTGCGCTCCCGCTGCTCGGTCCCAGCGCCTGCCAACCTAGCAGTTCGAAAGCACCTCTGGGTGCAAGTAGATAAATAGGGACCGCTTACCAGGGGGAAGGTAAACGGCGTTTCCGTGTGCGGCTCTGGCTCGCCAGAGCAGCGATGTCACGCTGGCCACGTGACCCGGAAGTGTCTCCGGACAACACTGGCCCCTGGCCTCTTGAGTGAGATGGGCGCACAACCCCAGAGTCTGTCAAGACTGGCCCGTACGGGCAGGGGTACCTTTACCTTTACCTTTAAGATTGCATATTATCATTGAACTTGTTCCAAATCACTGCTTAAAATACCAATTTTTCTATAAACCTTATAAACTGCTGCTAATATAATATCTAAAAAAATTGTGTGGGGGAACATATCTCTGACTGTATCTGAATGGACTGAGAAAATTTGGTCCATAGTAACTATGATTCAGCTAATTTATTATAAAAGAATTCAAACTGCAACTCGCTTTTCATGCATTACCTAAGACTATTTTTCATAGAATCTGCCAGATTTGTTTCTGTGGATGTTTTTCTCTGAACTCAGCTGGAGAAGAGATTCTCTTACACAAATGAGTCAGCACAAGTTGCTTCTGCCCTCTGGGATGGAAGCAGAGCAAGTCCTCAGCATCAGGTAATGCAGTCAGAATGCAAGGATGTCTCTGATTCCACCCCATTATTCTCTTATTTGATTTGCCCTGCACCCCATATTCCTGAGTGCTAGGTGAATGTTGAGAATTAATTCTGGAATTGGAGCATGAACAGTCTGCATCTAGACATTACAGATGCACTTTTCTTCTTCTTCTTTGGCGATCACTCATAGCCGAGTAAGATTGTCTTCCATAATCACGGTTTTAAAAGTGAGTCCGTAAGTGACTGTAGAAGCCAGTTCTGGAACCACATGTCCTTCCACAGTGGGAGCATAGGTTTCAGTGTGGGAGTTGATCATGGTGAGGGTTTGCCAAGCGTGCCTTCCTCTTAGCACATTTCTCCCTTTCATCACACTGACCAACGCACAGTCTTTGCAGTAAGGCTCTATTCTGATGACATGAGTAGTCACGGTGACCAGTAGATTCTTATCTGCTGCAGCCTTCATCCACCTTCACAGCTGTTGTAACATACTGCTTGTTATCTTCCGCCTGTTCTGCTGTTGATGACTTTTTGTATCATGCTTTGTCTAGCTCCTCCCCATTGACTTTACCACCTTGGGTGACCCTGCTGGGAGTACGAGACTCCTGACAGCTTCGCTCACAAGGGTCATAGGAACATGCAAGCCCACTCAGCACTAGGTGATGATCCAGTGAGTGAGAGATACACTTGTGCCCATTGACAAAACACATGCACAATATATGTACAATTGTCTTGAATAAGTTTTTCAAGCACCACATCTCAATGGTAGAGTATCTGCTTTGCATGCAGGAGGCTCCAGGTTCGATTCCCAGTACCTCCAGTAAGGGCTGGAAGAGACTCCCTGACGGGTGCAAGTTAGTGTACTGAGTTAGATGGACCAATGGTCTGAACTCAGTATAAGGGCAGAGTCCTATGTCCTATGGCCATCCAATTGCTATTGAATTGTGCCATTGCATAGGCAGCTTCCTGTGTCCCTTCAGTGTTTTGCTGAAGTGCACATCCGCTCCTGCACATTGATATAAGCATCACAGACCAAAAAGAATCTTAGAATCATAGAATCATAGAGTTGGAAGAGACCACAAGGGCCATCGAGTCCAACCCCCTGCCAAGCAGGAAACACCATCAGAGCACTCCTGACATATGGTTGTCAAGCCTCTGCTTAAAGACCTCCAAAGGAGGAGACTCCACCACACTCCTTGGCAGCAAATTCCACTGTCGAACAGCTCTTACTGTCAGGAAGTTCTTCCTAATGTTTAGGTGATGCAACCAGACACCCAAGCACCCTGGTTTTTAGTTTTGGCAGTGTTTTGTCAATGTTTGCCGATGCATGAGTAACAAAGAGCGAAGGGAGATGTGAAAGAGCTGAAAGCTGCCTGTAAAGTGCTCTGAACCAAATCCAGAAATTGAAAGGGGGAGAAATCCAGTGGAACTGGCAACTAATTGTTGCAGCATGGAATGGTGCTGTTCAGGATTTCAGCGACTCCATTCCATTGCCCACTCCACATTTTCCATTTTGTCCTCAACAGGTTGTTGGCATTCCATGTCTATTGAGGCTGTTCAGTCCTCATCCAGCTGTTTTGAAGGAGGTGTATGGTTTATTGGAGGAGGAGGGCTGCCCTAATCCCCCTAACACTTCCCTCTTGCGTGTGTGGTTGGTGCCTATTTGGTGACATTAAATAATAATAAAAATGAAACTCTTAGCTTGAACCTCAGAAGTAGAGGGACTGAGAGAACAATGGAGATTCCCCAGCGTGTTGGCTTCATTTCAGGAACAAGACTGGTTAATTCAGAAACCGCAAAAGGTTGGGAGGAAATTCACAGGAAGAGAACCTTGGACGAATCCTTACCGCTTTGGTTGTCAGCTAAGCACAAGCCTCTGCAATTCTCTCCTTACAAATAAAAAAAAAAACCCAACCTTTCCCTGCCTGCTAAATGACCGCTGTCTTGGCGGCGAGGACAGAATTCTTAACCATTTCAGATGTGTAGTGTTCCATAATCTTGGAGGCATTGCTGGTACAGCTCACATACCCAAAAGATAAAAGAAAAACCCGCCTCCAGAGAGGGAGAAGCAGAATGGCAACGCGATCATATATCTTTGCTGTTAAGCTGCATGATGCCCATCTACATAAGAATGTGATTGGTTTTTCATCCCTGATGATTTGAGGGAAAGCCTTCCAATTCCCCCATAACAGAAGCAAAGCACGAAGTTCAGTATTGCTGTGCAGAATGGGCGCGTGTGTTTATTAAGACACGCAGCCTGCAACAAAATGTTGCAGTGTGTGCTCACCGTCCCAGCAGGAATTGCCCCATACTCCAAGATACTATCAGTTCTTAACAGCTTTAGGGAGGGCTGTGGCTCAATGGTAGAGCATCTGCTTCGCATACAGAAAAAGGTATCGGGTTCAACCCACAGCATCTCAAAGAATGGCTGGGAAAGACTCTCCATCTGAAACCCTGGAAAGTCACTGCCAGTCAGTGCAGACAATACTAAGTGAAATGGATCGTTGGTGTGATCCACTGTAAGGCAGCTTTCTATTATTATGTATGTTTCCATTGTTGTAGATCTAGAGTTAGCAAATGTTAGAAATTAGTAAAATGGTAGAATTTGGATAATATTTGGAGTATTGATGGGAAGATTCTGGGCCAGTGGGAAAAATAAAGGCAAAGCTTCATTTCCAGGTCAGGGTCTCACCTAGGATAGAGACTGTTGTTTATTAATTATTATTATTATTATTATTATTATTATTATTATTATTATTACTAAATTAATTAATAACATACTGCCATATACCTGGAGGTCTCAGGGTAGTTCACAGAACAAAATCAAAATATAAAACCACATAATCAAAATAAAAACAACAACCCAATGACGCCCCCCCCAAAAAAGAACCTAAACGAACTACCAGTTTCTGGTGCCCAAAAACCAGTTCACTCCTTTTGTTCCACCCTGCCAGTCTTGGGAAGAAACTAAGCACAAAGCTTGACTCAGTACAGTCAGACCTTGGTTTTGAACGTAATCCATTCTGGAAGACAGTTCAACTTCCAAAACATTTGACAACCAAGGCGTGGCTTCCAGTTGGTTGCAAGAGCTTCCTGCACTCAAGCGGAAGCTGCGTCAGATGTTCAGGTTCCGAAAAACATTTGAAAACCAGAGCATTTACTTCCAGGATTTCGTCATTCGGAAGCTGAAACATTCGAAAACTCTCGCTCTTAAGGGGGGGGCAGTTAGAGATCGCTCAGGGTCCAAAGATTGACCAGAATCAACCACAAACACGCCCACAATCGACTTGTTGGGCATGCCTGTTCTACAACATCAGCGGTTGGGGGGGTATTTTAGCCTGTGGGCCACATTTCTCTCAAGGCAACCTCCTGAGGATCACATATTAGTGTTGGGTGGAGCCGGAATCAAAAGCGGTCAGAGCAACTGTAAATTTTACCTTTCTGCCATAGACGAGTTTCTACATTCACACCCACACACCCCTCTCCGTCTTCCATCCGAGCAAGCAAGAGGCATCAACAGAATTCAAGGACAAGCACTTGGGGGGCAATGCTGGGCAAGTGAGAGGTGTGGTCTGGGGAGAGTTCAAAAAGCCTCCTTTCATCCCGTGTGGCCTGAGGTTCTCCCACTTTAGAGGAAATCAACCTTCAAATGCAAACCCAACAGATGCCAGGGCTTCTGCCATGAATCTTTGATCACCTGGGTTGTTTGAAAGAGAGTCTCCATGCCACGTGCGAGGAGGAATGCTTCTCTGCCAGACCGAACATTGGTGATGTGCTTGAGGCAAAGCAGGAGACCCCTCCGGATGTGGAGATAACTGTTGGAAGTATCGTGGTGATGCCAGTCCTGGTACAGCCGCAGCAGTTTATGAATATAGCCTCTGTTCACGGCTCGCCGGCTATTCGACTCTGAAAGCAGAGGACAACAGGTGACTTAGCAGCTGCTGGGGAAGTGCGCAAATGAGGACACAGCTATCATTTACACAAATACATGCATTTTGTTCCATCCGACATGCGGTTTCTCAGGGCCATTAATATTTGCAGGTATAAAAGCGATTCTACCAGGAGATTTCTATTTTCCACTGACAATGCATGACCCAAATCAAAATCTGTCTGGTTCCATGCAGACTTCCCTCCCTCATTGTCTTTGTAGTTGTACACTCTAAGCTGAGCTATAACTATAAGCACTCGTCTTTTCCCCCTTGGGAAAATGCATCATAGATTTTGTAGCTGTAAAGATGCATAAATTTTGTTAGGTGCCATGTATTTTTTTACCCCAGTGCTTAAATGTCCACGGTATCTTTGCAAAGGAGGAGGATGTGGAGCAAAGCAGAACTGGCCACACCTTTGTCGCCTTATTGTTCACACCCCCGCGATTTCCTGGTCCAGTAGGCACCATTCATCACTGCTGATACAGTAGATGAAAGTTAAACTTATTATGCTGCAAGACTGTGCAATGCTTGGCTATAACTTCTGGATGAGAGAGCAATGGTTCTGACAGATGCAAGGCTGATTTTGCTTAAACCCACCCTAATGAAATTATCCATTTCATAAATCTCAAGCAAAGCCCTAACCGACAGCATATCACACAGCCCATGTGGCCCCATATCATTCAATGAGATTGTGTCTGGCTCTGGGAATATGTGCTCCCATTGTAAGGGTCTTTTTTTTAATAAAAAAAAGGTCAGACTCATCAAAAGCTGTCAGAAGCATGGTAATCAAAGAGACCATTGAGCATACCTTCTTGAATCACAATCATAGGGGCTACAATCATTCAGACTGTCTGGTTTGTGGCTTAAGTGTTTTCAAGTCTACTAAGGCACCAATCCTTTGTGACATTATCAAATTGGCCCACAGATACCAATGAAGCCATAAACAAGTGAAAGGACAAGGTTAACACCAGCTCCATTTGTCAGACCAGTCCCAGCTTCAGAGATAACCATCAGCGTGTGTAACATGAATATCTGTGCTAGAAGCAGAGCCTTTCCAATCATCACCCCAAAGCTGTGGAATGAGAAATTGTTCCTCCTTGCTTTTGTTGAAAGAAGAGATCGTGGACCTTCCTTTTTTTCCACCTGGTTCTTTCAGTAGGTTGTTGCAGGGACTAGTAAAGGCCTCTTATATACCTGCTCAGGTTGTCCTTTTATATACCTGCTGGGATTGACAAGGCATCTGACCCTCACCTGAATCTCATAACTCTCCGGACAGGTGATTTGGTCTTGCAGCCACAGTGTGGAAATAAAGGAAGAGATTGCCCACCAGATACCAGGCACTCTACTATTTAAAATAGGCCCCATTGTTTTTGTTACAATCCTCTTCTCAATTAAGTAATCAATTTTAATCTAGAATTTAAATTCTCAAAACGTTCTTATTTGTTAATTCGAGCAAGTAAACTACTGCTCTCACTTCATTACAAATAGTATTTCTACCTGCAACACACTTGAGCAAACCTGCTTCTCTTCCTTTCACAGATATTTTGTTGCCATTTGCAACTGTATCTGCCTCTAATTAGTTATCATTTAACTCTTTGGGGAAATAATTAGCATTACACTTCGTGTGCATGGAAGTTGCCGAACCAATTAACCAACAAGAAGGATTACTGTTACTAGCACCAGTTTTCCCCTAACTTAATATTGCTGGATAGTTTTGATGAACTGCAAAAGCATTTTTAGTTTGCTTTCTGTTGCCACCCTGGAACTTTTCTTTATTAGTGCCACTTTGTTTTGTACGATTCCTTGCAAATGAAGGAAAACAACTTTTCTGCTTGTACATGTTGATAATATAATTTTGGTTACTGAGAAAAAACAAGATTGTACAAAAACAAGATTGGGCGCACGCCTGGCCAGGACATAGGTGTCTTGACTGTGACAAAGGTGACCTGTGTGCTTGCTTAATTAACAGCTGTTGGGAACTTCAAGGTCACTGCTCTCCCTTCATATGGCCTTTGTACTGGACCTGGAGACTCCAATAGAGAGCATTCCATGTCAAGAAGGAGGGCAAGTGGGCATCCTATCAAGTGACAGAGCAGGAGCTACACAGAGCAGGGCCTTTTCTCTGGTGGCGCCCATTGTATGCCTCGCTCTTCCTAGACCTTCTCTCTTTTGGCCTGTATTTTGGAGTTTTATAATTTAGGAAGACTTTGGAAGAACTGGTTGACAAGTCTTATTAGTTGCTGAAGTATGAGCGGATTTTATTTGCTGCTATTCTGTGCTTCTGGTGCACCAGGGTTTACACCATCATAATAGAGTTGGCCAGGATGCCAGAAGGGATACCATTTATGAGCTTTCTCCATTATCTGCAAAGCAGGGGGTGTTCAGTCAACAGTGCAAAAGCTGGGCTGAAGCATTCCCTGCTGGTTACCTGCTTTCAGCAATAGGGGTCGCTGTTTGGTAGTACCCAATTGGTTAGCTGTCAGATTCTAGAGCTCCCTATTGGTGGCTCTTAGGTAATTCACAAAATACAGAGTCAATTCATAAAACACAGTGTTCATTCATAAAGCAGTAGCATAAATCTCCATTGCTACATATTGGGTGTATATTTCAGCGGTTGAACGTACAGGTTTATGGCCATGCTGTAGTGCAGTGCTTAAGCGACTGTGAATAAAAGGTGGCTGGGCTCATTGTCTCAGGGTTTGGGGTGGGGGAGCGGTGACAAAACTGATTTCCAATAAATGCACCCCTTTATTTCCCTAATAAGTCATTGGGTCCGTATTCTAAATAGTGACACTAGGGACTTAGAAGGTGCAGGGCTTGTCAGTCCAAACCCTGCACAGTTCCATCAGGGCTGACCTTAAGGTAATTGGAGCAACTGGGCGATATTGGGCCCCATGTGCCACTCCTAAGGGGGCCCTGCACTAGGGCAATCTTGATGGATTTTATTTGTATTTATAAGATTTTGCAGACTTTGGCTGTGAACTGGGGCCCGGGGGGGGGGATTCAAGTTGTGCCCCACTGCTTCAAATTGGGCCCCACTGGCTAGCCCTGAGTCTCATAGTTGCTGGGCCTGAGTTGCCCTGCCCTTGCATGAAGTCTTGGGTTTGCAATTTTGGGAGAGGGGAGACTGTGGCACTGGGGAGAGGGCAGGCTGGTGAGGCCCCCTAGACTTAGAGGCCCTAGACTTCAGCCTACATAGCCTATACATAAATCCAGCACTGTGGGAAGGACCCCATAATTCCTGGAGAGGCAGTGCTAGTCAGTGTAGACCATGGGTAGGCAAACTAAGGCCCGGGGGCAGGATCCAGCCCAATCACCTTCTAAATCCGGCCCGTGGATGGTCCGGGAACCAGCATGTTTTTACATGAGTTGAATGTGTGCTTTTATTTAAAATGCATCTCTGGTTATTTGTGGGGCATAGGAAATGGTTCATTTTTTATTTATTTTTTCAAAATATAGTCCGGTTCCCCACAAGGTCTGAGGGACAATGGACCAGCCCCCTGTTGAAAAAGTTTGCTGACCCCTGGTGTGGACAATAGTATAAGGCAACTTCCTATCTTTTCTATAAATTCCACAATGTTTTGACTTGTTTTTCTTGCAAATAAAGAGTTATCTGACTCAAAACACACTGGATGATTTGTGGATGACTTTTCTTTAAGATCTTTCTTCTGCCACCTTAGGAACAGTCATTTTCTGCTTTGGACTATAATTGCCGGTCTCTTTAAATTGCTCATTGTCACTGTTGTTGTTTTTTCTCAGAAAGAAGCAGAGCAATCCGCTTTCTGGGGGGCCCCTCCTCTTTTTTCATTTTTTTTCCCTTCTTCCCATAACCACCAAGCAAATGCCTCCAAGATCCGCTTCAGCTCGCTAATTTCCTTTAAAAGCTGCACAAGTTTCTAATGCTGGTGAATGCTGATAGTCGGCAGTGACAAATATGACCAACATTAGATTAAAATAACTGGCTGATAAACAAATTACTCACTAAAAATAAATATTGGATTAAGGGCTTTGGAGGGTAGCATAGTTATGGTAAGAGTGCCACCATGTGGAGCCAGGAGACTATCGTTTGGAAGGAAAGAGAAGGTGGGGGGAGGGGAGGCAAGCAGTGACAGCTCAAACTGAATCCTACAGTCTTTGAATTAATGCACCAGTTATTTAAATTGCAATGTTCAGAGCGTGTGTGTGAGTTTGTGTTTATTTATTTTTAGAGTGACAATTGGCATGTATGTGTCTGTGCACACGTGATCCTATGCACATTAACTTGGAAGTGAGCCCACTGAGTTCAATACCACTTACTCCCTAGCAAGTGTGCGTAGGATTGCAGCCCTGTTTATTTCATGCATTCCCTATTTCCCTAGTGGGTTAAAGCTCCCAAGGCAAACTGCAATATACAAAGGCAGGCATCCAAGTAACACGTTGCGTCAGTGCAAGGATTGACACTTGCACGGCAGAACTTCCCCTCCTCTCCTCCCACCATGTGCCCCTTGAATCTGTTCTAGAGGCAGATTTGTGGAAGGTATGGGGCACAAAGGGAGGGGAAGTCTATTGTGCAAGCCTAAATCCATGCACAGATGGGACTCTTTGGTTGGATATACTGCCTGCACAGTGCAAAACCTCTAACTTTTATAACAGAAGTAATAGCTCCCAGTTAAGTGTTGGAGGGTTCTTATGTTGCTCTGTTGTTTTCATAGCACACGGGGTCACTCCTGTCATTAGGCAGAGTGAGGCAGCTGTCTCAGGTGTAAGAAGCTAGGGGGTGGGCAGCAGCAGCGAGGTGCTGGAGAGGTGCATGCCATGTGATCTGCCTTGCTGAAACATGTCCTAGAGTCATTTTAAGACTTTTGCTTGCCAGGTTGGATGATTGGGAGTGGGTGCGATGGTTGGGTTTGAAATTTACATTCATTGCTTCATCCACATCCAGCTTTGCACACCACTATCATGTCTTCCCAGAAGGAAAGGTGGCCCTCTAGCTGAAAAGTGTTCCTCGCCCCTTCTGTCGGGCAAATGTGTCTGAAGAAAGATGAGAAATTCCCACATGCACCACTCTGGGCTCTGTTTCAAAACCAAGGATTTGTGACTTCAGTGACTCCTAATGATTAGTCCAAATTGTATTAGCATTTTATACCTTGGGCTGACATGGTACCCTGTATATTTTATGGACTACAACTCATCCCTGTCGTCCCCGACCATTGGCTGATAGTAACTTGACTCCAACAACATCTGGAGGGCATCATATCTGATCAGATATCATCTACTCTGACTGGCTCTACCTCTCTAAGGTCTCAGACAGATGTATCCCATCTCAGCTGTCCAAGATCCTTAAGATGCTAGAGATTGAGCTTTCTGCATGCTAATGTGTTTGCTCTTTTGCTGAGCTGGGACCCACACAACCTAGCAAGATGCTGTTCATTAAGTCACACCAGAAGTCTATCTAAGCTACTACTATCTGCTCTGATGAACAGGACTTCTCCAAGCAGAGATTTTATCCAGGCTTCCTATTAGTGGTGCTCTCAGGGAAGGACTTTTGGGCAAATCCAAACAAAGCAGGGGGGGACAAAATTTTGAAGTAAGTTTCCATCTCAAGACAGAAGTGGGACCATGCTTTACCTAGTTCCGCCTTTGCCAACCTGGTGCCCTCCAAATGTTTTGGAGTGCAACTCCCATCAGTCCCAGCCAGCACTGCCTGAAATTAAACAGTGAGTGGAGCCTATTTGATCTCAGCTGGGAGGCAGTTCCACAGAACTGAGCCCAGCGTTACTGAATGTACAACTCATGGTGAATATAACCTATGAATCTACATCTCACTAACAGAGAGTCCTGCAAATCAGGCAAGGATATAAGAAATCATGAGGTATCCCGGACCTAAGTTGTTACAGGCCTTGTAAATTAATAGGAGCATATGGGCAGCTAGTATGAGATTTTAAGGACTGGAGTTATGTGCTGGAGGCAGAGGCTGTTTTAGTGTACCACAACCGGTTTGGCTGCACTGGGCACCACACAACCGGGGGCACCACAGCAATGCCATGGAATAGAGCGAGAGAGGCAAGATACACTGAATTTTAGCATCACATGGAACACTGCTGAAATTTGAGTGTCTGCCACTTCTGGTGGTGTTCTGTCCTCTCCCCCCCCCCCGCCCAACAGTCTAGCCACAGCATTTTGCACTAGCTGAATTTCTAGGCCAGGCCCAGGGGTAGAATAGTAAAGGGTGACCTAACTGTACAACTGCATCCCACCCGAGAATCTGAAATTCAATTGGAAATGCCAGAATTTGAACTTAGGACCTTCTACTTGCAAAGCATGCGCTCTGCCACTGGTCCGCACCAACTCCACATGTTGCCTCGGTATTTATGCTCAACAAAGGTACCCTCCTAGCCTTGTGATCTGTTCTCTGCCTCCTTTTGCCCTTTGCTTATTTTTTTTGCCAAGACTCCAAACTCAAACACTAATATTGACTAGCCTTCTGGGTCAAAAACAGTAATGTCAGGTCTTGCTACTGACAATCAAGCTGCAACGCACGCACGCTCGCAAATACCAGAGGGGGAACAAAACCTGACTTGTGGAATTTTCTCCCATGTACAGTGACTCCTGTAGCATATGTCTGACCAGGTGTTGTTGTGTTAATGCTGCATCTCTACTGCCGGTGTTACTACAATACACACCACACAGTGCTATGCCAACGTAATAGATGTAGCTGTAGTCATGCCAATATCAGCAGGGACACCACAGAGATTTCAGGCTCAGCTAAGATCATCAGGAAGAATCAGCTGTTCTGTATGTTTGGAGGTCTTCTGGAAGCCCCTCCAAATATACAGAACAGCTGATTCTTCCTGATGACCTCAGTTGTATGTTTGGAGGCCCTACCATGTAAGGAGAGTGAGCCACCTGAAGCAGAGTTTCAGGGCCAGCCCTATCAATAGGCAGAGGAAGCAAGTTTGGGACTAGGACATAAAGCTAAACTGTGCATAATCGAAAAAGAAAGCAAAAGCTTTTGATCTCTTCCTTGTGGCCACATCAGAGGAGGAGAGAGGAGGAAGTGGCTAGGTGTGATGTTTGAATGCAGCCAATACTGCTACTCAGATATGTTATCTTTGTTCACACACACACACACACACACACACACACACACACACACACTATAAACAGATAACACGTTTCAGGATTGCTCCCTTCCCCAATCTCCAGTGTCCTCTAGAAACTATCTTCTAACAATGTCCTCCCATCAGGACCCATTCCTTCACCATCTTTGGCCATTACAAAACACTGACCAAACACTGGTGTACTGTGCTCAGCCTTTGCTTTTCAGAGGAGCCCATAGCAAGAATCTCACAACCCTATTAGAGGACAATTTAAGTGCATCTTTAACCAGAACACCCTTCCTGCTTTTAAATGAGTATAAGACAAGCAGAGTATACACTGCAGAGTAAATGAGAACATTATACAGCAGGTTCATTCAAGAAAAACAATCCTCCAACAATGTATAACAGTGGGAAATAGGGAATGGCTCAGATACTGAGCCTTGGTGCATGAGACTAAAGGGCTACAAGCACAGGGACATCTTCATTTTAACTGGTGAAACACTGGAGGGTGTGGAATAGCACCCGCAGTGGCCAAAGTGAAAGATAAATTGAGAACCTACATCTAAGTCTAACTGACTCCCTCATCAAACCAACCCATGCAGAGGGTGGCTTGGCTTGCTTACATGAATAAACTGGAGTTAACCAATGCCTGCCTTCTGCTTTCTCATCCTTGCTAGATTAACTACACAAGTGATCCCAAACAGTCAGGGATCACACCATGAATGGTCCCTTGCTTGGATGGGCCACTGTGGTGTGGCTTCATGTTGATAACACTGAGGGGGAGGGCAACTCCCCCCCCCCAAAAAAAGTTACAAAAATATGACTGGGGAAAGGTGATAATTCTCAGTAACACCATTGGGGGAAAACCTTTGTACTGTTGTCTCAGCTCTAACTAAGCTTCAGTGATATGAAGGTCCTGGAGATGCCCAGGAAAAAAGGATAGCAAAGGGAAACTCTTCCCTTACATTCGTTTCCGCTCTGGAGCGGCCTGTGATCATCTCCCTTATTAAGATTTAATGTCTGAGCCAGAAGGTGTTTCCTCGTTGCAATAATTTGACCTTTAAGTGCCCAGGTTAATGCTAGAGTATTATTTGCAAACGGAGAACATGAACTGCCTCATTTAAGTACAGCTTTCTCTGGATCCAATTTTTCACCAATGCATTCATTCCTAATGCTCATAAAAAACAGGGAGAGAGGGAGAGAGAAGGAGACAGGGGCAACGAGGAAGAGAACGAGATCATGGGTGAGAGAGAGAGAAAGGACAATACTTGCATTGTGATTTATAGTCGGGAAGATTGTCTGCAATGGTAGAGCACTCTTTCTTAATCAAAGCTTTATTAAATTCTGGTAATAAAAGGCTAAGTGTTTTTAGATGGGGAAGAGGCATAATAGGGTATAGCATTCTCTTCACGAACATTCATCCTGAGTGTGCGTGGGCTCATATAAAAGGCCTTTCCGTCTGACAGATACTCTAAAGGGTAGATACAAACTGTCGCATATCAGTTCGGTCATGATGTTCAAGTTCCCCTACCACTTGCCCCCCCTTGGCCATTTCAGATTGGATCAGAAATGAACAGAAGTATCCCCCCCAATATATATATATATATATATATATATATATATATATATATATATATATAAAAATCAGGAAATGCACCGATCCAGATTAACACACCCAAGTCCCATTGGAACTGGTGGGACAAAAGGCAAGGAACCCATGTACAGTGGTACCTCGGGTTACATACGCTTCAGGTTACAGACTCCGCTAACCCAGAAATAGTACCTCGGGTTAAGAACTTTGCTTCAGGATAAGAACAGAAATCGTACTCTGGCGGCGCAGCAGCAGCAGGAGGCCCCATTAGCTAAAGTGATGTTTCAGGTTAAGAAGAGTTTCAGGTTAAGAACGGACCTCCAGAACGAATTAAGTACTTAACCCGAGGTACCACTGTAGTAGATGGAGCAAGATCCAATTGCAGTTAGAGCCAACGAATTCTAGTTTTGTTCCCAGCCTCCTCCCTGCTGAGTTCTGCAAAGGCAACACACAGACTAAGCTGGAGGAAGCTTGCAACCAGAGATATCCTGTGGACTAGCTGTAAGCAAGAAAGCAGGGCGGGGCGGGCAGGGAGGCTGACTGAGCTTGGCTGGGCAGGGCAACGCTTCTCCTAATGGACAGTGCCAGGTCCTTAAATCCCTCCAACTTCCTCTTATCCGCTGCAATGCGTCCTTGAACTCTCTTAAGGTGCTGCCCCCCACCCAGCCCACGTCTGATAGTTAAGTCTTTATTGACAAAGAAGCACTCACAGCAGCTCTCGCAGTGCTCCAAGATACACAGACACAGACACTTCTAGACTCCAGGCAACTGTCCTGCCCTGAAAAGCAGTTGCAGCAACAGGGGCACCACACACACATACACCCAGCTTGTGTATCTGATTGGGGGCACACACATGTAACCTGAGGCTCTGCCTACATGGAAGCAATCACTGCACATCCCTCTTCAAGCCCTTCCAGGAGACAGGGGGTGGGGGTGGCAGGCAGCCCACTGGCCCATCCCTTCCCTGAACACTCCTCCTCCTCTGCTACATCCGGCATCTCTCCCTCCCTCTTGGACAGCTCTGTCCCTTTCTCCTGCTGCTGCCCTGGCTCCTGCCACGCAGCAGCTCACCGGGGTCTCTCAGGCAAGGGTCTTCCCCAGCCCTGCCTGGAGATGCCAGAATTCGAATCTGGGACCCTCTGCATGCAAGGCTCTAACCCCAAGCCAAGGGCCCTCCCCTATGGTCACTGCCAGTCAGAGTAGACATCGCTGGGATAACAATGGCATGTCTCAAGAGAAGGCAGCTTCACAAACATCAGAGCAGTTAAGATATTAATCTTGCCATTTTAGAAACGGCACCCCGGGGGGCATTTTCCCCTCTTACTGCTTTTGTAAGTTATGCATTTTGAGGCACAGTAAATAAGGTAGGACATGACCTAAATATCACATGCAGCCTCCTCTCTTTTCACTGTATTAGTCCTCTGTGCCCTGTTTGCAGTTTCAGACAAGCAGTACTGATTAGGGTGAAGGAGGAAAGAGGATATATCTTTGGGGAAACAGGAACATTTCTACCTACATAGACAGTGCAGGAAAGGGGAGGGTGGGGTGGAATTCAGCGAAGAGGTGGAAAAGCTTACTTGATTTCAACAGAGCTGCCAGAGCTTCAACTGCTGCCCTGGGGAAAGAAAAGAAAAAGAAGGGAAATATCATTTTCTTCCATAATTTCTGTAACCTTTGGCTTCATAATCTCTCCTGCGGTTCCCCCAGCTACTGCAAACTGAGCAGAAGAGCTCTGTGGAAAAACCATCACACTTCCATCATCTTGCACCAGCTTGCAAGGCCTTATCCTTTGCGTTTGGCTCAGTTCTACAATTAGCCTTCTAGCCTTGCATTAGCGTTACACTGATCTGTAGTGACCAGTCAGTACAAACAGCTACCCAATGCGTCGTGAGGAATTAGGCGGAATGCTTTTCTTGACACGACTCCTCCAGATCTCGCTCTCTTTTGCTGTCTAGGAAGCTCCCTGAGACCAAGTCAGACCACTGGGTCCATCTGGCTCAGTGCCAGATACATAGGCCAGCCATTGCTCTCCAGGATTCTGTGCAGGAATCTCTCCTAGCCCTACAACGAAATGGCAGGGGTTCAACCTAAGACCTTCTGCATGCAAAACAGATGCTCTGCCCCTGAGCCGTGCCCCTTCCCCCAATCTCTCAGTGCTGGGAGAAACTGGCTCTGGATTTCAGTGAACTTCCTGGTGCCTAAGCCATGACTGACCACAAAATATTTCCAGGAAGTACATTCTGGGATTCTAGCCAGGAACTAGTCACTGGTTTTCTAAACCAGTTGCATATCTACACCACAAACATAAATATAGAACTAGATATGTGTGTCAGGGACTGGGCAGAGGAGGAGTGGTGGAGACCACCTCCCCAGCCTGACCCTTCCAGAGAAGAAGGAGACAGTTCAGAATTACAACAGGGGTTTGAGGAAGATAACAGCTCAGAGGCAGATGAGGGGGGAAAGCTGGGAAATAATGGGAGAGGAGGAAGAATAAGCACCAGAGGGTGACAGCTGATGGACACAGTGACTTTAGAAAGCATTCCCCTTCTCCCAGGCACTGAAAGTAGGAGAGCAAAGAACTCGGAGGCAGAGGGAACTTCTCAGCACCCATAGTGATGACTCATGAAGGGAGAGAGGGAGTGGTTGGAGACTCACTCGGGGCAACGCCATTATTTCAAGAGGATTCATTTCCAAGCCTCTCTCTGTGAATATTGAATAAACAGCAGTTGGTAAGGACTTTTCCTTGCCTTATCCATTCCTGGCAACCTACCATAGGAGGTTGGCTCCTCTGCCACTTGACAATATGCATCTTGTATATCTTGATTTTTACCTTTTTGTTCTATTACTGTTCTTATATTTGGGTTTTAATATTTCTTTTTATTTTATTTCTGTTATCTTTGGGATAAAAATGTCTCAAGTAAATATGATAAACACATTAGCATAATAACTATTATTAATATTGTAAAATATCATTAGTGGTACTGAAAGCTGCTGGGTGGCCCACCAGGATCAAGGCAACCAAACTGCCCCTGTCTTTTTCCCAGCAAAGCACATCTCACAGAGGGGGTGTTCACACAGTTATAAGTTAAGGCAGCTCCTGTGCGCTCCTGTCACTGTGCTTTTTAAACTGGGTTCACACAGCATTAGCCACAATCCATCTGCATCCTGTAAGTCAGTCAGTCAGTCAGTAAGCAAGTTCCTAGCCTCACATGCTAACCATTTAACCATTCAGCTCCACCGTATACATAACATCTATTCCCCCACTGAATTTCAAAGATGGAGGACTGGTACTTCCAGGTCAGACGTAATGCGGAAAAGTGCCGAAATGCCATTGTTGGGGCAGCTAGCAAAGCAGCTGAAAAGACAAGTTTCTGGAGCATAATGTTGCTGCTCTGTTTCCCTGCTTCTAGGAAGTTCTATGTGTCCACAGCATGCCACATACTGGCATCTTCAAAGCCCCACATGCCCGCTGCGTTGTTTCACCGAAATCACTATATAAACAAAGCCTCCAATAAATCGCATTAGCTTTCTCACCAAGCCAATTATCAAGCTGCAGTTGGAAATAAATATTTTATTGCCATTCAGCTGCCATTCATCACGTATTCAGCTTGGCAGCCAAGCCGAGGCAAGATTGCGGGGCAGAGAAGCCCACTAGCACCCGCTGTTCCAAGGCTGGCCTTCTTCCTTGTTTACAATGCGATCCCACCCCCCTCCCTGCAAAATGAATCAATTGGAGTCCAGAAAAAGCTTTGCAAACAAGCAACAAATCACCATGTAAAAGCCAGCTGGGCTGATGCTTCAGTGCACTGATTGAAAACTAGGGCAGTGATCAGAGCCGCAGAACAGGAAGAAGAAGGAGAAAAAATTATAATGGCCAGGTGGTTACCGAGTGGTGGCCAGTGAGACACCAGCCAGTTCTGTGTATCAGAATGCCACCTGATGGAATGGGAATGAGCAGGCTGTGCCAGGAACACGGCAGTATTTCTTTGCTACATCTCCTTCTGTGTGCACCTGTACATCTCTGCACAAATCAGAAGTGATGCATAAATGACAATGGGGTTTTAACAAGGAAGATGGGGAACATCTGCCCTCTGTCGAATCAGATCCACGGTCCATCTAGCTTGGCATTGTCTACACATTCTGGAAGTGTCTCCCTCTGGGGAAAACCATACATCCTGCAGAAAGGCTAATTCATATTAGGAAGCTGCCTTTCACCCTCTGGCCAGTGGCTCACCTAATAGTACTGTCTACTCTGCCTGACAGTGGCCCTCCAGGGTTTCACAGGAGTCTTTCCGAGGCCTCCTTAGACATCTCAAGGATGGCACCTGGGACCTTCTGCATGCAAAGCAGATGCTTTGCCACAGAGCTTCAACCCTTCCTGCTAAGAAGCTGCCAGGAAATCAGATCCTTGGTCCACGTAGCTCAGTATTGTTGACACTTACTGGAGGTGGCTCTCCAGGGTTCCAGGCATGGGTTTCTCCCTGATGAGAGATGCTGGAGGTTGAACCTGGGATCTTCTGCTTGGAAAGTAGATGCTCTGCCACTGAGCTATCTCACTTCCCAGGATGCAAGGAGGGATGACTCTTCCCATTCTCACTTCTCTCCCCCACCACACCCACACAAGGATTCTGATTGTGATAATCATAGGTATGGCCAGTGAAATTCTCAAAGGGATGGTAGATGCAAGCATGCTCACAGGTGAGTCTGGTTGGCCACTGTGGGAACAGAGTGCTGGGTTGGATGGCCCATTGGCCTTATCCAACAGCCAGGATCTTCTTATGTTCTCTGCCACCTGAATGGAGACCACAGAGGGGCTGTGGACCTCTAGTGCCTGAGATGCAAGGTCAGTCTCAGAAGAGCAGGTGTATCCTGCCCATTAAAAAAAAAAAAATCTCATCAATGAGTTGAGGCTGAGTTCATCCCAGGAACATGTGAGCACAGGAATCTCACATGAGACCATTGGTCCATCTAGCTCAGTTTTGTCTACACTGACTAGCAGTGAAAAAATTCTGCACCCCTGCTTGAGTTCCAAGGCTCCAATCCTTGGTCTCCAGGCTCTGGATCTGACCCTCTAGCAACAATAACATGGGAAAGACTAGTCCTTACTTAGCCCCTGCATTTTATGTATGTTACAGCCTTGTTGGGGTGCCAGACTTCCATTGCTAACCTGAAGTCTCCAGGTTTGCCTACCTCCCTTCAGATGGCAGGTGGTGGGTTTGAATCTCCAGCTGAGAGATGATGATGAAGAAGACAATGATATTATTTTTAAAAATTATTAAGCATTCAGCTTGCAAGCTATAGCCCAGCGGGAACACTTAAACCTATCTGGCCAGAAGCAAGTAGGCTAGATTAAATGTTCCCTGCCCAGGCTCCTGAATCAGATGAGAAGAAATGGTCCCCTCACTTCGGCTGGACCTGAGAACATCCTCTGTAACTAAGCTTTCTATCTTACTTTCCAGTAAGTGATGTGAGGTCTGGGATGCTCCTGACCGTGCAGCAGGAGTGATGCAGTAGAGCAGTAAAGCGAGAGGGGGACACTGTGTCATAGATACGGCAAGTTGACAAATTCACTGCTACATACTGAGAAAGTGAGAGCAGGAGATGGGTGGGTTTTGTGCACATGGTCACCTGGTATCATCATAAGGCAAAGCAATGTTCTTTCCTTCAGCATCAGAGGGAGATAATGAGATGAAGGAGAGAGAAGCGAGGATCTGGATAGAGGTGGGGGGGGGCAATAACCAACAGTAAAATTGCATGGCAGAGGGAGAGAGAGAGAACTACAGAGAAAGTGAAAAGGCTCTGAAGCTGTGAGCATATGCTGCAGCAGAACTCTTGACATTGTGCCCAGTGAAAAACCTGATAATTTTCTCAAGAAAAGATGGGAAATACACAGACAAAGCTCCATTCCTAAAACACAGACCCTCGCCAAGGAGATTCTGATGAATCCCTGTAACAAAAAGCCAAGTTTCACTCCACTCTTGTAAACTCTTTTAAATCTGCCTCAAAGAGAGGGATGGAGGGAAAGAAGATAGATGATAGATTAGATCAGGCTTCCTCAACGTCAGCACTCCAGATGTATTGAGACTACAATTCCCATCATCTCTGACTACTGGTCCTGCTAGCTAGGGATCATGAGAGTTGTAGGCCAAAAACATCTGGAGGGCCGAGATTGAGGAAGCCTGGATTAGATAGATGATAGATGATAGATGATAATGATAGATAGATAGAGATAGATAGATAGATGATAGATAGATAGATAGATAGATAGATAGATATAGATAGATAGATGATAGATAGATAGATAGATAGATAGATAGATAGATAGATGATAGATAGATAGATAGATAGATAGATATAGATAGATAGATATAGATAGATAGATAGATAGATAGATAGATAGATGATAGATAGATAGATAGATAGATAGATAGATAGATACCATCTTCCAGGGGAAACTATGTAAAAATAACGTTGTTAGGCTGGATCACTCTATTTCTGGACCATAATCCTGTGTCTGCATTAATCTGTGGGTTGTTGTTGTTTAAAAAAACAACTATGTATGAAGTTTTATACTTATATACATATTTTATCAGAAAATTCCATTTCATGTATATCTTATCTCAATGTGCATAATGTGCATATTTCTAAGCATATTTTACTCTGAAATATGCCACTTTGTTTTCCATACCTTGGTATGCTTTTGAGCTGAGGATTGCAAAATCTGGAGAATTCATGCTCTGGTCCTTTTACAGTATTAGTCGAAGAGGTGGAGATCTGGTCAGTTCACCGAAAGATGCAGACCAAACAAAATTCTCCTCCATCTCTAGAACTTCAGTGTTAAAAAAAAAAAAAGGAGGCTTGCAAAGCTTCTAAGAGGTAAATTAGTCAAGTAGAACTCTAACTGATAGAACTTTAACTGGTTTAATCACTGAGAGCATTCATTTTATTGATGGGGATGCAAAGCAAAGGCACACTTGCTTATTAGGGGGAGGAGTTGCCAGTTCTCTGGTGTGCTGCTATAATACTGAATACAAAAGGAAATCTTAACCATCGCTGTTAGCTTTTTCAATTTCTTATGAGATAAGTTGCTATTTAACTTGCACATTATGGAGAATGGGCTCCTAGATGGCTGCGGCAGAAGGCAGTTCAGACTGCAGGCACAAAGGACCATATTTTTCAGAGCTTTTCCACTTAAATGCCTTCCTGTGTGTACTTAAACAGCACATCAGAGTGAAAAGTTTGCAGTAATTTTCACCAGGATGCGCCACTTCGCCATATACAAATGACATTTTAATGTGGGTTCTCCCCCCCCCCGACACATTCCTCTTATGAATTCCTTCCCTTGAAACATCCCAAAGCGATTGAGAACTAAAGGCAATTTCAGATCCAGTGCCGATATAGATTGAGATAAGATTCACCACTGTAAAGGCCTGTGGGGAAGGGGAGGGTTTCAAATAGACATTGCAAAGAGAATAGAGGTGGTGTCAGTCTGATATGTAAGGGAGAGCATTTTAAAGGGTAAGTTCCAAGTCACATGGTATGGAATGGGCCTTCTAATGAGATGGTATGCAGCTGCAGGAGGCTCCATTCTGCAGAACTCAAGTGATTGGTTGGGTCTATGAGATAATCTTTTGTAGTTACAGCACACACACACACACACACACACACACACACACCGACTACAGACATACACCCTCAGGGGGAGTACAACCCTGACCAAAGCACACAATTGACCAATTATCTGGACTCAGGGTCGATGAACACCTAGTTGGGCATGTCATTGCTAGCACCTTATTCATGTCATCAGGCCACATCACTGAAACCTATCATGTGACTCACAGGAAATGAAGGAATGAAAACCTATACAGTGGTACCTTGGAAGCTGAACACCTTGGCTCCCGAACAAATCAGCTCCCGAACTATTGAAACCCTGAAGTGAGTGTTCTGGTTTTCGAACATTTTTCAGAAGCCAAATGTCCGTTGTGGCTTCCACAGCTTCCAGTTGGCTGCAGGACACTCCTGCAGCCAATCAGAAGCTGTGATTTGGTTTTTGAACAGTTCCGGGAGTCGAACGCACTCCCAGAACGCATTCTGTTCGAGAACCAAGGTACAACTGTAGTGTGTGTGAGTGTGTGTGTGTGTGTGTGTGTGTGTGTGTATCCCACACTCCAGGTTACGCAGGCACACATCTGCAGCAGAAATATGAAGTTACACAGCTCAGAAAATTCCGCCACTCATTCTGCATGAATAAGCTCAGACTAATAAGCCCAAGGAACCTACATGGGAATATGGGAAACTGCATTACACCAAGTCAGACCATTAATCCAGTATTGTCTATTATAATAATTGACAGTGGCTCTACAGCAAAACTTTCCCATCTCCACCTGCAGATGCCGCAGATTGAACCTGAGGCTTTCTGCATGTAAAGGAGATGCTCTACCAGTGAGCTATGGCTCCTCCCACGTGTCCACATGGTCTCTCTTTGCTTTTCAATCCTGCTTTTCAATCCTCATTTATAAGTAGCAGTTAAACCACAGTTTCCCAATTTGAAGGTCATAATAAACTGTTTTATAAGCCAGGACAGAAGGACCAAATCTAGGCATGTGGAAAGGGGGATGGGTGGAGGAGGAGGGAGCAAAGAGACACCCAGCTCATTCATGGGCTTCTGTCTGGACCATCCCAATACCTCAGACAAAGCTTGGGTGCTATGCAGGTGTGGGTTTTTTAAAAACCAGGTCTGTGACTGTATAATGAAATTTGTATTTGCTGCATTTGTATTTCAAATTATTTGTTGCATTTGTTTTTCAAATTGTTTGGTTAGGAGCCAGATGACTACTCTGCTGCAAATTATTTAGCAGCTTGACAGTGCTGTTTAAAATGCATAATCATATGAGATGCTTTATAATCAAAAAGCCTTAGAGCTAGAGAAAGGGACAAAACCTATAGCGATCTGGCTGCCGAGCCAACCGCTCCGAACAGCAAAGGCCTCTGAAGCACCTCCAAAACCAGCAGGTTGGACAGGGAACAATCAAACAGATTGAAAAATGCTTCTTGCACATTCAATGTGTGCAAACTACGGACATAAGCAAGGAGGAAACTCTTCATTGTTCTCTGTGCCAAATGAAAATGAGATTATCTAACAAGACTGGACAAGCACAAAAATGTGGTAATAAAGGAAAACAATCTTTTATCTTGATACGGCCAAACCCAGGGGCCCATCAAACTTCACAAAATCCCTCTGCAGAAACAGACTTTTGTGTAAAAATTAGGCAGGTATGAGGCCACATATTGATGGCTTCGTGCAGGCAGGATTGGCCATAGCTAGCTACAAGGGAAAACATAGGTGTACACAAACACTGCATGATTTTCATGCTGAGTTCATCATGAAACTGTGTCCCGTGTGGAATTTTGCAAGATTTCTAACAGCCCCTTAGATTTGCACAATAAAAAGAAACAACGGATGAGATTATGACTCCACAACCCTGGGGCCCTCCAGCTGGCTGGGACCAATGATAGATAGATAGATAGATAGATTCTTTATTGTCATTACACAAGTGCAACATTGCACAAGTGCAACGAAATTGGATGCCATCCCTTAAAAACAACAAAAGCAACACAACAACAACAACCAAACAAACCACATTCCAGCCACACCCACACCCACACCCATCAAACTCCCAGGTCACACTATCGAGTTACTGCATTTAAGAAGGCCACAGCTCTTGGATAGAAACTATTTTTCAGTCTATTTGTCCTTGACTTGATGTTTCTGTATCTCCTGCCAGAAGGCAGTAGTACAAACAGACTGTGTCCCGGGTGAGATGCATCCTGCAGGATATTGTTTGCTTTCCTAAGACAGCGGGAACCGTACAGTTCTTCCAAAGATGGGAGGGGATGACCAATAATCCTTTGGGCTGTGGTTATGACCTTCTGGAGCACCTTCCTCTTCCTAGCTGTACAGCTGGAGAACCAGGCACAAATACAGTATGTGAGAATGCTCTCTATGGAGCCTCGGTAGAAGGACACCAGCAGTCTCTCACTCAGATTGTTCTTCTTTAAAAGTCTGAGGAAATAAATTCTCTGCTGGGCCTTCTTCACCAGAGCAGTAGTATTTGCGCTCCAAGTCATGCCCTGATCGATAGTCACTCCCAAAAACCTGAATTCCGCCACCCTCTCCACCCGTTCCCCGTTGATATACAAGGGCTGAATGTCCGCCTTTTTTTTCCTGTAATCCACCACCAATTCCTTGGTCTTAGTCGTATTAAGAGCCAGATTGTTCTCTCCACACCAAGCACAAAGCCGCTCCACCTCGTCCCGATAGGCGGACTCATCCCCTCCTGAAATGAGCCCCACCACCGTAGTGTCATCAGCAAACTTGATGATTTTGTTGCTGGAATAAATGGCTGTACAATCATACGTATAGAGAGTATAGAGCAGGGGACTCAACACACAACCCTGTGGTGAGCCGGTGTTAAGGCTAAGGGCTGTGGACATATGTGACCCTACTCTAACCCTCTGAGAACGTTCTGACAAAAAGTCCAAAACCCAGAGACAGGTGGAGTTGGAGAGTCCAATCGCCTCTAGCTTGGACACCAGTCTATGGGGGAGGATAGTGTTAAAAGCAGAGCTAAAATCCACAAACAGCAGCCTCACATAACTCCCCGGCTGCTCCAGATGGAACAGAGCAGCATGGAGAGTGGTAGTGATAGCGTCCGTGGATCTATTTGCCCTGTATGCAAACTGGTAGTTGTCAAAAGTTGATGGAAGACAGGAAATAATGTGACGGCGCACCAGTTTCTCAAAACACTTCATGATGATTGGAGTCAGTGCAACTGGTCTGTAGTCGTTCAGACTACTGATTGTGGATTTTTTAGGCAGAGGCCAATGGGGGTTGTAGTCAAAAAAAAAAATTGCTTGCCCCACCCCAATTGTTGTTGCTCAGTCGTGTCCAACTCTTCATGACCCCACGGACCAGAGCACGCCAGGCACTCCTGTCTTCCACTGCCTCCCGCAGTTTGGTCAAGCTCATGCTGGTAGCTTCGAGAACACTGTCCAACCATCTCGTCCTCTGTCGTCCCCTTCTCCTTGTGCCCTCCATCTTTCCCAACATCAGGGTCTTTTCCAGGGAGCCTTCTCTTCTCATGAGGTGGCCAAAGTATTGGAGCCTCAGCTTCAGAATCTGTCCTTCCAGTGAGCGCTCAGGGTTGATTTCCTTAAGAATGGAGAGGTTTGATCTTCTTGCAGTCCATGGGACTCTCAAGAGTCTCCTCCAGCACCATAATTCAAAAGCATCAATTCTTCGGCGATCAGCCTTCTTTATGGTCCAGCTCTCACTTCCATACATCACTACTGGGAAAACCATAGCTTTAACTATACTGACCTTTGTTGGCAAGGTGATGTCTCTGCTTTTTAAGATGCAATTAATTCTCCTTTTGCTTGCAGTGGAAGAAAGTGGCTTACCTTGGGGAGGCAGGTTGAGAGTAGCCAGGCAATCTGCCTCTGCAGCTACTAGTGTGAGTGAACAGTGGAAGACAGAAGAGCCATAGAACCATGACGGAAGAATTGTTTTGCATGGAAAAAGTTCCAGGTTCAACCCCTGGCATCTCCAGGTAGGTCTGGGAAATACTCCTGCAAATAATACCAATGGGATCCCCAACCCTTAAGCACTGGGCCATCACAGTTAAGTGTGGGTGAAGGCAAAGCTTTTGTGTTAGGTTAGCATTTGGTGTTAATGGACCATGAGGAAGCACATCACAAAACTGTGAGTGATTCTGACTCTTCCCTGGGAATCATCATCCCTCCCTTTGTTCCTGTGCATTGTGCTGCATCCTAGTTGTGACTCAAGCCCAGGGTTTCCCAAACTTGGGTCTCCAGCTGTTTTTGGGCTACAGTTCCCATCTTCCTTGACCACTGGTACTGCTCGCTAGGGGTGATGGGAGTTGTAGTCCAAAAAGAGCTGGAGGCCCAAGTTTGGGAAACCCTGCTCTAGCCTGATTGGGCAGTCAAGAAAATCAACAGTTTAAAATATACACTATAACAGGATTGTCCAACAGGTCGATCGTGATCTACCAGTCGATCGTGGGATCCTCCCTGCCCCCGCCCCCGCACCAAAAAAAAAAATAGTTGGACAGCCCTGCACTATAAGATAAAATTGCAGATTAGAATACATGTCAGCTTTATATGTCAAGGTAAAGGTAAAGGGACCCCTGACCATTAGGTTCAGTCTTGGCCGACTCTGGAATTGCAGCGCTCATCTCGCTTTATTGGCCAAGGGAGCCGAAGTACAGCTTCCAGGTCATGTGGCCAGCATGACTAAGCCGCTTCTGGCGAACCAGAGCAGCACATGGAAACGCCTTTTACCTTCCCGCCAGAGCAGTACCTATTTATCTACTTGCACTTTGACGTGCTTTCAAACTGCTAGGTGGGCAGAAGCAGGGACCAAGCAACGGGAGCTCACCCCGTCACGGGTATTCGAACCGCTGACCTTCTGATTGGCAAGTCCTAGGCTCAGTGGTTTAACCCACAGCACCACTCGCTTCAAGGTAAGTTTATCTAAATGGAAAGGTTTTTAGAAGATGCTGAAAAGAATACAATGGGCAGGGAGTTCCAGAGTTTAGAAGCTGCCACAGCTTGATTTGTTACAAATGCAGAAGAATAGCTACACATTATGGTCTGCACAATCATCCTAGAGGTACAGATTGAGTCAATCCAGACTGGAATTTGCAAAGATTGAACTCCTCATGTCTCCCTCCCCACCCCCCACCCTAAACTACTATATGCAGGTCACTGAACCCTTCCCCTCCTACAAGCCTCTGCGTCTCCCAACTGCTGCATGTTATAAGGCACTCTGGAGATAAAAGATGCTACCATCAAAAGAGAACCCAATACAGAGTGTTCTCAGACTGTAACGATGTATGGGAGATAAGAAAGTGCTCATTTTTAGACTTATCTGCAAGGAGATAAAATGCAGCAAAACTAATTTGAAAACGCCGAATGATTGGGGAGGGCTGGGGTGGAACAAACTAGAAAAATGTAAAGACCAACTTATAGCAAGATAAGGGGGAAATTGCAGGGTATGTTCATCCCAACCCTGGCCATGGGGATGAAATGCGTGTCAGTGGAGAGGATCTGCTAGAAGAGAGCAACGGGGAACATAATATCATACAATGAGCCCACTGGTTCAGACCAAAGGTACATCTTTTCATGCATCCTATTTTCACAGTGACCAAGCAGGTGCCAATTGGACCGGGCTAACGCACCCATGAGGCAAGGTGAGGCAACCGCCTCAGGCGGCAAGGTCCGCCAGGGGCAGCAGATCGTGATGTCAACCTTTCTTCCTTCCTTCCCTTGTTCCTGGTGTAGATTTTCCCTGATGTCCTTCTTCCCTGGTGGGGAGGGGGAATGCCATTTTGGTGGGTCATTTGAGTGGGGGGCAAATACAGGGATGGGAATCCTGTGGCTCTCCAGATGTGGCTGGACTCCAACTCCAATCATTCATGGGCCGAGTTGATGGGAGCTGGGGTTCAAAAAACTACATCTGCAGGGCTGTAGGGACCCACCCCTCACTTAACAATTTTATAAATAAATGAATAAATGCTTCCACCCATTTTGGGGGGTGGGAGGTTTACATCCTGTGCCAAAAAGTCTAACAGTTGCTTCCGTTCCAGGCAGCATCTTTAAGTGCTGCTTTTCCTCAGTGCTGCGCAAAAATTGACCCGCTGATTTATTGAAAGGTTTTTTTTTTCTCCTGTGAAAAAGGCTTACATTTTTTCCACCTCGATCTTGGGACACCTGAGAATTTTTTTAGAATTTCAGTGGGTGCAGGGTTCAGCTCATCTTTACAATGTGGATGAGTGGCGTGTGCATGCATGTGTGTTTCTTTCCACTGAATATTTCTCAAGCTCTCTGCAGCCTCCCTAGCTGCCTGCACTTCCTGATCTGAAAAAGCCCCATGGAAGGAGCTGCCTCGTGATGTCTTCCCCTGGGCTATCACGGAAGGCACCCAGGAAGGCTGCAGAGTGCAGAACCCTGGTGAGATGATCTATAGAATGAAAGAACAGACACTCACAAATACCCCCCGGCTGCTTGAAAAGTAAGGTAAGCAGGACAAAGCCCCTGTACGGTACTCCACCCATGAGAATTTCACCCAATTTTTCTCTCCCCTTTGATTTCTTTTTGAAGTTCCATTTTCTGGTCTCCTAAGTGATGAAGAATGGTCAGGAGAAATGGCAGGAGAAATTTTTGGCACGACACTAAGCAAGATTTCAGCTCCTTCTTGGATTAAGTCCAGGGGCAACTCAACCCCAGGCTTTGTTTATAGATTTCTGTCTTGGTGCTGTCACTGTTGATAACAGCCAGGGAGGTATGAGTGAGGTGAAGAGTACTGACAAGTTTATCATGGCATGAGCCTGCGTATTGTCTCCATCACCAGTCCGCCATACTGTACCAAACTCATCAAACTTGGCCTTGCGGGGAAGAGGCCTGCAGATTATAGGGTAAATTTAGGAAGGACATTTCCTTGGGACTGCAGAACCAGGCAAGGATCTGGCAAGTCATGATAAATGCCTAACTTATTTTTTTACTGGATTTTCAGACTCTCAATACTGCTCAAGCAAGACTTTTTGGGAAGGGTTGCCCAGTGTAAGTCCAGTTTAATCCTAAAATGGGAGAGTGCCTTGTCAATTGTTGGCACCTACAGTAAGAACATAATAAGAGCCCTAACTGGATTAGGCTATTGGCCCACCTAGTTCAGCAACCTGTTCTCACAGTGGTCACCCACATACCTATGGGGAGCCTGCTAGCAGGACCAGAGCACAAAAGCACTCTCCCCTCCTGTGGTTTCTGGCAACTGGTATTCAGAAGCATTGCTGCCTTATCCATGAATTTTCCCAGTCCACCTAAAGCCATCTAAATTGGTGACCATTCTTGTCTCCTATGGGAGTGAATGCCATTGCTGAAGTATCTGCTGAGTTTATCTATGTTCCTGGGTAGCAGACTGAGCAGGCAGATCAGTTACCTGTTCACAATCTCCTCCATTAGGGTGAGATGTATTTCTATTTAAAACGTAGACATTATTTCTAAATTGGCATCTATACTAATAATAATAATAATTTTTCATTTATATGCTGCCCTCCCCAGCCAAAACCGGGCTCAGAGCGGCTAACAACAAGTAAAAATAGCAAAGTGTACATAAAATCACACAGTCAATTAATTAAAATACATTCTAAAATCAATTCAAAATCAAATTAACGGCAACCATTGGGCTAGAGTTCTATGAGGATTACAGAAGGAGAGAAGGGGTCAGACTGTGCCTTGGCCAAAGGCCTGGTGGAACAGCTCCATCTTGCAGGCCCGGCGGAAAGATCAAGTCCCGCAGGGCCCTAGTCTCTTGTGACAGAACGTTCCACCAGATCGGGGCCACAGCCGAAAAAGCCCTGGCTCTGATCAAGGCCAGCCGAACCTCCCTGTGGCTCAGGATCTCCAAGATGTTTTTATTTGAAGACCGTAAGGTCCTCTGTGGGACATATTAGGAGAGGCGGTCCTGTAGGCCTGCAAATCTGTGTCATCCTTCTTACTGATAAGGTGTTTTCTCTGCTCTTGGCGATGCATCACCCAAGCTGACAGAAGTGGCAACGGCAGCAGCTACGCAAAACCTTTCACGATATACAATAGCCCCAGGTGATTAAAATTATAATGTGTGTATATATATATTAAAAATCTGTGGTGAATACAATCAGAAGAGGGGGAATCAAATGTGCACAGAGCTGCTAACAGCTGAATGAAAAACATCCTCTTCTGACACTTCTCAGGAACTGTTTATCATCATGCAGTTCAAGAGCCCTCGTGGGATTCTTTCCCTTTTTGTCTCAGGGACACATGAGGAAACAGCCAGGCAGGAGGGTGAACTGAAACATCTGCTGCCGTTGTCTCTGCAGTGATGGTAATTCCAGAGAGCTTGCATACAGATTCCCCCTGTGCAATCAAAATGTCTGAGCAGCGCCGACATCCATTTTATGACCTGGGCCAGGGGTTGCCAGTGCGGCACCCATGGGTGCAATGACAGCCTTGAGGTGCACACAAAGCCAATCTTAGATACCTTGCCTCCACACACAGGGGGAGGTGAAGGTGGTTTTCTCCCATGAAAAGTACATGGAACTGGAGGAAGAAGTGGAAAGAGTCAGGATCGACAAAAGGAAGTACGTCTTCACAAAGCACAGAGTTAAATGTAGTTAAACCATTTGATTCCAAATACCAACATCCTCCTTCAGATGGCGCCAGAGCTGTTGTCACACCATCACCTTGGCACCTGCCATCTGGAGCCAAGTCCTTTTGCAACTGCCTCTCCCCACCTCGCTGGCTCATCGTCTATTTTCAAAACCTCATCCGAAAGCATCTATTTCCCTCCCGTGACTTTGCCTTTTAATTTTCCAATCTCTCTCCACTTCTGCCGTTTCGCTCTTCCAGTGCCAATAACATATAATTCGGCACTGTAACTATATTTACCCCGAGAAGCATTTCTGACATAGCGTTGCTATGAAATCAGACTTTATTGCTTATTACAGCTCAGGCAGGTTGTTCTGGGAAGGAAATGATATAGACCGTAAAAACAGATATGCAGGGAGAAGTGTGTAAATGAAGATGCCTTGACTTCAGAGCTCATTTGTTCTATTAAAATGGCCCATTGCATAGAACTCAAATGCAGTGTTTTATTTACTTATCCTACTGATGTCACCTCCCTCTGTGCCATGCAATCTGAAATATGAAGTGAGCTTAATAACTACCTAGTGTAGCAGTGAGGACAAGTTACCTTCTTCTACAGCACTATAGAAGCAGCACTACCATCTTCGATGCCAGCATGTACACTAAGTACTGGACAAAACACAGAAACCAAAAAAATAGCCCCTGCCTAGTCTAAAAGATGGGTCCATGCATTCAGCTAGGCAAGATCAAAGCACATAGGAGCACAAGGAGCCCTGCTGGATCAGGCCAGTGGCCCATCTAATTCAGCATCGAGTTCTCGCAGTGGGAAACCAGTTGGGAAGCAGGCAAGATGGAATTGGGTGCAGCAACAACTCTCCCCGCTTGTGATTTCTCAAAACTGCTCTTCCGAGGCACACTGCCTCTGACAGTGGAGGGAAAGTGATAACTGCTGATAGCTCTGTCCTGCACAAGTTTGTCTGACCCTCTATTGAAACCATTCAGGCTGGTGGCCAGTGAATTCCATCTTGTGGCAGTGAATTCCATAGTTTAATTATGTGCATAGTGATGTATGGAAGTGAGAGCTGGACCATAAAGAAGGCTGATCACTGAAGAATTGATGCTTTTGAATTATTGTGCTGGAGGAGACTCTTGAGAGTCCCATGGACTGCAAGAAGATCAAACCTCTCCATTCTTAAGGAAATCAACCCTGAGTGCTCACTGAAAGAATACATCATGAAGCTGAGGCTCCAATACTTTGGCCACCTCATGAGAAGAGAATACTCCCTGGAAAAGACCCTGATGTTGGGAAAGATTGAGGGCCCAAGGAGAAGGGGACCACAGAGGATGAGATGGTTGGACAGTGTTCTCGAAGCTACCAGCATGAGTTTGACCAAACTGCGGGAGGCAGTGGAAGACAGGAGTGCCTGGCGTGCTCTGGTCCATGGGGTCACAAAGAGTCGGACACGACTAAACAACAACAGCAACAATTATGTGCAAAGTTAAGAAATCATTCCATTTGTCTGTCCTAAATCTTCTGCCATTCAACTTCACTGGCTGAACCTGGGTTTTAGACTAATGAGAGAGAGGAGAGGGAGGAAAAACATCTCTCTGTCCACACCAGGCGTAAACATGTACACCTTCATTCAGGTCCCTCCTCGCTCCCCTTTTCTCTCACAGCTTAAAAGCTGCAAATGTTTTAACAGGTACTATTTTTCTAGAAAAAGAGGTGCCGGAACTCACAGTGAACGCCTCCCTTGTTGTCTTATAATGGCAGTGGTGACCACCTAAGAGATGCCGGAACTGAGTTGTGGCTGGAAAAAAAGCCCTGGTTATAACCTTTCCTTATATGCATAGTAGATGGGAAGCTGCTGTGTCGCTCTTGCTTCCATGTATACAAAGCAACATGCAATTCTACTGTGACATGCATTCAGCTACAAGCTGTTGTGCCCCAATTAGTGGGGAGGTTCTGCCTTGTACACACGCCGTCC
The DNA here is from genome assembly GCF_964106915.1 of Podarcis gaigeae. Classification (NCBI taxonomy): domain Eukaryota; kingdom Metazoa; phylum Chordata; class Lepidosauria; order Squamata; family Lacertidae; genus Podarcis; species Podarcis gaigeae. The sequence continues at coordinate 20,377,931 of NC_139690.1, forward strand.
TTCTCAAGAAAGTGCTTTCCTTTTCCTTTCCTCTTTTTCTTTCTTTCTTTCTTTGCTTAGCAGGATGTTCTATTCTAAATCCCATGTGCCGATCTGAAAGGAAAACTCACAAATCTGCCTGCGACCTAGCCAAAAGTACGTATTTTTTAAGTTCTCCTCTGGGAACTCCCACAGGGGATCAAGCGAACTGTATAGGAACTTCCAAATAAGTGGGCATTAACTAACAGTGAATTCTTGACTGCATTCCAATAGAATTGTATGTTCCTGTCCAAGTAAACACCCAAGCAGCTCAGCACAATTAATGAGAAATCAGCAACTAACAAGGGGAATTAGGGCTGATTTGCTTCCCGCTTCACCTCCAAAACTGCTGCCAGATAAACATATGTATAAAGCTGTCCGAAGACTATTCCTCAAAATGTACCAATCCTTGGCAGCCACACTTGTACATTGCCAAGGAACTAATCAGTGTGTCGGTGCACCGAGTTCATTTCTCATGCTCAAAATATTGGCTGGCAGAGACCGAGGGAAGAAGGGGCACTCTTGGGCTTCCAACTTCTGCTCAAACATTGGGAGGCAGAGGCTAATTCAACCATGGCAGAATTTCACAGCTTGAGCAAACAGTGTGGTCTTCCGGAAGCAACCAGTAGGATAGTGGTGTCAACCAGACCTCTCGTCACCAGCTTCTCTGCACTTTCTGAGGTGGGAGAGATAACACAGGCATGGTGCAAATGCATTGGGTTGACTCCATAGCTGTCAAGTGTCCCTTATTTAAAGGGACAGTCCCTTATTCCAGCGCCATGTCCCGCTGCTGTCCCTTATTGATAGATGTCCCTTAAATGTCCCTTAAATGATGTCCCTTAAATTTCAAAGGAAGCAGCTCCTCTCCCTCCCGCCCTGCTGGCCAGGGAGGAGGGAGGCTCCAACTGTGTTGCTTGGCTGCGTTGCTCACCCAGTAAGAAGTCTAAGAACGACTGGGGGTGGAGCTTGCATGCCTTGTGTGTGGCTAGTTAATGCAAGCTGAGAAGGTTTTTGAATGCCTGCCGGACGCCGTTTTGTTGCACGTGCTGCAAACTTTGCAGTGCAGAGCCAGGCCGGGGAGCCATCTTAAGTTGAGGCTGCATAGGCCTTGTGGTGCATGTGATTCAGATTCTAGTCAGTTGAACCTCTGGTTACAAAGTTGGTTGGACAGTGTTCTCAGAGCTACCAGCATGAGTTTGACCAGACTGCAGGAGGACAGGAAGACTGGAATTTCTGGAACAGGTAAGGCTGCAGGTCCCTTATTTTGGCTGCTGGTCCCTTATTTTCAAGGCTGCTGGTCCCTTATTTTCAAATCTGTAAGTTGACAGCTATGGTTGACTCCACCAGTGTGTTTGTCCCATGTGCCCCCATCACTGTCTTGGCCCTGTCGCTTTTGGGAAGCTGCAGTGCCACCAATGGTGGGTGGTCAAGTAAGCACCCCCAACGCCAACCACTACTGATGACTTCAAAACCGTCATTAGTTTACTCCTCCGTCTTTGGCCTTGTTTGAGAACTTGAGAAGCATGCTGGATCAGGCTAGTGGCCATCTAGTCCAGCTTCCTGTTCTCACAGTGGCTGACCAGATGCTTGTTGGAAACTGATAAGGAAGACCTGAGCACAAGAGAACTTTGCCCGCCTAACAATTGGTGTTCAGTGGCATACCGCCTCTGACAGTGGAGGTGGAACATGGCTATTGTGGCTAATAGTCAAGGTTGGCCTTCTCCTCCATGCATCTTTCTAACCCTCTTTTAAAGCCATCCAAGTTTATGGCCACCACAGCCTGCTTTTTTCTTTGCCTGTTACCTTTGGTCCCCCAGCTTCAGCGATCTGAAGGTCTCCTGCTCTCTTCTGTAATGCCTCTAATCTTTCTATTTTGCCTCTGGGGATGCTTAAGGAATTTGATCTTCATGACTTCATATACAAAATTAGCAGATCCACATCTCTCAGCCTAATGTGTACATGAGAGCTTAAGCTATCCATTGGATTTTATGCTTCTCTGCCACGGGTATCTCCTTTCAGTGTTTTTCAGTTCATTTGCTATTATTTTCTGAGCTGTTTTTCTGTTTTCCTAAGCTCTTTTTATTACATTGTGTGCATCGCCTTGAGACATATGTGTAGAAGATGACTAATAAAAAATAATTTAAACATGTCCAATATGCATTTTAAATGCATACGTTTGGAGAAAATGGGCATTTAAAAGCACATATTGAGAGAGAGAGAGAGAGAGAAATACAGTATACAGTTAAATAGATCTTAAACGTTATTTTGTGAGGAATCTTTTTTTTCAAATTGCAGATTAATGTAGAAACAGAATGGAATCCTGGGTTTAAAATGTGGAAGAATCATAGAGCTATATCCATTCCTAATTGGCTCCCTCTCAGAACAAAAATCTTTTCCCAGAACATCTATGTGATCTTCTATGATATGTGATGCCACCTAGCTCTGTTCCTTTAGACCTCGGCTCAAAAACATGAATTTTCCTTTGGCTTAAGCCCTTAATCTTTATTCCCAAGTGAAATGAACATTAAATGCTCATATAGTTGCCTCTTATCATGTTCATTTCCAGTTACCCTCCTTCCTTTCCCACCCTTAGTCAGTCAGAACCCATGTCAACATTAGATGGAAAACTCCTTGATGCCAGGATTGGCTGTTGGCTTTGAAAAACACCATATACCTCACACTAGAGGTGATGAACCTCTAGTTCATGGACTGAATAAGTCTGGATCTGGGGACTCTATTCACTAGCCCTGCTTTGAGTGTTTTGGCCTGCCTGGAACATGTCTTGAACCCTGATAATGCTTCTTGCTCACCTGGATGGAGGATAGAGAGGGATGCTTGAATGTGAGAGGAACTAGTGTATTGCACAAGGTAACATTTGCATTCAAAGCTCTGCTCACCTTTGCCTCTGTCCCCACCCACCACTGGCATGTCCAGCCTGGAAGGTTGTCCAGAAGAGAACATGTTTCTCTGTCTGGAAAATATGCTCCACTTCCAATATCCAGTGGTGCTGCATTCTTCACCATGGTTGAAAAAATTCAGTCATAGCAAATTGTTGCATAACCATTCTGGTCACTTTGCTTCTGCCCACCCTCCACAACCACAAAATACAGCTGCAAATCCCAAGTTCGTTTTACAGATTGAGTTGTATGGTGCTATCTATGCGCATGGCATTTTACGAAGTACAAGAGGACAGATCCCGAGGTACCTACAAATGTTATTTTCATCTCCTCAGTTCACTTTCCTCTCTGTCACAATCAAGATGCCCCCTTGGCTCTGGGCAATATCCACTCAACCTTTCAGTAAAGAGAGGGCAGTGCACTCTGAGCTTATGCCTGTCTTTTCTAAGACAGCCTCTGTTGTTTCGCTTCACAGAGGAATAGAAACTGCTGAAGCACCAATAAACAGCGTTTGAGGATAAGCAGGAGTGCTGATCGCTTATTCCTGCCATAAATTACCTTGTAACCCCAACGCTAAGTATTGCTTGCATCCGAAGGCCCACCAGTGCCTCGCTGCTCACAATATTAGAAGGCCATCCAGCAAGATTTGACACTTCTTTGAAAGATTGCCACTGGTGAGTTTATTCGCTGATGACTGTGAATCGCATAATGTTAGAAATGGCTGAAAAATCCGCCCCTATCTGATCCAAGGTGGGGGAGTACATTTCTGACAGGGAATAATGAGCCATTTGGCATGCATCCCAAAAAAGGTCAATTGGGGCATGGGTGAACCTCCATCTAAATAGCCCAGGGGCTGATGCCAGTGAAATAAATAGCACCATGTATCTTGTTACTACATGCTAGCAGGCTTAGTAAATAGCTCTTGTCTCTGTGATTGACAGGGCTGGCTCTCGAAGTGACCTTGGCTTAACCGGGAGATGGCTGGCCACCTTCATGGGATGGGATGTATAGACATCTCTCAGGAGGGGTGAGCTGTGCATTCCATATTCTTGGAACCTAACCAAATAGCAAGGACCATACATGCCTTTTTGAGGGAAAGCTGTCTGCTCCTTCCTTCCAGCCAGAGGAGAGATTTCTGAGTGAGTGCAAGAACTAAAGGGCGGCTGCATTTGTCCGGAGTAAGGGGTAAATGAGGATTGGGGATGGGTGAATATGTCAATTTCGGTTTCTCATGTTTCCAGTCTTAAAGTACAGCAACCCACATCAGTTTGCAATTAAACTACAAAGTCCTCGTAAAAATTCAACAGTGTTTTAGAGCTAATTCTCCAATAATAATAATAATAATAATAATAAATGTTTCACTTAATAATCCTGAGATAGCATTAGTCAGGAGTTTTAAGATTTTTTTCAAAGAAAAAATACACCAGAGGTCGCTTGGTCTGTTATAAGGGATGTGAGTAAGGCATATACATGCAGGTCCCATAGAACCCTAGAGTTGGAAGGGACCACAAAGAGCATCTAGTCCAACCCCCTGCAATGCAGGAATTACAGCCGAAGTCCCTGACATATAGCCCTCCGGCCTGTTTTAAAACCTCCAAGGAAGGCAGGTCCACCACCACTATCCTCACACTCACTATCTGAAAATTCACTTATCTGCATGTAAAAGACGATGCTCAAACCTCACTGTACATTCCACATATTCAGATATCTAATCAGCTGCCTTCCTTATTTCCTTGTTTGTTTACTGGTTGGTGGCAGCCATTTTCAGGCGGAAACCACAGAGAGTGTGATCAGATGAATCACAGAACAGGAGAAATTGGATAAACCGTTTTTCCCCCTTTTGTTTCTCTTTTTCTGATTGGCTGCAGCCATTTCAGGAGGAAACCATGGAGAGAGGGAGGAAAGAGGTTGAGATTGGACAAATTCCACATTAGAAATGTTTGCATAGGAAATAATGAAACTGTAGACTCGTTATGTGAATGCTCACCTAACAAACGATTTCTAGGGAACGTATCATGATTGTTAAGAGGGACTGTCACATTTTTTAAAAGGTATAATTATTTTTAAAGTGTCAGAAACACAGAAAAAGAATACTCAGCAAGAAATTCAGCTGAAAACTAAAATTAACACTTAGATTTTACGTTGAAATAAGTGGAATTTTATGGCCACAATCCAAAGCACCCTAAACACATTTACTTGAAAGTAAACCAAGCGCCGCAACCCCAGAGTCGGCCACGACTGGACCTAATGGTCAGGGGTCCCTTTACCTTTACCTTTTTAAACCTCATTGAACACAGTGGGACTTGGATCTGAGTAAGCATGCAGAGGGTTGCACTGCACAGTGTCTACATTTGACTGAATATTTTTAATGGAATTTACTTCCAAGTAAGTGGGTTTGGGATTAAGGTACTTGTCTGTGAAGTTATCACGCAAAGATTGCTCTGAGCATTCCCAGGATAATGGCTGCAAACTTTTGCATTAATGAAGCTCTCAACTGAATGAATTTTCCAGCAGCGTCAAACCTGCTGTTTAGAAGGCCCCAAACCAGCCAGCCATGCTCTGTAATCTCCTAGCCACACTGGTGCATGTCAGATTCCCATTATATATCTGCTTCTCTGGAGCCATAAAGTGCCTCTATGGCTAAACGCTATTCTAATCACAGGCAGCAATCCAGCAGGAAGGACAGAGGGAGGGCAAACAGGATTTGCTTACTCAGTTAAGTGTAGCAGGGACCCATCAATCATGTCTTCAGTAGCTGCAACTGTCTGAGGCCACGCACTTCAAGAGCCAATGAATTTCCAGGCCCACCGTTTTGCAAAAGCACGCGCATGCACGTACGCCGTGACCCCAGCTCTTAAGAGGCACAGCACATAAATCAAAGAGGAATATTCCTTAGGATGCTTTGAATGTCTAGGACACACGTGGGTATCATTCATTGAACTGCTCGTTGCCTTCAGCTTTGAATACTAAATGTCTACATCCCCGAATCTTGTTCGCTGAAAAATACATGGTCAGATATTTAAAAGGAAGGAAGTTGTATGATCAGATGCTTGTTCAGCTCTCAATTAAAGCAGGGCGGATTGTGGCCCAAAACTGTAACTTTATAGATTTGGAACAACTAGAGAGAGCAAAATGTTACCAGAAGGATGACAGTGTTACATGTGTTGTGGCAAAAACCAGGAAGGAGTTTCGTGGAATTCAACTAAGGGTAGAATTCAACATCACAGTCTTCCAATTGCTCCATCTGCAGATGCATTCCAGTCTGCCAGACAGAATGATCCCCTGCACTGTTTGGGGGATTCTCCTGATGCTCCCCAGAGTGAATTTGGGGTTGGGGGCAGGGAGGGGGAGGGAGAAAGCCGAAATGTGCAAGCAGAAAAGTCCTCGTGCTTTTCCTTCCACTGACAGGGCTGGCTAGGTTTAATCCCACCCTAGCACATTTATTATGGGATAAGCTTTCACAGACCAGAGTGCACTCCATCAGGTGCATGAAACATAATCCTAAATTGGCAGGAATATATACGTTAGAGGTGATGTGAGCTGAGCAGCTAATTTGCAAAGCAACTAGTCATTGTGCACATTCACCATGCATTTAATCAGCTCATATCATAAAGAGGGAATTGGGCGTATTTCCTGCTCAGTAAGCAATGGATTGTACTCTGTGCTAGTCCTGCTCAGAGTTGACTCCTTGAAATTAATGGACATGAATAACTTGGGTCCCTTCATGTCAATTGACCTCAAAGAATCCTTGAAGCTGACTTTTTTAAGGATCTTGAGTGTTGTTAGGAGACCCCTATTCTGATCACAGACCTACAATTTCCAGAGTTTCTTGTGGAGAGGGACTGTTAAACAACTTTGGGAATTGTAACTCCGGGGGAGGGAGGAAATAGGGGTCTCCTAACAGCTCTCAGTGGAGGGGGTTATGCTGATTCAGACAGAAAATAAAGCTGAGGAAAAGGCAACTCTGTAAAAGTCTGGCAGCTTTTCTCTACACTTCTGGAACAATGAGGAAAAGGAGAAGATAGATGTGGAAATGATGTGCTCATTAATGCAAGTTATAATGTGAAGAACGGTCTTACGACCGGAGATAAGTAATGGGAGTATCTTGAATTCTTACAAAGGTAATACATGAATTGAAAGCAGATAGAATGACATTAATATGTGGCATTAAAATCTTTCATTATGATAAATGCTGTCTTGCGGAAGAAACTTTGAAAAATAAAGGTGAAGAACCAAACTCTATCTTATGTGAATGTTTGGCTCCAGGTGCTTCTCGGGCTCTTTCTACTCCCCCCCCCCTTTTAATCTGTTCTTTGATAGGTTAACCTCCTTTGATGTTTCGTTATATGTATTTGCTGTGCTGTTGAGTAAATTGCAAGTTTCCTTTTGCTGATATGGCTGCTGAGGATTGCAACTCAGTCTTGTCACTTTTATTATTTGTTTCTTAAAACATTGATAGCCCATCCCTCCCCCACCTTAAAAATACTTTTTTTGAAACAACAGAAACAAGTAGAACGCAATCAACAGGAACACAACAACTGCAGCACAACAAAGACTTCAAAATCAGCAGAGATAACCACTAAATACAGCAGTAGTGGAGGACCCCAAACTGGGGCTCAAATGCAGCACTCCAAGTCCTCTAAACTCTCACCAGACCACACCTACAGTGGCCCTGTGTCACACCCTGAATGCTTTTGCCTGGCTGGAATGGGTCCTTGAATTCTGATCATGCCTTTTGCTTGCCTGGATGGAGAGTAGAGAGGAGTGTTATCAGTTGGTAGAGCATGAGACTCTTGGGACTCAGCTACATTAGTAAAGAAACAACTATTTGAATGCGCTATAAACATGCAATACCAGATGGTGCCAGAGAGCAGGACATTTTTATACACAATTTTACATAGTTGTTTTTTTTAAAAAAAAAAATCTAATTTCTGACTTATTTATAGCGTTTTTTCCTATGTGTAGATCCACCCTTAATTTCAGGGTTGTGGGTTTGAGCCCCATGTTGGGTGAGATTCTTGCATTGCAAGGCGTTGAACCAGATGATCTTTGTGGTACCTTCCACTGACACCAAGCAGGCGCTATCATTGTACTCTTTTCAGAAGTGGCTAAAAACATATTTCTTTAGGAAAGTCTACCCAGATGTGTGGAATGTTGACAGGCATTTTAACCTGGATTTCCTTCCTTCCTTCCTTCCTTCCTTCCTTTTTTTCCTTTCTCTCTTTCTCTCTTTCTTTCTTTCTTTCTTTCTTTCTTTCTTTTTGGCTTATTATTGATTTCTAGTTATTCTTTGAATGTTTTCTATGACTGTTTTAAACTGTTTTTGTTCATAATTTATTGTCTTATTATTTTCTAAAATACTCTGGTGTTTGTTTGTTTGTTTACAATCAAACAGTAATATATATTTATTTATTTAATAAATAAATAAATAAGTTTAAATTAATAAATAATGCTCGACCCACTTTTGCCTCTGATCCTGTGGCACATGGCCCTTAGGAGGTTGTTCAGAAGGGAATGTGGCCCTTGTGCTGGAAAATGCAATGCAGAATCACCATGAAATGAATGTTCCATTGAAGAGCCATCTCTTTTCTATGTGGCTGAACAGGCATTGTCGAGGGGGAAAAAAAGCATGGTGGGGAAGACTGTTCACTCAGTCTGCTGCCCAGGTCCTGCTAACTGTTGGTGTCCCTCCTCTCCTGTCTTACAATGCTTCATCTTTAAACTGGGCTTGGGCCAGAGACCCCTTCAAAGAGAGGGCTCCTTCAAACTGGAGAATGACCTCTGTAAACTAGGACACATGGCAAACCTAGAAGGCAGCAGGGTGCCCTGACAGCTGCTTGAGTGTGCTGCGTGCATGTGAAACATTCATTTCATGGCGATTCTGCATTGCCTTTTCCAGCACTGTGCGAAAGAAAAAGAGGACACAGCGTTGCATAAAATGCACATGTGCACTCTCCAGATTTCTCCCATCAACCCCAGTCAGTGTGGCTGTTTTGCCTACTTCAGCACAGCCCTATGATACTGATGGGATTTGTAGTCCAAAACATCTGGTGTGCACTGGGTAGAGTAACACCTTTATTGGGACCAATGACTACGGTATTGTTTTTATTATTGCTATACAAATTAGTAGGGACGCGGGTGGCGCTGTGGGTTAAACCAAAGTGCCTAGGACTTGCTGATCAGAAGGTCGGCAATTTGAATCCCCGCAACGGGCTGAGCTCCTGTTGCTCGGTCCCAGCTCCTGCCAACCTAGCAGTTCGAAAGCACATCAAACTGCAAGTAGATAAATAGGTACCGCTCCAGCAGGAAGGTAAATGGCATTTCCGTGCGCTGCTCTGGTTCACCAGAAGCAACTTAGTCATGCTGGCCACATGACCCAGAAGCTGTACGCCGGCTCCCACGGCCAATAAAGTGAGATGAGCGCTGCATCCCCAGAGTCGGTCACAACTGGACCTAACTGGTCCCTTTACCTTTATACAAATTATTATTGCTGTAGCTATTACTATCATCATCATTATACAACAGCGCTATGTTCTTCTTGCATCCAGCCATCTTAGGGGCATCTCTATTATTGACATATTATCATAGCCATCATTATTACAACTGTAATTTTGAGGTGCAATGTTCTTCTTGTGTTATTATTACTGCTGTTATTATTGTTGCAATGATTCAGCAGCACTGTCATTATTCTTCAGGGGCACTCTGTTCTTCTTGCATCTGTCCATCTTCAGCACATCTTTTCCACAGTCGCCCATGTCTTGAGCTTTGATATTTCTCGGCACGCCGCTCCTCTTGCTTCCTGCCACATCAAAGCAGCAGGAGAAGCAGAAGCAGGCGCAGCTCTGGGTCACGTGCACCTTCTCTTTTACAAGGCGTGCACACCTTGTAAATCTCGCTCTGGGAACTGGCTGGGGACAGGACCAGAGCAAGACAGCTGTGTGGCTAATTTTAACTTCACACTGGAGAGTCACAGCAGCTTTCAGACTTAGAAAAGGGGAGAAAAAAGACTTAGAAAAAGGGAGAAAAAGGGAGAAAAAGGCACTAAAAATAAATAAATAACAGGGTCTCTCTGACCCTTGAGGTTTTAGTGGGAGATGCATCTGCAAGGCAGCTTACTGTGTTATCCATTCAGTATCCAATTCCCGCTCCTGCTTCCATGACATTTAGGGGACGGGCTGCAACGCAGTGGTAGAGCTCATGGCTTTGCATGCAAAAATTCCCAGTTTCAATGCACGGTTTCTCCAGCCAGGGCTGGGAAATGCTCCTGTCTGGCGCCCTAGAGAGCAATGGCCAGTCTATGGAGACAAAGCATAGGCAACATGATGTTTTCCAGATGTAGGCCAGATGTAGCTCCTTTCATCTGTTAAACGGTATCCCTCAGGAGGTTGTGGATTGCCCTTCCTTGGAGGTTTATCAGCAGAGGTTGGATGGCCACCTGTCATGGATGCTTTAGCTGAGATTTCTGCATTGCAGGGGGTTGGACTGGATTAGCCTTGCAACTCTACACTTCTATGATTCTACCTCTGATGTTGGCTGCAGCTTATGGGAGTTGGAGCGTCTACTCCTGACGTAGAGACATATCTGAGCTTGGTGAGCTAATAGTCTGATTTCCTTTATGCATGTGGACATCAACGCCTTGGCTTAATTTGGACTGGCACCTTAGCATAAGGGTAGCATTTACCTCTGTTCACTCCCCAGCCTGTCACTTTGGTCTTTAGTACTTTTGCCACACACACACACACACACACACACACAAGTCCAGAGAAGGTATCCCAGAAATTCCCCCCGCTACCTTGTCGTTCTGGTGTGCTTCTTGGTGTAAGGTGTAATGACTTTGAAGAGCAGCTCCATGGCTCCATTCACTCCCAACATGGTTCCCACGGTAACTGTGCAAAGGAAGGAAATAGGCAGTCAGGCTAAAACTGGAGGGGGGGTGTATGTGGGGGGAAATAGCATGGTTTTGGAATCATAGCCTAAGAAAGTGGGCTTCTGGGGTTGTTAACAAATCTCTGGCTCTCTCAGCAATCTTATTATTATTTTTTATTTGTTTATCCAATTTCTATCCTGCCCTCCCTCTCAAGGGAGCCCAGGGCGGCAAACTACATAGCAGTAAACAGTTTAAAACAAATAAAAACATCCAAACATATTTCAAAAATAAAAACCTCTTTTCAGACCAAGGAAATCTGTAAGGGAATGAGAGCAGTCTTAAAGAGTTGAAGCATTTATCCATCTGGCCCCACTATCCTGCCCCTTGACTTGCTCGTTTTCAAACTGTGGGTTCAGGAACAGGCCAGAGTCAGCAGGTGGTACTCTCAGGTGGATGCTAGGGCCCTAGAAGAGCTTAGAACTGATGCCTGTCCCTGGGGCCCCATTATAATAATCCTTTTTCTTGTGCACTGAGGAGCACCAGGCACTGGGCCTGGAAAGCCGTGGCCATTTTTATTTCCCACAATGCATTGCTCTGGGCAATAGAGGACACTAATGTGGTGGCTCCCAGTGTTCATTAGAGGACACTTTGCCCAAGGCTTCTTCAAATCTGGAATCAGCCCTTTTTGTGAAAGCTGGGGAATTACTCAGTCAGGTATTCTGTAACTTCCCTGAAAGAGTTTGCCCACTACGGGAAGATATTTCCCTGCTATGCTCAGCAACATGATAAAGTTGGGTGTATTTGGATTTAGTCATATCTCAAAATGGCAGACTTGTGGCCAGCACTCTGTGTGAACTCTGTGTTCAGTCAGTGTAGAAAAAGGAATACCAACCTTTGGAGGCCAGTGGATTGGACACATTAGGAATTTTGAGGAAATGCTGTGCGAGGCAGTCCCAAAACAGCTCTTATGGAGGTGTTTAAGAGAGGTCAAGCCAGTACAAACAGGAACCAAGCAGGAAGAACAAACACTTTTTAATCTGGTGATCCAATCAACATTAGGGCACACTATGCAATGGACTATCAATCGATTCTAATCATGATTCGTTTTTGCTCAGTAGCAACCCAGTGGAATAGGGACTAAAGCCTGCCCATAAGAACCAGACTCCAAGTGAAATAAATCACTCAGTTTATTAATATACAAAGCTTAAGTGAAATGAAAATGAAATTATGAATCTTATAGAACTTATAGAGAAAATTGAATTTATAGGAATACAAAACAACATAAAATATGATTACATTCAGAGCAACTTAAATCAATTGGATATAATTTGCATATGAGCTATGAAGTAGCATTGACAAAGCAATCAAACTAAATGGAATATGCACTATTATGGATTAGATCACCAGATTAACAACAGTCTCCCACCCATTGTGGATTTTTGAGTGGAGATTTCTGAACAATGTGAGGTACTGATAGGCACACTTGCACCCAAGGCACCACCCTGACAAGCCCTGGTAGAACATACACCAGAGTCCTCTGCAACACATACTCTCATAGGTGGCCCATTTCTCAGCTTTGATAAACTATTTGCCCTCATGATTTCTCCCTTGCCATCTAAGATGATAAATTTGCAGGAATGTACCCAGTCACAAAACTTCACGTTCACACCATTTGTTGAAAGGGCCCTGATGTCGTAAATATTCCCACGATTGCAGAACAACACTGCAGCCATTAACACAACACTGCAAACCCTACAAGTGTCCCTATTTTCCAGAGACAGTCCCAGATTTAGAGAAGCTGTCCCAGTTTCTGATTTGATCCCAGAATGCCCCTATTTCCATTGGAGAAAAGTTGGAGGCTATAAAGTTATGCAGCCCCTGAGCCAAAGAGCTAAGTAACTATACAACCTTAGAAGACATCTGAAGGCAGCCCTGTACAGTGGTACCTTGGGTTACATACACTTCAGGTTGTACCTCGGGTTAAGAACTTTGCTTCAGGATGAGAACAGAAATCGTGCTCTGGTGGTATGGCAGCAGCAGGAGTGCTGCTTCAGGTTAAGAACAGTTTCAGGTTAAGAACAGACCTCCGGAACGAATTAAGTACTTAACCAGAGGTACCACTGTATAGGGATTTTTTAAAATGTTTACCGTTTTAATATATTTTTATTATATATTTTGGAAGCCACCCAGAGTGGCTGGGGCAACCCAGTTCTATGGGTGGGGTATAAATAAAATCGTTGTTGTTGTTGTTGAATAGCAAGTCCCTATTTTCATCGGAGAAATGCTGGAGGTTATGACACTGGCCACACAGAGAGATCAGTGTTGCCAGCTTCTCAAGTGCTTGTACCATATTTTTTCTGCCATGACAGCAGCAGCACCCACAACTGAGCTTGGCACACACTTTTGAGTTAGGCATCCCAAGTGGCTGCTGGCTCCTAAATCTGGCCTTGCACCTCAGCATTCCAGCTTCTCATTCTGCTGCATGTGGCAACCAGGCAAAGTGTGAGCAAGGACCCTGACACTGCAGGGCACATGGAGGGGAGGCTGTGGATAAAGCACCCTGCAATCTAAATCCAGATGCATTTCAAGTGCCATCTCTGTTACATTCACCTTTCAAATAATGCTTATCTCAGAAGGGCTGGAAGAACATGCTTGGCAGCCTTCCCAGGAAGGTCCATAGTGAGAAGCCAGTGGGGCTCCTGTAAACACATAGGAAACCCACGAGGCCAGCAGCCAGTAGCATTAAATCTTCAGGGGGAAGATCTGAAATGCTAAGCTTGTCGAGCTATGCCAAAGGCTGGTGGCCCAATTAGGATTCTCCAAAGGGGAAACAACCACTAGGTTAGAGGAGGTCAAGAAGGAGCAGCGAGAGCAGTTGGCAAAGACTGATGACGTCGGAAATTTGGGACAGAATCACCAGTCGTTCTGCCGGAGAGAATCATGTGCAGACCTACCACTAAGCAGGGTGAAATAACCTTGGAGAAAGCAGCTAGAGAAATGTCCTCCACCCCCCACACACAGACATCTTTCATAACAGTAAGATCTTGTGGACACCCAGCAAAGCTAAATGTTGGAAGATTCAGGGCATATAAAAGAAAGTCCTTCTTCATGCAGTGCATAGTTAAACTATAGGACTTGGTCCCACAAGTGGCAAGGATGGCCATGAACCCGGATGCCTTTAAAAAGGATAGGGCAAATTCATGGAGGGGAACGTTATCAATGGTTACTAGCCGTGGTGGCCAAACTTCCACCTACATGATTGGAGGCAAAAATGCTTCTGAATACCACTTGCTGGAAACTACAGGAGGGAGAGGGCTCTTGTGCTTGGGTCCTGTTGGCGGGGGTTCCACAGGCATCTGGTGAAAACAGGATGCTGGACTAGATAGGCCATTGGTTCCTCTTTTGTTCTTACATTCATAATCTCCTTCAAGTGGTGTCCATAGGGGAAGGTGGAATAGATAACAGCAGGAAGATGCAGCAAGACCTTTGGGTCTTGGGCTGGCATTGTCTAGATCAGTGTTTCCCAACCTTGTGCCTCCAGATGTTTTTGGCCTACAACTCCCATCATCCCTAGCTAGCAAGACCAGTGGTCAGGGATGATGGGAGTTGTAGGCCAAAAACATCTGGAGGCACAAGGTTGGGAAACACTGGTCTAGATGATTCATTGACACGTCCTTTTGAGAACCCACTGATGAAGAGCCTGGGGATGGAAGGATTTGCTAACCTATGACCCACTAAGGTTGCTAGACTCCAACTCCCATCAGCCTCGGCCAGCATAGTTGATGACCAGGGGTGATGGGAACAGTAGTCCACCAATATCTGGAGGGCCACAGCTTAGCCATCTCTCTTTTAAAAGATGCCACATTCTACCAACCCAGGTCATAATTGTAGGTGATCACAATGGCACCACTAATTTGCCTGCCTATGATGGTCCAGAAGCTGAGAAGTGCCGGTGTGAGTAAGTTTGGGTTCTGAATTTTTAATACAGTGCTATTTAATACAGTGGTACTTTGGTTTTGAACAGCTTAGTTCACGAACAACTTGGAACCCGAACACTGCAAAACCAGAAGTAGGTGTTCCAGTTTCTGAATGTTTTTTCAGAAGTTGAACGTGCTCTGTGTTGAGTCCCCCTGTGTTTCCTGTTGCGCTGCTAATTTGCACACACGCATCCATTGTAATTCAAGCCTTCCATTTCTGATTGCAGTGTTCTAAGGTGATATTTGGAGCTTATATTTGGTGCTTTTGTTTTTGCTATTTAGTTTGCATTTTTTGTTTTGAGGCTTTTTCAGTTAATTTGTTTTTGTGACTGTGTGGATCTCAGTTCAGCTACTGATTGTTTGTTTGATTGTGTGACTGTGGAAATGGGTAAAAGACCCCCATCCAAACAATGATTATCATCAGTGCAGGGAAGAAAAAAAATTATCACCTACAATGCTGTTTTATTTATTTTATAGTACAGCACATTGATTATTGCTTTCATTTTATGGATCAATGGTCTCGTTAGATAGTAAAATTCATGTTAAAATGCTGTTTTAGGGGTTGTATTTAAAAGTCTGGAATGGATTAATCTGTTTTGCATTACTTTCTATGGGAAAGTGCGCCTTGGTTTTGGAACACTTTGGTTTTGGAACAGACTTCCGGAACGGATTAAGTTTGAGAACCAAGGAACCACTGTATTGTCACGATGTTCTGGATTGTGACTCATCATCCCAGATGGAACGGAAATCTTCAGTGGGGACCCAGAAGTTGCTAGAAGAAGCCCCCCACTAACCATCTCCTAAATGAAAGTTGCTTCTCAAAATTCTCCACTCTATTTGCAGGCAGTATAACTGGGCTGGGGGACCACTTTGACAGATAAAGGGAGAAAAGAGAAATTATCCAGTGATTTGGGGGGGAGGTAGGAGTAGGACTGTGGATCAGCATCATTCCCTGGAATTATGGGAGGAAAGGGCTGTTAACGCACACAAGGAAGAAGGGGAAGTGATTGCATACTCACCACTAGAGGCATAAACATGCAGTGCCCAAAGGCAGTGGGTGAGATTCTGGTGGTGATTTAGATTTTTCCTTGCCAAGCTGAGTGTCATATCAATCACCTCCAGTCTTTGTGCCTTCAGCCCAAATTTCTTATCTGAGAGACAGCAGGAGGAGGAGGAGGAAATGATTTTGATTATTTATTTTTTAACAAAAAATTTGAATGCCGCAGTCAAATCTCCTAGCAATTTTCAAGAAATATCAAAATCGTCTAGAAAAACATTTTTCAAACTTATTTTTAAAAAATTGAAACTAACAGGAAAAGAGATTAAAACACATCAACATTCATGTGTCCAGATAAAAAGGTAAAGGTAAAGGTACCCCTGCCCGTATGGGCCAGTCTTGACAGACTCTGGGGTTGTGCGCCCATCTCACTTAAGAGGCCAGGGGCCAGCGCTGTCCGCAGACACTTCCGGGTCACGTGGCCAGCGTGACATCGCTGCTCTGGCGAGCCAGAGCCGCACACGGAAACGCCGTTTACCTTCCCGCTGGTAAGCGGTCCCTATTTATCTACTTGCACCCGGGGGTGCTTTCGAACTGCTAGGTTGGCAGGCGCTGGGACCGAGCAGCGGGAGCGCACCCCGCCGCAGGGATTCGAACCGCCGACCTTTCGATCGGCAAGTCCTAGGCACTGAGGCCAGATAGACTTGCCTTAAAAAAAAAAGTCTGACTCAAAGTAAGGTAGCTTCCTGGGTTCCTAGGTGCCCCAACCCCACACCCTGGTCTAAGCCTCAGTGAGGGAAACACAACTGAATACTACCTCTGTGGCTTTGACAGTTCAAAGTGCCTCAACTAGGGACCTCATATTTTTTGAGGTGACAGAAATATCTCACTCTGAGATGTGGAGTACAAGGTAAAAGCTAAAAGGTAAAGGACCTCTGGATGGTTAAGTGCAGTCAAAGGTGACTATGGGGTGTGGCGCTCATCTCACTTTCAGGCTGAGGGAGCCGGCGTTTGTCCACAGACATCTTCCCAGGTAATGTGGCCAGCATGACTAAGCCACTTCTGGCGAACCAGAGCACCACACGGAAACGCACACTTCCCGCCACAGCAGTACCTATTTATCTACTTGCCCTGATGTGCTTTCGAACTGCTAGGTTGGGAGAAGCTGGGACAGAGCAATGGGAGCTCACTCCGTCATGGGGATTCAAACCGCCAATCTTCTGATCTGCAAGCCCAAGAGGCTCAGTGGTTTAGACCACACCGCCACCCACATCCCTATGTGGGACGCAATGACACAGCTAGCAACACAGCATCGCAATACTGATGGACATGCACCCATGGTTCAGCAGCTGTACCTTTTTGGCCAACTTTGGCCAACAGGCGAAACAAGGGCAAGAGGATGTCATAGTCTGGTGTGGGAGTTTGTGTCGCATTCACCAGAGCCTGCAGAAGTGCTTCGCTGCCGCCTTTGCTAATTGTATAGTGAAGCCTCCTGTTCGTCCCTAAGTGGAAGCAAGAAAATGGAATAGTTGCGAAGTCCTTTCCCCACCACACATAAACATACAAGCAAATATTCAAGTCCAACAGGACCCCTTTAAACTCAGAGTTGCTTTCACGTTAGTTTTTATTTACTTACCTACTTATCTCAACAATCTGTATACCACATAATCACAGTCACCTCTCAGCGGTGTAAAGGAGACTTGATGCAATAGGGCTGAGAGTAAGTTAAAACTTATTTTGTTTTTATATTTTATTATGTTTTTATAGTCTGCTGAAAGTTGCCCAGAGTGGCTGGGGAAATCCAGCCAGATGGGTGGGGAATAATAATAATAATAATAATAATAATAATAATAATAATAATAATATCAGAATTCAGCCTGTTGGACTAATAATAATAACAATAATAACGATATAGATTTTCAGTTTGAGTCTGTCTGACCTCAATCCCCCCTTCACTCTAATGGACCAGCCTTCACTAGACGACACCCAGAAAGACTGCACAAAAGTGAAAACAGTGTCATGATTTGTAGAATGAATGAATGAAAGGGCATTCATAAAACTCATCAGCCACCCGGAAAAAAAGGATAAAGTGAAACAAACAAAAACAAAAACCGACCCATAAGTTTTACTGAAAAAGTTCCCTCCCTTTTTCTAATATTCAAATGCAATATTTCTTCTCTCATTAATTGATGGGGAAGGATTTTTTGGCAATGCACTACATGAAATGTTCACTTTTCCACTTACCAACAGAAAGGAGGCATGTGAGAACACCCAGGATATTCAGAATCACATCCTTATCATAGGAACTCTGCAATATGTAAACACATTGTTGTAAATGCTACAGTGCATGCCAAAAAGGAATACACAAAGCGCTCGCTCTCCCCCTCTCCCCCGCTTTATGAATCCTTTGGGTAAAATGGAATATGGAGAGAAGTTCCACAGAGAAGAGACAAATGATGGGTATTCAACAGTGGAACAGACTCCCATAAGAGGTGGTGGACTCTCCTTACTTGGAGGCTTTTAAGCAGGGGTTGGATGGCCATTTGTCATGCATGATCTAGTTGAGATTCCTGCATTGCAGGGGGTTGGACTAGATGACCCTTGGGGTCCCTTCCAACTCTACAATTCTAGGATTCATGTGTCACATGCCGACTGGCATGTGATCACTCTTCACTGTCTTGGAGCATTTGCTGATATCCACATTTAAGAGCTGCTGGGACGGAAAGAGAAATCAAGAGTACAAAAACAGCCGAGTGCCTTCTGGTACCTGTAAACCAAGCAAGTTTATCATAGTAAATATCTTCATAAACTGTAGGTACACAGGAAAGTGCTTTCTACTGGCTCAGATCATTTGATCCACCTAAATATTTTTTTTAAAAAAGGTAAAGGAATCCACCTAGCTCAGCATTGTCTATGCCAACGTTTCCCAAACTTGAGTCTCCAGCTGTTTTGGGACTACAACTCCCATAATCCCTAGCTAGCAGGGCCAGTGTCAGGGTTGATGGGAACTGTGGTCCAAAAACAGTTGGAGACTCAAGTTTGGGAAACCCTGGTCTATGCTGACTGGAAGCAGCTGTCCAGGGTTACAGACCAGAAGCCTTTCCCAGCCCGACTTGGAGAGGTAATGAAAATCAGATGTTCTACCACTGAGCAATGTCCCTTCCCCAACCACTGCTGGCGGTGAGGAACCTCAAGCCTGATGGCCAAATGCAGTCTTGGCCTCTCTGTCTTGCCGGTAGCATTCTTAACAGGTTACATCCCTTTTGCCAGCCTGTTCTGCACCTTCTTCATGTAATCATGGGCAACTTGTCCATTCATAAATAAGCAGAAATTGCAGCTTTGCGTAACACCCAAAGACTTCTGAAGTGAAGCTGCCTGCCATAGTTGATCCTTAATGCTAGATGAAGCACTCAGACACATTTTTCCCCTTCAGATCCTGTAGGGGGCTAGTTTAAAATGTGTTGTTTTTGTTTCCACTGGGTAACATGTTTGAATCTCAGATCAACTTCTCAGCAAGTCGCCAAAAAAACCCACCTTATGTCATCACCGCTTGTGTTAATGGCTTAGGCAACAGGCAATCCAATCAGCTAAAATAAACAACTCAGTGCAATGGGAGCATAAATCAACACAGTCTTTATTGCTGAAATCTAACCATGAAATCCATCCATCTGGTGAAGGAAATGATACAGTACCCGCTCCCTCAGGTTTGCAAAGTGACTGGTCAACTTGATCAGGGATGAGCACCATAGGTCCAAGGCTCAAATGCAGACCTCTCTACTGTCCCTTGAGGCTCCTCACAAGCCACACATCTTATTAGGTGCCCTGCTCTGCTGTTCAGCAACATAAGGCACAGCCCAACCCAAGTGTAAGACAAGGCAAGCTCTAGGGTAGACAAAGCTCTGGAACCATACTAGCAAGGACCAAGCCGAAACTGAGCCCTTATATAGTAGGCACAGCCTGATTGTTAGCACCACCTGTGCTGCATGTTGCTGCTTAACTTAAAGCGGCCCACTCTTCTCCAGTAATCTCCTACTGTGATGGATTTCGGGGAGAGGGCTTCAGGATCGCCTGGATCTTCAAAAGTAGAGAAGAAGAAGGCAGTGCCACATTATCAGGCTGGGGGTGTTCATCTGATAGCAGAGCTTCTGGGACTGGCCTTGCTCAGCCTTCCCCACAAGTCCTTGCCTCCATTACTTAGTAAAAAGGAATCTGACTCCTGGTCCCTGACACAAGGGAGTATATTTCTATAAGGGGATACAAATAAAAACTTCTCTCTGTGTGTGTGTGTGTGTGTGTGTTAGTTTTATGGCATTTCTGTGGGTGGATCTACATGTTACAAGGTAATATGGTCAGAAACCCTGTGTGAATGTCATAGTATTAGTGCAATGGGACATTTCCGGGAGAGAATCACTAAGCAGAAGGGGATGTACTGATTCTCCCTTACAAAGACCCTTATCACATCCTAGCTATGACACTGAAAGTAAACCTAAATGGAAGGAATTTGCGGGACGGTAGAGACTGGCTAGGGGGAATCCAATAGGTGTGTAAGTGGTTGTGTATGAGACAGGTTAAAGAACCTCCCCTTCTTCAATACCCTGCTATTTTTGCAAAAGTGTTTTTGAGAACATGTGCACTGTCACCTTGAGACACCCAGAAAGTGTGTGCTGCTGATCAAACCCAACTTATGGGGAAGGAAAGAAGCAAAACACATAAGAAATTTAGCTCAGGAAAGGAATGCATGACTTCATCTTCCACACAAGGGGTGGAATATCTGGGGTTGGCAAATCCCAAAATACATGGCTACAAGGCTTCAGGCAGCACTTGAAGTTGCTCCTTCCTTCACCTCTTTCTACATAATTCCCTTTGTCGGAGTTGCTGTTCTGACACTGCTGGCTCCATTGAGTGCTTGTGCTAAATTCAAACACACGAAGCAGATCAAAGCCATGCAGAAGTCAAGGTAGCTCTGTTTGTGCCTGATTTAAAGTCACAGAAGAGAAAAGGAAATCTTAGGCAGGGCTGGGTATTCAGCACCAAGGACAGCCAACTCTTGCCACTAAATAAAGTAGGGATGGGGGAGAAATTCAGGTTGGATTCTGCTTTAATGTGAACCTACGTAAATTCACACACCCTGAAACAATACACAAACTGAAGCACAGCTATCCCTGAGAAATCTACAGTTCAAAAACTAGTGCCTTGTTGAAGTCAACACGTTGGTATTTGTGGCTCAGTGGTAGGAATGTGGTTCAATTTGCATTTCCATACAAACCTACCTAATTCACAGTTCTGGAAATCATACACAAACCAAGATACAGCTACCCTTCAAAATTCACACTTCCCTGAATTTTCCAATGTAGTCCTCCAAGCAAAAAAAAAAAAAATGTGTACAGAAAAAGTATACAGTATACAGATTAGAGGTCTGCATAAAAATACAGATAATGGGTAAAATAATGTACAGAAAGGCATTATACTGAAACAAAGTGCATACAAAAACATGTGTTTTAGGAGAAATGTCCACTATAATGGTGATGAATTTTCAGGAGAACATTTCAAGAAGAAAAAGATGCAAGCTGATGCAGAAATGAACTCAAGAGTGGAAAATGAAAAAAATGTGGAGAAACTGAAAGTTCACCCATCTTTAACAGAAGGTATCGTAATTGTTGGGGCTGGGCTATTGGTAGCAGTCTGGAGTTGAGCTAGGAGCCCAATGCTTGGAACTGTGGGATCATCCAGTAGTCAGAACCAAATGGAAACCAAAGAATACCGAGTAAATCATGGGGCAGGGTCAAGAAGCAAGTCACAAGTTAGGACTGAAGAGCTCATCAGGATGAAAGGACAAATGACATGCATTGTCAGAGGCATGTCTGGGAGAAGGTCAATGCTGAGGTTGGGGATGATGGGCTTGACCCTCCTTCCCCATCAGTATACATCTGGGAAACACTCTTGTGTCAGTCCCAAGGCATTAAATTTAATAGAATGCATTAATCACACAAAACTCATTCCAAATGTTTCCAAGTGTGATCACATCTTGGAGTAAAGGGAATCTAAAGAAAGGGAAGGCCAAGAAGAAAAATAGAACCAAATCCACCTATTTTATTCAGTGGGATATTTATCAATAAATATTTTATTTGATGTGAAGGAGGAGGAGAAAATTGTTTTATCTTCCCCAGGGTCATATCAAACGAGCAATTAAAAAATAAAATGCTCTTCCAAGACTGAAGTTGGGCGGTATGTGGGAGAAAACCCTGGGGTTTTTTGTATTCTCTTTGTATATTAATAATGCGTTATAATCATTCAAGTGACCTTTGATTTTTTTAACATTGCAACAAAATCATTGCTAAAATCAGCACCACAAAATGGTTTGCCACATATTAAATAGCTGTATGTTAGCCAAACATGAAATGTCCTTTGATGCATGAGAAATATTTTCCCATAGTTCTATGAATCAACTCTTTTTCCCCCTAACACTATTAGAGAGCAATCCTAACCAGCACCAAAGGATAGGGTGGAAGTTATCTTCCCCCAGGGGAAAGGAGTTCCACCAGAAGGACAGAAGCACTGTGCAACAGGCCCTTGGCATATGCAGGGAAAGCTCCAATCCAGTGTTCCCACTGAGGTGCCCACAGAGGGAGAAACTCTCCACTGCCAGGAGGCTAGGTGCATAGTTGCATCCCTCCTCACCATCCATCTCTACTTTAAAGCGAAATTTGGTTCATCGGCACATGATGCTTGGGAATGGCTGTGGAAACTCCACCAGCATCAGTTCTCCTGGACCCACCTCTAATGCATTTCTCAATAACATCCAATGCTCAAAACAAAGTTTAGCTGGGTCTTTCTCCAGCTTTTTAAACTACCCCTTCCAATTCTAGTTCCCAGGTCTTTGAGGGCTGTAGTTTTTTCCTGACGTTTGCAATGCCATGGGTTTTTATTGTATTCAGAGTGAATACACATTTCATTCAAAGTCCCACTGCATCCTAGAATTTGCAGAATCAGTGCAAACTAAGACCTTTCCAGTGAAAGAATGTCAATTTATTCAACTGACCCAATGAGCCCTGACCTGGCACCAGCTATGAACCTCTCAGAGGACAAACCTGACAGACTGAAGACTTTGAGGAGCAGGCAGGTCCCCTTGAATCCAAAGCTAAGGATCTTGGGGGTCTCTTGGTTGATACCGTCAAGAACCTCTGAAACTCTAAGAGGAGGAGGAGGAGAAGCCCCCACTCCAGTTTCCTACAGCATTGGTGCCAAAAGCTTTGTGTCCAGCCTGAGGAACAATGGTACAGTATGCATCTATGGACCCAGAGTTATCTGTCTACACAAAGCTCTACTTCACCTTTTCATCTGCAGGTGTGTCAGTGCTGGACAGTCTTGCCTCGGTAATGGACTGGATGAGAGTCAATAAACTGAAACTCAATCCAGATAAGAGCAAGGCACTGTTAATGGGTTGTTTCCTAGACTGGATGGATGGGTTGCCTGCCCTTGAAGGGGCTACACCCCCTCTGAAGGAGCAGATACTCTGCTTGGGGGTACTCCTGGACCCATCACTGTTGCTTAAGGCTCAGGGAGCTTAGTGGCGTGAGTGCCTTCCATTAGCTTAATTCTGCCATCTATGTGCTCTAGGTCAGATTAATGCGACCTGTTACTATGAAGATGGTTCAGAAACCATCAGCTAGCTCAGAATCAGTGACGTAGCATGGGTGGGCTGGGGGGGCATGGCACTTTTCTTGAGGGGGTACAAACAGAGACAACTTCCTCACATGAAGGCCCAACACTGCCAATTGCAGCTCCATCCATGGGTCAAACCTAAGCCGAGGGCAGAGAGAGGAGAGTGGGCGGCAACACTGCCACCCGCTAAGGCAGCTTTCTCACACCCAGCCGCAACTCACACCCAAGCCTGACCTGGGGGCAGAGAGAGGCTCTTTATCATGAGTGTCCACTTCTTAGGGGTTTAGTCTTGTTTTAAATGTAGTTGTTGTTGTTGTTTTGTGTGTTTAACTGTTTTTAAACATCTTGTGTATAAATTGCCTTGAGACAGTGCTTTAGGAGGTGATTAATAAATTAATTAAGGGATGTGGGTGGCGCTGTGGTCTAAACCACAGAGCCTAGGGCTTGCCGATCAGAAGGTCGGCGGTTCGAATCCCCACGACAGGGTGAGCTCCCGTTGCTCGGTCCCTGCTCTTGCCAACCTAGCAGTTCGAAAGCACATTAAAGTGCAAGTAGATAAATAGGTACTGCTCCGGCGGGAAGGTAAACGGTGTTTCCGTGTGCTGCTCTGGTTCACCAGAAGTGGCTTGGTCATGCTGGCCACATGACCCGAAAGCTGTACACCGGCTCCCTCGGCCAGTAAAGCGAGATGAGCGCCGCAGCCCCAGAGTCGGCCACGACTGGACCTAATAGTCAGGGGGTCCCTTTACCTTTTAATAAATTAATTGCATTAATATCATTCTTATTAATTGTCTGGGCATTTCTGCATGGATCAGGCAGAGCCTTCTAAATGGCTTGTCATGTGCAAATGGAGAATAGTGTAGGCTCCTCTGTCCTTTTGCCAAACCAAAGTGGCCCTCAACCCAGCATTTCTATTTTGGCCTCAGCAAAAGTAGGCCAAATAAATGCAATGGAGCCTATTTAAAGGTGATGAAAGGGGGCTCTTGAGGCTCAATACAGACATATTAAGTAACAACTTTAATCCTCCAAGAAAAGTGCCCACAGCTGAAGAGGATCATGTATCCTTCAAACTGTACATTGTGCATCTATGGAGGTTTTTCCAGAACAGGACATGCAGTTGACAAGTTCTCATTCTCTGGTCCTCAAAATTGCTATACGAAAAGTGGCTTCGCACATTACCAAATGTTGACGCAGGACAGAGTCCCTATTTGCATCTCCTCGTGCACATAAAGGGATGCACAGCATGTATACAAGGTTGAATAGACACCATACCCTTGTGCTGTAATTTTTACACAGGTGTCTGATCTCCACACATAAGGACCAAGATGTGGGTTTTGCATTGTTTTCCAACATGGGCACAACTTTCGCAAACCATCACAAATGCCTCCAGCTCCTCAAAATTAGAAGTTTGCAGGTGTGTGCAAAGAAAGAAGAGGGGATTGCCACATTACATGTGTGGCTGGTTGCCATGCCCATGCTTCACTGGTAATGTTTAAAATGCCCCCATGCCCCCCTGGAGATGAAACTGAGCCAAAGCATCTGCTATTGAGACTATTGCATAGGAGTCTTTCGCTGTTTACTCCTGATTTCAGTTCTCTTCCTCTGTTGTTTTTCTCCTCTGGCCTTTTCTGCACTATACTGCTCTAAACAGGCATGGCTTTATTTGTTAAGGGTCCTGAGAGTCACTGGGAGAAGCCTATTCGCTTCACAAACCTACAGTTTCCAGAGTGGTTTAACAATCAATCCATCTTCCCAGTAGTGGGGGGGGGGAGAACGGGGGGGGGGGAGATCACATCTGACAACCAATGTGCCCCTTTGGTTCCAGATAGCACATGAGTAGACAAGTCTTAAAAGCCAGAGACACAAATTTTAATGGTTCTCTAGCAGCTATGGTGGCTCACTTACAGAAGTAATGTATTCAGTATTCTCTGGAAGTGTATACTTGATTCTGACCAAACTAAGCCTCCTAGAGCTAAATATACACCAGGAGGCTTAGTTTGGTCAGGATCGAGTCTACGCTTCCAGAGTTAATGCTAAATACATTACTTCTGGTAAATGAGCTGCTAGAGCGCTGTGAAAGTTTGGGTCCCAGGCTTTTTAGACTCATCTACCCATATACTTTCTGAAACCAAAGGAGAGCATTGGTTGCCAGATGTGAAATATATTGGCATTATTTTCAGCTCTCCTACCCCACAACAGGGTACTCTGAGAATTGTAGCTGTGTGAGCAGAAGAGAGGTCTCCTCCTAATAACTCCCAGCACCCTTAACAAACGACAGTTCCCATGTTCTTTGGGGGATGTCATGACTATTTAAAGCAGTAAGATACTCCTTCGAAGGAGCCTCTGTCAATTTGTAGATTGCAACCACCTCGAGGGCAGAGATCTGGCCTCTTGTACTCAGTAAAGTGCCATGCCACCTGGTGGCATTTTGTGAAAAATAATTTATGCATTTTCTACATCATATGCTACATCTCCTTGGTTGCTAATCCATAACTGATACAGTGCATAGCTATCTCATATCATCTCCTCATCTGAATTTTTTGCTGATGTGGCATTAGATCTAGCAATTTAATAAAAGATAGGGATTAAATGACTCTTTGCTCCGGTCTCTCTTTAGAAACTGAAAAGCATTTTGAAGTGCAAAATATCCTGGGGTAGCCAAGGGCCTGATTGGAAGTTTCTGAGGGCCAGATGGGAGCCAAAGGCTACCATAAGCAGATTCCTAGTGCCCAGACATGGGGCAATTCCACCCTTCAGGACTTGAATTAGGAAGGAACTTGCAACTGAAAGTAATCTCACTGCAACACTCTTTGGTCCATGACGGATAGCTGCAAAAACTAGACTCGGTAGCATCAAATCTTGTGAGTCCCTTTTAGTAAACTTAATTGCTTTTCTCCTTTGTTCTCACTCTGGGGTGTGAAGGTTTTTAAAAGATGATTTTTTAAAAACAAAACAGTGCCTCTATGCAATCTCCCCAGACACCCCTTGAATTGCTTTATGCTGTTTCCCTCCCTTCCGTTACTAATGCATTTTTAATCACACAATTATTTTATTATGCGGTACTTGTCATAAAACACACTATTGTCTAACCTTAAAAGGAGTCTCATCAAATTAGACTATTGAGAGAATCAAAGAAATCTGAAAGAAAATCAAAACACCTGATACTTTGCAAGCAGTGTTTTCAACTTTTTTCCCTCCCATTAATGTTTCTCATGTTCTTTCAAAAACAAGAAACCCAATTTTCTCTCGGGGGTAACCTTTTATTTCATAATAGGCTTGCTTATAATATACTTCACTTTAACATTTGTTCTCATCATTCGTTTCTTTTTAGTTAATGCATTTTTGTGTCTTTATGTGAACTCTCATTTGTTGAGGGCTGCTGTTTTTCTCCCAGCTGAAACTCTTTCATATGCTGTTAACCAGGTTCTTTAAAATGTGATTTGGGGGGCTTTTTAATGACAACAATCTATGTGCAGGTCAGTCCGAAGCAAAATCTTTATTAGGGTGGCTTTGAGCCAATAATTTTAAAGCTATGACTCCCTTAGACCCTGCATGCAAATCATTTAAACTGTGTTCCACTTGAGAATCAAATCTGGGCTGACTTTGAAGGAGAAAGGAAAGCTCCTAGGTGGGAGCTGGGAGAGTCCACCATTTTCTGTGTGAGACAAGGGTTAAGGGCTACCTTTGAGAGACGACTCTGGGTTATCTTTTCTCTATTCCCCCTCTGTTTTTGTTTTTATTTAGATTAGTTTCTTTTGTCTTAATGTATTATGAAAAAGTTTTCATAAAGTCTTATGGGGGGATGGAATCTGGGCAATGGGAGATTTCAGAAGGGGTTACTAAAAGGCTACAAGATGCCCCTCACACTTTACTTCCATTACAAACCATCTGTTTTTGAAAAAACGAATGCCAAACCATGGTCCCATTGAGCTCTTATGTGCTCTGTCTTGCTTGGGAAGCAATGCTCTTTTTGCATACCAGGTCTTACACCAGGTCCCATGAGATCTCATGGAACTGTCCAAGTTCCTGCAAGATCTTGTGGGGCATCCCAGGTATTCTGAAGCCGACATGCAGAGAGGGCTTTGTTTTCCAAGCAAAGCAGAGAGCTTAAAGGTTTTCCTTGCACAAAAGGAGCTTTTAAGTTCTCTGCCTTGCTTGCATTTAAGCTGCAGGCCTTCAGCTAGTGGCCTTCAACCGCATCAGCTCTGCTGCAACAGACCAGGTCCATCAGGCCTCTTTTCTCTCAGCTGTCATCTGGAGGCAGCCATTTTACCAGGAATTGGAAACCGAGTGTTCATTGTATCAGCTTTGCTGGATGCCTTGCTCCATCACTTCCTGCCTCTGAACTATGCCAGCTGGTCTATACAGGAACAATTATCTAGAAATTGATGTGAGTTGTGAGTTTTATTTTCCTCTTCCCTCCTTGTCCCCCTTTTTCCTTGTGTGTTGTTCCTTTTATTGACTGGTTGATAAGAATGTAAGCCTGCAGGTACTTGCAGGTGGTATTTTTCTATTTAATGTAAGCCGCTCTGGAAGCATTTTCTGGCTGAACAGCAGGGTACAAATGCTCTAAATAAATAAACAATATGATTGAAGTGGCACAAGTCAATTACACATAAGTTGCGATAGTACCTAATGTTATTTCAGTTTTAGACCATGGGCTTGCAAGGGGGGGGACATGCTCCTGGGAGCCAAACTGTTTTGGGCCCCCTCAGTATCTTTTGGGAAGGGGCTGGGCACCCCCAATGTTGAGGGGCTGGAGGAGGCTGAGCACTGAGCCAAATGCAGAGCCAAGCATGGCTCCAGTGGCCAGCTCCTTCTCCTCCTCCAGCTGCTGCAGAGATGAAGAAGGGTGGAAGCATCCTCTTGCGTCCTGACAGTGGCGGCTCCAGGAGGAGGTGGAGGAGGAGCTGCCGGCCATTGAAGCTGCGCAGCTGCCGCATTTGGTTCCAACCCCCACCTCCCAATGTCCTGACATCATGCACACAACGTCCCTCCCACCCATCGCCCTCACAAGCTGGCACCTCTGCTTGGAAGACTGACATAACTGCTGCCAGAACTTCAAAAGTCAATCTAGTCAGAAGCACTTGGGGGGGCGCATGGAGCAGGGCTTGTGAGGGGTATCACCAAGGGCCACATAGGGAGGCCAGGAGGGCTGCTTCCCCCCCCCCATCTGATCTTCTCCACCGCTGCTTGAGCAGCAAGAAGTTGTATTCCAAAACTTCTGGAAGGTACCAAATTGGAGGATGCTGATGTTGCCTCTCTGCTCATTTTCTAAAGTGCTACGGACCAGAAATGCCTCCTTTGTAGATCTCAATACCAACAGGGAATTGGGGAGGGGGGGATTGAAAATATGATGAGAGCTTTTATGATGAGGCCATGAATTTTTCTTTTGGGATAGCAAGAGAGAGGGCACTGCAATTTAAGATACCTCTCTCTTTTTCTCAATACGCTCCTTTTCCTGCTTATGTGTAAAATTAGAGAGCCTTACCCAGCAAAGTGGTGCTCCAGACACAATTCTGATAAGATGAGGGATCTATCTGACTTCAGCCATCCCCTCTGAAACATCCTTCTTTCTTTCCTTTTTACCCAGGCAAAGAGTCACCGCGGTGGATGTGAAGTGGAAGCGCATTTAGGAAATAGATTAGGAGCGAAGGGCGAGCGGAGCTTGTGCTGTACAAGATTGGGCCTGGCTGCATGCATCTCTTATTAACTCACTTGAACTTTGCCTCTCCCCTCTTAACTCTCCTGCTGCTTACCCATGTGGAATGCAGAGTGAACTACAATATCTAATTTATTTCTCTGTCTCCTGTAGGGCCAGTCTATAGCATCACCAGACTAACGTCGCTGTTGAAGCTTGTGCGCGCAGGTTTGGATGCAGGTGTCTGGGGGAGACTGGAGATGGGATTTTTTTTCAGGAAGAACTCAACATAACTCAGCTCTTGCACCTCTCAGGTGGGTGCCATTGCCATTCCAAGAAAAAAAAGGAGAAAAAAGGAGGCATATATGGTGAGTTCCGGCACCTCTTTTTCTAGAAAAATATCACTAGAGGGGATGATTCAAGCTTTAATGCTCTCACTCCAGAGTGCTCTGGAGAGAGGCAAATTTCCACAATGGAAACCCTCCCTCTGCAAGTCTCTAATAGGCTCATTTCCTCTTCCTTGCAACTGTTGCTATAGCCCATTCCCTCCCATCCACATCTGGGCCCGAGGTACCACTGTAGTATTATATCTCAAAGCAGAGGTTGCCAACGTCGTGCTCATCCTGACCATTGGCTCTGGTATATGCATTCTTGTACAGTGGTACCTCGGGTTAAGTACTTAATTCGTTCCGGAGGTCCGTTCTTAACCTGAAAATGTTCTTAACCTGAAGCACCACTTTAGCTAATGGGGCCTCCTGCTGTCGCTGCGCTGCCGGAGCCCGATTTCTGTTCTTATCCTGAAGCAAAGTTCTTAACCTGAAGCACTATTTCTGGGTTAGCAGAATGTGCAACCTGAAGCGTATGTAACCTGAGGTACCACTATATACATTACTTGGAAGGACAACTGCATTGCAAAATCCAATGAAATATGTTTTGGCCCACATATTGTTTTGGAAAGTTTGAATGGGATATGGTTTCCTTTAAATGTGAACAGAATCTAATCTAAAACCCCACCCCGCACCCCTAGCAGTCACACATACGGCATACAGCCCACCTGCAATCTGGAATGCCCAGGAAAATCTTTTCTACTGGAATCAACCCTTTGATTGCATAAACTGGTCCTGATGTTCATGTACACATATAAATAATTGGCCCATTTGTTTCCAGAACAGCAATTTATTCCTGGAAGGATGAAGTACACAGAAAAGCAGCTCAGCTTCCAATGACTTCAGCCATTCAGCATTTTAATCGCAGGAGAAGGTCAACTGTACCAACCTTCCCTTCCCTGCTGGTGTCCTTCTGTCCATCTGTGCTGCAGACAGGTGGGTAGCTCAGATGCCAACAAAGAAGCATCTGTTCTTCCCACTATTTCCCAACTGCCACCACTCATGCTTCCAAGTAGATCAGTGCAAAGCAGAACAATTGCAGCTTCATCTTTTGCAAGAGGCCATGGCTACCTTATGCTTCCAGTTGCAAAGGCTGTCTAAGGTGGCATTAAATATTCCTTCTTTTCTGCTTTGACTCTGAATTCATTTGTTTTAGCAGGGCTGAAGTATTTCCAAACAGTCACTTACCGGTATATTATATAAATATGCACTTTTTTACAATCATGTTTGGCATGTTCCTGCTTCTCTCTCCTTTCACTCCATGGCCACTATTTTTCCTTTTTCCTTCTCTGCAACTAGTTACAGGGATGATCCCAGCCAATCAGCAATTGTGTCATGAATGGAATGATGTCACAATGCCAGTGTGTTTTTTTCTGGGGGGACGCATACCCCTAAACATTTTGTGAATCTAAGTTTGGCCTCATTGAGGGGCAGTATTTCAATATGAATAGGGAAATGAGAGTACCTCTAAACATTTTTTTTTGGGGGGGGAGCACTGCACAATGCTACATAGAATTGCAAAAAAAAAAAAAAACACAGACAGCATCTAGAATGAAACATCCAACACAAAACAAACAGAAACCCTGACAGCATCCAAAAACAAAGAAAACATGTCTCAAGATTGGGGGGGGGGTATTTTCAGAACAGCCCAACATGTTTCGGCCAAGTGAAATTGAAAAAATGGCCTGCAGAGATTTCTGCAAAATATATCTTCCATACAGTTACAAATCAATGTGTAAAGGGCATTGAATAACTTTTATTGCACAGGTCCTTAGACCACAGCAGCACAAAGCAAAATAATAAAACGGAAACCAGGAAACTTAATTTGCATAAAATGCACATAAAAATCACTACTCGATGTTTGAGATTTCTAATTTGTAAAATTAGCAATCAGGATAAAATAAAAACATATTAATGTTAAAGCATAAAAAATATTTATAAAATAACACACATTACTGATTTAGTACATACCATGATGAACAATGCAAAAGTAAACAAGGAAGAGTCTTTCAGACAACCTGACATACTGAACGTTAATAAACTATCAATAAGGGAGTGGCTATTTTTGTGATAATGAAAGATACTGAACATGTGCAGCAGCACATGTTCTCTGCAAGCTGTTTTTCAATTTAACCACATAAGGCCTTTCAACAATTACCGCTCACCCCTTCCGAGAGGTGGGCAGGGTTTGCAACCCAGCACGGGGTTTCCCAGGACAAGGGTGCCACCCACCTTGGCTACTGCCCCCACCCACCTTGCCCCGCTCCCATCCCAGAGGACCAATGGGCTGGGGGCGGGGCAAGGGCTGGAAAGGGGGCCGATGCTCTTCAGCCCAGGCTCACAACGCATTGGGCTGTTTTGAATATAAAATCCACATTCCCGCCCCCCGCATCTTGAGACAGTGCCACATAGTGAATCAGATCTGGCAATGCTGTTATGGGATGACTTTACTGATGAAAAAAAAAATCTGTAGGAATTGAAAGGGGGCCTGTCTTGGCATTCATCAAAGTGACGTGCTTCGGGTGGGGAAATGAAGGCAGGAAATGGAAATAGTTAAACTATGCAATTCGCTCCCACAGGAGGCAGAGATGGCCACCAACTTAGATGGCTTTGAAAGAGTAGGAAAGACTCCTTGGCCTATAAGGCTAGTAGCAACACTAGCTATGCCCTGCATCCACAGCTGAAGGCAACAGTGCTTTCAAATGCCAGTTGCTGGAAACCATGAAGTGGGGAGTGCAATTGTGTTCAGATCTTGCTAGCTGGATAGGACTAGCTGGGCCCATTGGCCTGATTTAGGCAGCTGTTCTTGTGTTCTTGTGTTTCCAGCTCTTGTGGGAGGCGCCATTTGTGTTCCACTTGAGGTCACACAATGATCTTGGGCCAGCACCACAACTGAGAGCAAAGGCCATGCCTCCTGTATTAGTCACATGGGGACTGCCACTCAATCAGGGTTCAATCAGGTGGGATGATGTCACAGTCCTATTGGGCTGTGTGATGACATCTTAGAGCAAACTCAATAGAAGGGGAGCACAAGGGAGTTTAAAATAAATGAGCAAATGTGTGTGTTCCAAAAGCATCTGAAAGGGAACTATTTTACAACAGTGTCAGAAAGGTCTTTTAAAAACCCACCCTATGAATCTATTTCAGCCCCGCTAAGTATCATTGCATGCCAACTTCCAAGCTAAAAAACTGCTGCATGCCAGCTATAAAATACAGACAATATTTGGAAATCAAATACCATCAGACGTCTAATACATGCATCAGCTACTGGCAAGTATTTAGGTAGTGAAGTCCATGTCCCCTGAAAAGGGGGTGGGGTTAAAAATTGTAATAGATAAATAAAATATTTGGCACCAAAATTCACAGAGCATAATTTTTCAAGAGCAACTGCGTGACCCAACTATGCTTGGAAGCACACAGACTCCCCATTCCCTTCTCTAGCAAATACACCCTTCTCTGGCATGCAGGATGGTGCTTTTGGTCCCATCAGCCCATTCCACAGCCCACCAGAAAGCCTCACTGTGGACAGGTGCGCATAGCCTCTCCATGAGGCAAGCTCTTCCGATGAGGGAAGCGGAGAATTCTTTTGTCTCCTAGCTGAACATGATGAGAATGCAGCCTGGGGGCGTGGAACCTGGCAAACACCCTGGCTTTCAGATGGGGCTTTTAGCAGGGCCAAGCTCAAATTAGTTTGCTTGCACCCAAGTGGGAAACTTCTTATTTGGTTTCTTCCCCACCCTTCATCCTGTAGGAGAAAATGTATGTGCAGGGAGAGAGGGGAGATGGTGGGGAAGGACCATAACTCGTGGGCTTTGCATGCAGAAGGTCTTAGGCTTAATCCCTGGGCAGTCCTGAGAGAATATGCAACTTGCATGCAAATCTGTCTCCCCTTTCTTGGTGATGCCTAAGTGGCCACCTTAATTGTCTGGCTGCTTATTGGGTTGAGCTTTGTTCTTTGTTACAGAGAACATAAATACCTTATTGGTCTGCATATGGGCCACACTTTCCTCCCACATCTGGCTTGTATAAAACCCGAGGGTCGCATGTCAACATGTTGCTATAGGTAGAGCTGTGATTTAAGCTAAGACCTTGGGAACCCCAAAGAACTTCAGTAAACTTCAGTAGTTTCTGTAAAAGGATATTTTACGCCCTTCTCAACAGGTGATGCTGGTTGCCCAGCGAATTGTTCACTATGAGACAAGGCAAGAAGTAGCGTGTATTTTTTTAGACTGTAAAAAACACTGGATGGTGCCAGAGATTTACAGTATTTTTCCCCCTTTCAAAGAGATCTTGTTTTAAGGGGTGGCTTATATTTGGACCAATGCAGTATATTCCACTGCCACCAAGCACTCTGTGCTATCTACTGGGTTGAGAGAGCCCTTGCCTCTCTAGACCAATTTGTTCAGCTGTGACTGAGCTGGGAGCCCAGGCCTCTTTGACTCCTTCCAGAATCCCTGCTTTGATGTAGAGCCCTTTGAAGTCTTCTGGGTTGCCAAATTCCACAAGAGAAGCTTGAAGATTAAAGTCACTGTTTAGCTTGTGACGAAGCAGTGATGAATTGTCATTTGGCTTTCTGGCAGTGGCACCCACTGAATTCATGGGAAGCTAATTCATGTTGCTGCTCCTTTAAGGAGCACAGGTGAACAACAGAATCAAGTGGTAAAGCTTTTCCAGGACTACCATTTTTCAGTGTCCATCAGGGTGGAGGGAGCACCACACTGCATGTTCAACTGATGTATAAACACCTCCTCTCCGTACCTTCCAATATTTTAATATATGAATAGGATATGTCTGTGACCTGGATTCAAGAACAAAGGAATTTACCATCTCTAAAGAATGGTCCATATAGTTAAAGCTATGGTTTTCCCAGTACTGATGTATGGAAGTGAGAGCTGGACCATAAAGAAGGCTGATCACTGAAGAATTGATGCTTTTGAATTATGGTGTTGGAGGAGACTCTTGAGAGCCCCATGGACTGCAAGAAGATCAAACCTCTCCATTCTGAAGGAAATCAGCCCTGAGTGCTCACTGGAAGGACAGATCCTGAAGCGGAGGCTCCAATACTTTGGCCACCTCATGAGAAAAGACTCCCTGGAAAAGACCCTGATGTTGGGAAAGATGGAGGGCACAAGGAGAAGGGGACGAAAGAGGACGAGATGGTTGGATAGTGTTCTCGAAGCTACCAGCATGAGTTTGACCAAACTGTGGGAGGCAGTGACCAGATTTAGATGAAGAGAGGCCCTAGGCTACTCCACTTGTGAGGCCCCTCCCCATCCCCCACCGTCACAACTAAAAGAAAATGGAACAGTGTTATAAACCAAATTGTGTGAACCCAAGGATGGTGACAGGTATTTAAAATTCTACAACTCACAATTTTTCCTCTAAAGGACATAAGATATTATTGTTAAATACCATGGTGATTTTTAAAAATGCATAAAATTAACACTCATAGCCATTCTCAAAAAGAGGTCTCACTGTGCTCAATGGGGCTTATGCCCAGGTAGAGACAGGGTAGAAATGTGGTTCACATCTCAATGCAAACCTACCTAACCTGCAGTTCCCATATCAATAAAGAAATGGAAAAACAGCTATCCTTCAGGATTCACACTTCCCCAAATTATTTGATGCAGATTGTCAGGGGGGGTGTATAAACATGTATATATGGGTCAGTGAGTGAAGATGCATATATTTGTGAAAATGACAAAACAAAAATACATTATATCTGCTTTCAGAAATGTGCATTTTAGGAGAAACATGTACATGAGGACCTTTAAAACTTTTTTTGCAAAAATGCTGTAGAAATGTAGCAAACAGAATTTAAGATTGGAAAGACAGAGAAGGAGGAGGAGGAGGAGGAGGAGGAGGAGGAGGAGGAGGAGGAGGAGAAGAAGAAGAAGAAGAAGAAGAAGAAGAAGAAGAAGAAGAAGAAGAAGAAGAAGAAGAGTAGTTTGGATTTGATATCCCGCCTTTCACTCCCTTTAAGGAGTCTCAAAGCGGCTAACATTCTCCTTTCCCTTCCTCCCCCACAACAAACACTCTGTGAGGTGAGTGGGGCTGAGAGACTTCAAGGAAGTGTGACTGGCCCAAGGTCACCCAGCAGCTGCAGGTGGAGGAGTGGAGACGCGAACCCGGTTACCCAGATTACAAGACTACCGCTCTCAACCACTACACCACACTGGCGGGGAGAGCATTGACATTTGCCCATCCCTACTCCCAGGTAGACGCGGGTAGCACTGTGGGTTGAACCACAGAACCTAGAACTTGCCGATCAGAAGGTTGGCGGTTTGAATCCTTGCAATGGGGTGAGCTCCCGTTGCTCGGTCCCAGCTCCTGCCAACCTAGCAGTTCGAAAACACGTCAAAGTGCAAGTAGAAAAATAGGTACCGCTCCAGTGGGAAGGTAAACACCGTTTCCGTGTGCTGCTCTGATTCGCTAGAAGTGGCTTAGTCATGCTGGCCACATGACCTGGAAGCTGTACGCCGACTCCCTCTGCCAATAAAGCGAGATGAGCGCCGCAACCCCAGAGTCAGCCACGACTGGACCTAATGGTCAGGGGTCCCTTTACCTTTACTCCCAGGTGTAGGATTGCAGCTTCAGTCAACACCAAACATCATTGCATAGGGTATCAAGGCAGAGGATTTCCCCTTGACCACAGCATATACCAATATCTCAGTCTGTCTGTCATCTGCAAAGCAAGTGCTGGGAAAGAGGAGGAGGGCCATTCATGATGTCTAATGGAGGCTCTTGTGTCTGTACCCTGCTAGGCTCCTGTCTTGTGCAGAGAGGAATCCACACATCCTCCATCAACACATGATTTTCACCTCTTTCGTTTTGAGTTGTAGCCTGCTGTCAAGCTGGCTGTCCAGCACACTAGGATGCAGGTCACGCAGGTACCTGCCAGCCGTCCCAGTGAGTGCCAGCTCTAAATGAGCACAATCCAAAACCCAGAGGTTGTGGCCTCAGCAAACATGTGTGCCATTCTGAGTGCTGGAACTAAATCCAGGATGCCTCATATAGTGTCGGCATCCACTGCCAATGAATAACAAGGGCATCCTGTCATCCTGAGCTTTGGAAAGATATTGGAGGCTCATCAGATGTTATATCTGTTTTAACACATTGGGGTTTTATTTTTCCCTTCTGACATGCTGTGGAATTACAAGTTATGTTTTTTTAAAAAAAATCTAGCCTCAATGTTTCTTGTATTTTATTTAAAACTTAGTGGGCTGAATTCAAAGTTCTGTGTCTGCAAACACAGGGGATCTTGCACTAGCAGGTGCATTCGTTTTCATTTAGCATAGCAGAAAGGGTCAAACGCTTTTGAATACTCCCTGATTTTGAACTCTGGGAAGCAAAATGTGTGTGTGTGTGTGTGTGTGTGTGTGTGTGTGTTTAAAAAAAAGACTAAGTTGAACTATTTCCCTTGAAGTGCTTGTTTTCCACATGCAAGGAGTATTGGGGATGAAGGGCGCTCAAGCATGCAATGAATAAAAGCCCACACAGCAAGAAGCAGTATATTCTAGGTTAAGGTGGCACTGCTTTATTTCGCTGATTTGATCAACTGAATGGTGGGTCTGAATGCTGAACTTCAGAGGATGCATGAAAGTAAGGGCTCTTCTCAGGACAAATGGAGAAACTAGACTGAATGGGGCCCATTCAGTTCAATTTGCACTTATCTGGAATAAACACAGAGAGGACAGAATGGGTATGAATGGGACTCCTCCTGTGTCCATTCAGACCATGGTGGGGGTCACATACCTATCTCAGGTAGTGGCCGACAAGATATTACCATCATTTATTTTCCTCGCTCCATGAACATCCCAGTGCAGACTTGCTCTGGGATATTTTGTGGGGGAATTGTAGCTGCCACACACACACACACAGAGAGAGAGAGAGAGAGAGAGAGAGAGAGAGAGAGAGAGAGAGAATGGAACATTTTTCTCCCCACCCAGCATCACAAATGGTTTGCACTGGGATGTTTGGGGGAGGAAATTGGAAAGGGGGTACCAAATGTCAGCCAAAGGCAGCTGCTGATGTTCTCTACATTACCTCCACAGGGGAGGACCCAAAATTATTATTTAAAAATAGCAATGTGATTGTGAGTACCAACATGAAAAATTAGCCAATACAGAAAGCATGAAAAAGAATGGAATTTCAGTGAAGGAAACATGGGATGAACAGATTTTTAGGAATAATAATAATAATAAACCTTTTTGCACACTCTTACATGAATACAAGGTGTGAGTCTTCAATTTGATCTGCATTTTGCAGGGGGAAAATGAATTCTGCAAATCGACGGAGCTCATGAATTTTACACAAGGAACAATCTGAAGACAAACGTCTGCCACACCAAGACATCTGTAGTCTATGTAGTTCTACTTTGAAGCCACTAAGTCTTTTTTTACTTGTCATATGCACTTCCACAACACATGGCACAACACACCACCATTTAATTGCTTCTGCCTGTCTTTGAATAGAGACATTTTTTTAATTGCACCAAGGAATGAAATTTTCCGTGAAAAAGTTCCAGAAATTAAATGGCCATGCATCCCGACTCCAATTTTCTTTCTAATTATGTAGCGGGTTTTAATTAATGGGGGAAAGCCAGTGAAGTAGCAATCGTAGTTTTTCATTTTCTTTATCACATTTTCATTCTGACCTTTTTCTGTTTGGCTCAGGGCAGTGGGCAAGGTTTGCCCACTCCTGTTCCACTATCAAAACAGCCCTGTCAGATAGGACATCCCTGTAAAGGAATGACTGGCACAAAATTATTAACTATCCAACATGGTTGAGTGAGAATTTGTACTAAGGCCTCCTTATACTGCTCCTAGTATAAAACTAACTACTAGTTAGTTGTACCCAGAGAAGACCCACTGAAATTAATGAACCTAAGAGAGTAATGTCCATTAACTACTCATTAACAACAACAACAACAACAACAACAACAACCAACAGTGAGTCGGGGCAGTTTCACTCCTCCATTTGTTCTTTCTCTCATATTTGAGCCATAAATTGTGCACTTTCCACTTAGTGTAGTGCTTAGAGTGTTGGACTGGCACCCGGGTTCAAATAAATAAATAAATAAATAAATAAATAAAATATTATTTATACCCCACCCATCTAGCTGGGTTTCCCCACCCCCACTCAGCCATGTAGCTCACTGGGTGACCTTGAGCCAGTCACTGCGTCTGCCTAATTTACCTCACAGGATTGTTGTGGGGATTAAATGAGGCAGGATGAGAACCATTGTATGCTGCATTAAGTGTTGTGGAGAAAAAGGTGAGCTGACATTAACAACACATTTTAAAAACATCCTTATAACCTCTTTCCTGCCTCCACACACACAAAAAACACCCACAAAAAACAGACAAAATCAGGACTTTGATTTAGTAGGGAAACTTTGGGACCTGCTAAATAGGGACAGAGAAGTGTATATAGCTATATACCAAGAGCAGGGAACCCTTTTTCTCAGCTTGATGCCCACATTCCTTCATGGACTGCCTTCTAGGGGCCACATGCCAATGGTTTGTAGGGCCACAAGCAAAAGTAGGTGGGGCAGTTCATGTGATTCCTACCTTTGTACACAAGGCTAGCTCCCAAACTCAGAGTCTTCTGTACAAACATTCAGACAAGCAAGAGGCATAATCCCAGTCCAATGATACATTCCACCTAAGCACCTCACAAAGGTGCAGAAGGGATCGGTGGTGGCCCCAGAGATGAGCTGTGGCCTGGGAAGGGTTCAGAGGGCCTGGTAGAAATTCCTGGGGTGTGCATTTGTCCCCTGGGACCTGATATTCCCAACCTTAGAGAGGGAGGGAGGGAGGGAGGGAGACCCACTAGGGACCCTGCCATTTCCACCACCCTTCTATTTACTGCCTTCATAAAGGTAAAGGGTAAGGGGACCCCTGACCATTAGGTCCAGTCATGACCGACTCTGGGGTTGCGGCGCTCATCTTGCATTATTGGCCGAGGGAGCCGGCGTACAGCTTCCGGGTCATGTGGCCAGCATAACTAAGCCACTTCTGGTGAACCAGAGCAGCACACAGAAACACCATTTACCTTCCCACCAGAGCGGTACCTATTTATCTACTTGCACTTTGATGTGCTTTCGAACTGCTAGGTTGGCAGGAGCAGGGGCCGAGCAACGGGAGCTCACCCCATCGCAGGGATTTGAACCGCCGACCTTCTGATCGGCAAGTCCTAGGCTCAGTGGTTTAACCCACAGCGCCACCCGCATCCCTACTGCCTTCATGCTCCTGCCTTAATGACAGACATGCTACAGCTCCATTAGTGCAAACTAGGATGCTCCTCTCCCTCCATAGCAGCTGCTGGAAGGTGTCACATCCAAGATGTCAAAGATGCTAGCGTAACCAGCACAATCCTTAATTCCCAAACTGCAAAAATCCACTTTCTGTTTGCAGGTTGGAAGGTTCAGCCTCTCTTTGGGCTTTCACCAACATAGGAGAGATTGTTTTTAAGAAAATTCTGTTGAAAGGTTCTTACATATACAGAAATCATTCTTAGGCTTCAGGTGTCTGGAGTAAATAGCAACAATAGCATCCATTCTATGCAGCTACAAACTCAAGCCTGATTTCTAGCACTTGCTTTTTAAAACAAAACAAAACAAAAAAAGGATGCTAGACCTGAATACATAAACTGAGGGTAAAAATCATTTGTTTTTCTGTTCTGAAACCCAAAACAAATCCCAAACTTGCAGCAGACTTAGAACAGCTAGGACTGCTGCAAGAAAAGATTTCAGTGCAAACAATCTATTGCCTAATATTTACACAGCATCTGAATGTACCAAAAGCACTCTATGTACATTGCAAAGTTGGTCAATACTGTATTATTCTTTCTGTTTTGCAGACAGAGGGCTGAGAAACAGACGCTTGCCTAAGCTGGCCACCTGATAAGTTCATGGCATGGGTGAGACTTCCTGGTTCAGTGCTCACAGTCTCATTCCATGCGCCCAATCTGATTTTGGACAGCGGGGAGGTGTTAAATATCAAAGCAGGTACATCCATTCAATTCTTATGGCTGACCTTGAGACAGGAGGGAGGCAGGCAGGAGGGAGGGGAGAGAGTAAGACAGAACCAACAGGGGTCTCCCCATTCCAGCTACTTTGAAGTCCTCTTACCTGAAGCGTAGAAAGAAGAACTTGCAAGCCACTAACTTCTTGCTCAGCCATGCTGCTCTATGCTCACTCTCTAAGTACTAGCGGTGCATGCAATTCCAACAGTTGCTTTGCTAACAATCCTCGGTCTGATTCAGAGAGAGCAGCTATCTCCAGAGCAGGAGAAAGTAAAAAACCAGAGCAATGCAACTCTAGACCTCCACACAAGAGATAAATGTACACACAGGCACCCACACTCTCCCTTCACATACACACAGCCCGCCCCCTGGTCTCCTGTCCCTGTAGTGGTCTCCCACTGTGACGGAGAGATTAATTCCTATATAAAGAATCTGAGGGATTAAGCAAAGTGCTCTGCGAAAGGTCCGGGTGTTGGGTGCACAGCCGGAGGCGTGCAGGGTGGGTGGTGATGGCAGCGGGAGGAAAAGGCAAAGAGAGGAGAACCTCAGATCCTCTGGGCAAAGCCTGCGAAGAAGGAGGGGAGGGCGATCGAGGCTGCCTGCCTGTCAGACATTCTCAGCTGACCTGCTGATCAGTTCCAGAGAGCCCTCAGAGGCCAGTCTGCTCCGACTGCTTCTGTCCTAGTGAAATTGGAGACACATGGAGATTGACAGGGCCCTAGACATTGGCAAGCAGAGGAGTCCTGCAGGCTTAGTAAACCAGAGCTCTTCACATGCTTTGTTTTAAAAAAAAAGCTGTTTGTAAGCTGCAGCCTATCTTGTATGCAGTACATGAACTGGCCTAGGTGTGTAGAGGGATTTTAATCAATAATCAAGGCAAGTCAGTAGGCTGGTCAGCAGCTGAGAAGAGAGAGCTTGGGGGGCTCCTAGCAATCATTCAAACCTGAGCTGTCAGGTCCAAATGGTGGATCTATTTTAGTACAGCTTTGAACTTTGTTATATTATGAATCTTTCCTGTGCATGCAAAAATCTCCAGGATCTCCAGGTAAGGATGGAAAAGACTCCAGTCTGAAACCACCAGAGAGCTGTTGTCAGTCAGTGTTGGCAAGACTGAGTTACATGGTCTGACTTAGGAAGCTGCCTTATTCCACAGGTCCATCTAACTCAGTTTTGTCAACACTGACTGGCAATGGTTCTATGGGAATCATCTATGGAAGAAATGGATAAAAACTGGGTGAGGAAGGATTAACTAAGGCGTGATCCTGATCGATTGCCCCACCCCCAAAAAAAAAGCTCAACAAGTTTGCTCAA
Source organism: Podarcis gaigeae (assembly GCF_964106915.1). Lineage (NCBI taxonomy): Eukaryota > Metazoa > Chordata > Lepidosauria > Squamata > Lacertidae > Podarcis > Podarcis gaigeae. The sequence goes on from NC_139690.1 coordinate 20,419,715, forward strand.
TCCAATGGATAGATCACTGCCAGTTTTTTTATAGTGGGAGTTGATCGCAGTCTCTTGGGAGTTGGGCATGCCTGTTTTAGAGCAAGTTGCTCACTAGGAGCTCTCCATGGTGCTGCAAAAACGTGTCCACCTTGCTGCCTTCACAGGATCAGAACACAATAGCTATGTAGCAGGCAAAGTCCTATCCCCCAGCCACGGAACACTTTAGACAGCCACAATTCTAGTTTTCCAAGATTTCAACACAATCTGCGATCCAGCAACCATGCTGAAGCTAAGCAGGACTGGCAATGGCCAGTGCTTGGATGGAGAAGACCTCCTAGGTTGCTCTGGTAAGGTAAAATGTAAAAGAACTCTGGATGGTTAAGTCCAGTCAAAGGTGACTGTGAGGTGCAGCACTCATCTCACTTTAGGCCAAGGGAGCCAGCGTTTTTCCGCCTACAACTTTCCAGGTCATGTATGACTAAACCACTTCTGGTGCAACAGAACACCGTGATGGAAGCCAGAGTGCACGGAAACGCCGTTTACCTTCCCGTGGCAGCAGTACCTATTTATCTACTTGCACTGGTGTGCTTTCAAACTGCTAGATTGGCAGAAGCTGGGACAGAGCAACGGGAGCTCACCACCATCGAGCAGATTCGAACCGCTGACCTTCCAATCAGCAAGCCCAAGAGGCTCAGTGGTTTAGACCACAGCGCCACCTACATCCCTCGTTGCTCTGGTATGCAGAAGCAGGTGGGTGGATCCTCTGCCCTCCACAGCCAAGACCAAACACCAACACACACAGAGAGGTGTGTCCAACAAACCTCTGGAGATCATCATATGGGCTGCTCTTGGGCCAGAGAAGGAGCAGCTGCAGGGACCTTAATGTTAGTATTTCACGCCTCCGATGCTGCAGATGAGATTGGTATAAATCACATGCCTGTCTGGGAGAGTGTGGGAATGGAAGACAGTCTTATTTCTTCCACTGTATGTACTATTGTACTGTACTTTTGCTTTTACTTGTTTCCTGTTCCTCTCTCAGAGCTGGAGAGAGAAAACGTCATGATTCCTTTGTCTGTACATAGTGTGCATATAAATACGTAGATTAGCTCTACAATGTCTCATGCTTCTTGCTGTGTTATGCTAGAAGATTAGTGTGCAAATATCATTTGGTATATGTCGCTGAAGCGCACTGGAGAAAAAGGGAAATGCCTTTTCCAGAGGTGAGCATATCAGAGGACGCTTGGAGTTCGGGGGCTGCAGGGGCACCCCAGGGTGTTTTCCAACACTTAAGTCCTCACTCCCTGTCATGTAAAACTCCATGCCAACTGTCAGTTCAGGATTGCAAAGGTAAAAAGAAGCATGCTCAGGCCTCTGGTTGGCCACCATGAGAACTGGGTGCTGGTCTGATCCAGCAAGCACTTCCACTTTCATTAAAAGCTGAGATTTTTTTGGAAGCTGGACATTGTGCCCTGTTCCACATTGTGTGCTTTCCCTGCACTCCTGCAGAATCACAGCTCAAACTCAGTCTTTTGCATAGTCAGATATAGAAACAGGGCAATCAGAAGATATTTCCTTAATAAACCACTGTCGGACGCTTCATCACTTCCCACCACTTCTATCCTGCCATAACACGATTGATAACAGACTTTACATCCTGAGGAGTATTTCCATCCACCTTTGTTCTCAGCTTTGTTCTCGAAGCCTTTGTTCTGAGAGCACCCAAGTGACTTACATCCAAGCCTGGCTATGTAAGAACCCTGATCAATGCTTTTTTGCTTTTTTTGCTCCCTTTTTCTTTTAGCCTTCCTCTAGACAATTATGCTTGATGAATAAGCTTTGAGTGATTACAAGTCAGTTAGAAAAATAACAACTAAGGCTGAGGGCAATCCCCAGGTTTGAGAAGGTCTCTTACAAGGTGCCTCCAAGTGCCCAGGTTACTGAGCCACCTGGCCTACCTAGCAACAATGGCTAAGTCCCAAAAGATGCCCACCATTTTGAATTCCCACAATGTCCAGAAGTGACACGACATCAGATCCCCCAGAACTCAGTGGGTAACTTAACAAAGCAAGGTGGCCCCCAGATCTAGCAGGCAAAATTCACAGTGCTGGTTATTAGCTATAAAGCACTATCTGGCTTGGGCCCAGACTACTTGAAAGATCGTATCTCCCTGTGTAAACCTGCCCAATTGCTAAGATTCTCAGCTGAGCACCTACCCTCAGTCCCTTCAACAACAGGAACACAATTAATGGTGACATGAGAGAGTGCTTTTTCTGTGGCTGCTACCATCTTGCAAAATTCCCTCCCAAGAGAGGCTAGATTGGCTCCCTGTTTGCTTTCATTCCACAGCAGGCTAAGATCTTCCTATTCAGACACACCTTACAAAACTAAGGTACAGATGATGCTGATCACTGGGATGCTATTGGGGCAAACTGTATTTTAACTGCTGGTTTGAAATGTCATTGGATGTATTTTAACTATTGTTTTTAACTAGTTTGGTTTTGTTACTTTGCTTTTTATAATGATGTTTTAAATGTTGCAAGCCTCCTTGAGTCCCAGTTTGGGAGAAAGGTGGGATATAAACATATTTTATTTAAATTAAATTAAATTAGCAGCTGCCATGCGATAAATACATAATCAGGAGTAATGTACTGGTGCACACACACACACAGAGAGAGAGAGAGAGAGAGAGAGAGAGAGAGAGAGAGATTGTAATCTCTCGGGAACAAGGACATGTATTTTGTTCATATTATTCTGTAAAGCCCCATTGATTGCATGAGCTAAATGCCTTGATAATAATGTTAAGAACATTAGAGAGACGTATGGAGAGAGATGAGTGCAAGTGTAGAAACCTCCTACTTTTGCATGGCTATGTTGCCAACAGTGCAAAGACAGGAGTTGCATTCATTGCACCCACTTTTAGCTTTGACTCCACCCACTAATGGCATGTGGTCCCTAGACGGTTGCCTACAATGGAATGTGGCCCTCAGGATGAAAAAGCTTCCACATGACCAGGTGTATATTTAGAAAGACGGTGAAGCAGAGCACCTTAGTCGGACTACTTGCTGGGCATACTATTCAGATAGCCAGTTTTGCAGATATGTGCTGAACATGCAATGTCAGATTACAAGGAAAGCATAATATCTGCTGCCACCCCCGCCCCCAAAATGTGGACCAAGTCTTCCTTTCACAGGATGGTTGCCCCTTTATCTGCCTCCTGTGTCTCCCTTGTTTCCGTTGCTTTGATCTGTCTTACCAAGCTGGCATATTAAAAACAAGTTCTCCTAAAAATACTGCACTCTGCGCATCCTGCAAGAATCTCGACTTGGAGAAATTAACACAGCTGTCAACTGTGCTTCCAGGGTCAATCTCAGAGGCTTTGTCTCACCCTGGCAGGGCCCAGCATGTCTAATAAAAGAATTTTATGTAATAACCAAGGGAGAAGAAGTGTAGAGGAACAATGCTGCGAGATGAGCAGAGGAAGAAAGGAAAGGAAGGGAGAGGGGAAAAGCCCTTTGAAAACATATTCTATATGCCCGGCTAGCACTCAGCATGCTGCAGTGATTAATCCATTGACGAAAAATGACTTTGCAGCTAATTAAAGGCAGCTTAAAGAAGCTGTTTTGCTGGCACCCCTCTCTGGTGCTAGTGGTAATTGCACCTGTCAGCAAAACCTGGGTGAAACTATCAATTTCCACAGTGTTATATATTTTTGCACATATACATATATATTTTAAAGGAAAGTGGCATGCGGTGCAGGCCCATAACCCAGTTCAACTACATCATGGGCTTTTCTTCTGACAGCCTCAAAGTAATAGCATTTACTTATGCCATTAATTCTAGTTCCATTGTGGGAATGCCAGCTGTCTGAATCTACTGGAATTGGAATCTATTCTACCTCCCAAAATACCCAATAAGTCTTCCATTTCCTGAAAGTTTAATGGTTCCCTGGATCATTGATTCTCAGCTGGAGAGACCTGGCCCCCTACTGGGCTGCAGCCTAACCCAAGGCAAGTTGCAACAGGAGTACTGCCACATATGGAAAGAAATTATAAAGTGTCTCCCAATTGCATTTGGGGGCTAAATGCAGGTCCCAGATCTGAAGTGGTTGAAACCTAGTGTTCTAGATCAAGGCTAATTCACATATGCAGTGTGGTCTATCAGTTGATGGATGATCAGGGCTGAATCAGTTTATATTGTTTGCTCCCCTATCTGCGGAAAGAGTAAGAACATACTGTGCCCTCTCCATTAACCCAACATGCTTCCCCCACCTCCAATGTCAGTAGGTGTTCATGAGGAACATAATGTTCTAACAGGAAATAAGCAGAAGGAATTCAAAGCATGTAGGCACAGAAATCAACAGATATATGGTGACATCATGCGGCAGCTATACTTGTGGCTGGGGGCGGCCGCCGAGACCATATAACACCAGTCCTGAAAGACCTACATTGGCTCCCAGTATGTTTCTGAGCACAATTCAAAGTGATGGTGTTGACCTTTAAAGCCCGAAACAGCCTCAGCCCATTGTTCTGCCCAGACACTAAGGTCCAGCGCTGAGGGCCTTCTGGTGGTTCCCTCACTACAAGAAGCAAAGCTACAGGGAACCAGGCAGAGGGATTTCTAGGTAGTGGCACCTGCCCATCAGATGTCAAAGAAATAAACAACTACCTGACATTCAGAAGACATCTGAAGGCAGCTCTGTTTAGGGAAGTTTTTAATGTGTGGCATTTTAATGTATTTTTAATCTTTGTTGGAAGCCACCCAGAGTGGTTGGGGAAACCCAGCCAGATGGGCGGGATACAAATATTATTATTATTATTATTATTATTATTATTATTATTATTATTATTATTGCCTCAAAGGGAGTGCAAGGAGGATAACCATGCATTTATTTCCCACTACAGGTAGGGGAGCAAACAGAAGCAGCTCACTAGGTAGGGCAGGACTGCCAGGCTAGCAACAGGTAGGCTGCTGTTGCTTACCAGAGGTAAGAGACCTGAGGCAATGGGGAGGTTGACATGGTGCAAACACTCCAGCAGAACCAATCCAGTGCCTCTGCCAGTGCATTTGCACTGCAATGACCTCCTTGTTGCCTCGACCCTCTCCATTGCAGTAAGCAACAGCAACCAGCCTGCCAGGATGCTAGCATCCACTTGAGGTAGCAAGAGGGGAAAGTATCATATGAGCTGGTTTTTAGTGACTTGCAACAGAATATATGAAATTGTGCTCACTGAAAAGACCCTGTCAACTGGTACTTGCCAATCTGAACTTAACTAACAGCAATCCAGAGAGAGGAACACCTGATGCTGATGCAGGTGGGGTCATATGGTGATAAGTGGTCCTTCAGATAACCTGGCCCTAAGCCATTTAGGGCTTTAAAGGGCGGCCAACAGCACTTTCAGTTCTTGCACTGGTGTCTGCATTTGCATGTAAGGTGATGTCAAGCCAGAATGTCCTTTAATTATCTTCCAGTTAATAACCAGGAAAAACAACAGGGATGAAAGGTTGATTCTCTGTTCAGTATCATTGGACAACAATGTCTGGATTTCTCATTAGAAGTGGAATTCAGAAATAAACCAGCGATATATAGACAGCTGTTGCTGAAGCTTTGATCTCCCACTGAAAAGATGAAATACTTTTCACCTACCTTCAATCCCTACAATAACTGGGGCCAGAGGGGTTTGATGGTTTCAGATAAGCATTTTAAACAACGTTCAATTTATTCTCCTTCAACCCTGACAGATTGATTGCCAGATGACTTCTGAAATAGTTTCAGTTAGAAGACCTATTTATGATAAGCTAATCTTATTTTGGGGGGGGAGGGGGTGTGTGGGTCATGGGCACAAAATCTTGGAAGTGAATTCTATTTATTTAACTGCTTGGCTGGTCCATGCCAACCCCAGCACCCCTGTGTTCTGGCACCCAATGAACATTCTTACAATGCTAATGAATAGGCTCTGTGCCTACAGATAGAATCCAGTCCATGAACTATGCCTAATTTGTCAGCTGTATAGTTTGGGGAACACTTGCTGTGAGACAGAACACTTCACATCTTTTTTTCACATACACAAGCCCCTGGTGTGCTAACCATATGCAATTCCACCAGAGAAGAAATAGCGGCACAATATGTGAGTTCTTCTCATCACAAAGGAGCTCTCACATCAGCTCAATGGAATAATGGGTCTAGCTAATTCTGAATATCTCTTTCTAGCATGGAACCATTTTCCAGCTGATGCAGCATCCCAAAAAAGTCATTGGGAATAAGCACCAGTCTTTAAATACTGCATTTATTTGTGTAAAAGGTAAAGGGACCCCTGACCATTAGTTCCAGTCATGGCCAACTCTGGGGTTGCAATGCTCATCTCGCTTTATTGGCCAAAGGAGCCGACATACAGCTTCCGGGTCATGTGGCCAGCATGACTAAGCCACTTTTGGCAAACCAGAGCAGCGCACAGAAATGCCATTTACCTTCCCGCTGGAGCGGTACCCATTTATCTACTTGCACATTGACGTGCTTTCCAACTGCTAGGTCGCGGGGATGCGAATCACCGACCTTCTGATTGGCAAGTCCTAGGCTCTGTGGTTTAACCCACAGTGCCACCCACATCCCATATTATTTGTGTATACATAAATACATAAAGCTCCCAGGAGAGAGCTAGGACGGTCTGTCATTATGGCCCCATCCGCATTATATACATAAAGCAGTATGATAGTCATGGCTTCCCACAAAGGATCCTAGGGATTGTATTCTGTCAAGGGAGCTGAGAATTGCTAGGAGGCCCTATTTTCACACATCAACAATTCTCAGTTACCTGGGAAGACGGCTGTTTATTCTGAGAATTATAGCAGCTTAGGGTTGCCATATTTCAAAAAGTGAAAATCCAGACATAAAAGTTGTTGTTGTTTGCAAAATCTCCTATCATAGCTCTATGTAGGGAATAGAGGCCTCCAACCAACCAAAGACAAAAAGCATTTTAATATACATTTGATTGATATAAATGCCAATTTATTTGAAGGAGAGGAGGGTTGTTTGATTCATACAACAGCCTTGTGCATTATCTCTCAACGTACTTCGCAGGGTAGTTATATGGGCAAAATATACCAACCCATGTACAGTGTCGCAAGCTACTCAGAGAAAAGGCAAGATTAAGTGAAATTACGCTCCCATTCCTAAGGCTACACAAGATAGCTTCTTGGTAAGTTTCATCCTTGATGATGATGATGATGATGATGATGATGACCAAGGCCTCAGATCTGATCAAAGAAACATAAGTTAAACAGAGGAGTCCATGGACTCAGTTACACTGGGCAATTATAGTGTTAAAAACGTGTTATAAAAATGTGACACCAGAGGATGCTGTAGAGCAGTGATCCGTCGCCAATGGTAAATTGCATTGAGAGCTTTTTTATAGCAGATTTTTTAAATAGTGTTTTCCCTGTTCATGTAGATCAAGCCCCCTTTACTCGATGGTCTCATTACTAAAGTAGAAATATTATCCAGGCTGTTGCTTAAGAAAACAAAAATGTCTTACAAAAACAGACTTCTTTCCAATCTTATATTTCCATATCTTGTGCTCCATTACTCAACAAAACAATCCCATATTTCGGGGGGGGGGGAATCAACTGTTCTACAACCTTCCTTTTTTTCCTTTGGAAGCAGCTTGGTTAATTTATCAGTTTCCACAAATCCCATGCATTAGATCAACCACTCTCTTTCTCTTAGAGTTCATTGACATTTCCATTTTCTGGCCCATGCTACCTTAGCAGCTACCAATAGAATGCATACTAATGATTTGGTATGAAGTAGAACTAATAGCTTGAAGGTGAACAGAAGGGAATATGGAATTTCTTGTCATTTCTTGCAAATCACAAATTAAGAGTTCTCACACTTATTTCCACATAATGTTTTTCTCCTTTTTTTCTTTACCTTGCCACTTGCTAAATGTTCACTCCTCCATCCTGTGACTAGCAGAAGTGGAAGAACCTTCATGGGCTGCACAGTTGTGACCCAACAGTCATGAATGGTAGCCTGCAAGGGGGAGTGCAAACCATTCTGGCTTTGTGCCTAGGGCTGCAAAATTGGTGCAGCAGGGACAGAGTTTAAGCAATTGGCTGGCCACAATACATGGCCTGGTGTGCTGCATTTGACTTGGTGAACCAAACAGTTTCTGGCCGGCTATCAACTACGAAAAGTATTTTTATGATTATCTTTAAAATAAAAACCCTATCTACTAGTACCAGTCTGATGCTTTGACTTTGAATATCTACAGCCCTATTAAATGTTTCTTGCAAACAAATTGCTCCTTGGCCCAAATCCAGGTGAAAATGTACGAATGCCCTATGGAACAGTAAAGTCATAACAATATGGACAAGTGTAAAGACTTTAAAGAGCTCTCCAGGTATACACAATAAGCGCTTGTGCAAATCAAGGAGTAAAGATAAAGGGGGGGTAAGAGAGAATGGAGCTCATAATCATTTTACGACTACATTTATTTTTATGAACATCCTTTTGTGTGTGTGTGTCAGAGCTCTCCTAGATGGATTCAGGTATTGATCTTTCCAGTATTGTTAACTCATAACCAGACCATATTTGAAAGCATAAAAGTTTAAGAGGGATCATAAAGAAAAGACAGACGGCTTCGGCAGATCACCTCTCACCACGGGGAATTGGGAAGCATAAATCTCACCAGGTTTGGGGAGGCGGGTGGGAATTATGCACGTCGAAATTAATTCCTGGCCATGTCTATTTCTTAGGGCATCTATAAGCTTTAAGTCATCATATGAAGATGGAATGACAGATAGCATAAAGTTAGGATGAGGGGAGCTAAGGGAGCTATAAGTAGCTAGGAAAGAGGGACTGGAGGAATTATATCTTCCCCACACTTTCTGCATGCAGAGCTGAGCAAGCCTAGATGCATTTGCTGAAATTCACTCCTTGTTCTGGAGAAGGAGAACAACTCAATGGAAGAACACCAGGTTTGACTACAGAGGGTTGGTGGGGATGAATAGGAGCAACAGACCTGGGGTCTGCACCATGGTGGGGGGCACACTTGATACTGGCAGCAACAGCAGTCACTGCCTGGCTGGCGTCCTCCTAGGGATGGAGGAGAAAATTGATTTTGTTCACATTTTAACAAGAAAATGCCTAATTTGCAATTACTGAACCAATAAACAGAACACAACTATCTTTCGAAATTTGCACTTCTTTGAGTTTGGAGATGCGCTTCTACAATCAAAAAATATGTGCCAAAATGCATATATTATGGGGGGGGGGGTTAAAGCCCATATGTTAATGAAAATAATATAGATAAATGTATTATATCACAGCAAAGGGCTTGCCAAAATGTGTCCCTTAGTCAAAACTGCATACAAAAATGTATTCATTGGGAGAATTTTGCACTAAAATGCTGGCGATTTGGGGGCCGGATTTTGGGGGGGGAAATCACAAATTGTGGCAGAAGTGAATTTGAAAAATTTGAGAAAGTTAGATAACTGGAATCAGTGGGTTCACATCTGGCTGCCTTCTGCCTCTGGGCGAGGCTCTCCACCTTCTCCCCTCCTAGAGCAAGGCAGGGAGAGAGCAAGGAAGTAGAATCAAAGGCTGAGGAGAAGTGTTAGAAACTGAGATATGAAAGCCAGAAGCTAAATGGCACCTTAAACCTAGGTTATGGGCACAAGAATGAGATGTCTAGGCACACGTCTTTAATAAGAATAAGAATACATACAGACAATACTGGTCTGGATGGACCAATGGTCTGGCTTGGTATAGGATAGCAGCTGCCTTTGTTCAGTTGCCATTTTCAGACACTGACTTTGGTGGGTCTGTAGTGAGAACGGTGTCCATGACCAAGCAGCAGACTATGTTGACTAAATCTGATGCACTGATGGTACCATTAAAAGAGTTCCATTGGTGGAACGCAGAGAATGGAATGGTAGGAACTGGACTCAAAAGTATGTTGGGCCGAAGCCAACTAGGGCTTTGTAGTTTATAATCAGTACTTTGAATCCTGCCAGGAAGAGAACAGGGAGAAATTCAACTCTCAAAGTGCAAAGCTTCCCCCCCCCCCAAAAAAAGAAAACAAAACTAGTCCTATAAATTAGGAAGCCTTGAAATGAATGCACTCACCAAATGTTTCTAGCCTGTAGTCACTTTTACTTACATTAGACGGTGTGCTCATTGTTTATTTTATGTGTTTGGTTGTTTGGTTCTAATTTATGTTCTCTACCCCACCCTGGTATCTGCAGAGACGAAGGCCAGGTTTCAAATATTTGTCATAAATAGATAATAGTAAAATCCACAACTGTAGAACATAACCTTGCCTCTGCCTTCTCTTTTTTTCCTGATGTAACTCTCTCTGATGTCCCTTAGATCAAAGCTCCTTTCAACATGAACAGGTGTGGGAAAATGCAACTTGAGTGGTTAAACTGAAAAGCAACCAGCCATTATGCATATTCACCAAAACTCGTGGAGAATGTGCACATAATCTGCCCATGAAGAGTGAATTGTGCACATTTCCCAGTCACTGCACATAATCTCCAACAGGCCTCCCTATCTACTCCTCAGGACTTTCCCCATACCACACCCCCTCTCCCCAAGTCACTTTCAATATTCCTCGAGTGGTTTTGCCTGGCTGGGCTGTGTCCTTGAACTCTGGCAATGCTTCTTGCTTGCCTAAATGAAGGATAGAGAGGAGGAAGTGTGTCTGTGCAGAAACTAGCTGACCGTACAAAGGTCATTGTTCTGCCAACTTTTGCCTCTGTCCCTGGGCCCACCCCTGGCATGTGGCCCTTGGATGTTTTCCCAGAAGGGAAACTGGACCTCAGGCTGAAAAAAGGCTCCCCACCAGAGATTTAGAGGATGGAAAACATGCCAAAGAAAGATTGTCGCTCAGCTGACCTTGTTAACATGCTCAGGGATGGCTGAGGTGGATGATTCTTATCATGAATCTGCAGCCGTTATCTATTAGCCAGAGGGTTTATATCGTGTTTACATTGTGTTTGACACAGTGCAGCCAAATCTGTGTTGCAAGCCTCAACGTGCTCCTGCACAGGGGACGCAAGATAGACCAAGCCAAGGGAGAGAAAGACAAAAACACTTGTCCCATGCAGCCACTTTGCAGCGGGGAAAATGCTGCAGTCATTAAAATCAGCAACATGTATATGTGCTTGTTTGAAAGAAAGACCCTCTCTGTTTTTTTGCCCAAAAACAGCAATGTACCATGAAAGAAGTTCCGGGTTATTTACTACTGCCCTCTTCTGGACAAAACCAGAACCACTTCTTTTTACATCTGGGAGCCTGTTTGCTGCAAATGGTCAAGGATTATGGGAGTTGTAGTCTAGCAGCACCTGGAAGACCACTCAGTCCTAGGGTTGCCATATTTCAAATGTTGAGATATGGCAAAGTTGTTGAGCTTTTTTGGCAGATTTGCAAAAAAAAGAAAAAAAGAAAACATAAGTAGTTTTTGAGCTATTTTTAACGAAAATTTCCAAAAACGACACTCCAAACGTGTGTTGCCAGGGATTCTGCATGTAAATAAGATGGTCTGCCACTGAGCTACAGCCTTTACCCAAACAGCAGGAATAACCTTCCACTGACCAGACACGCAGATTACCAGGTCACACTCCGCCCTACTCAGGTGGAAATGCATTGCATGTCTATTTAAATTATAGTAATTGCTTCTATACATGCTCATTTTATGCAAATCAAGGAGGGTGTGGTGCATTTCTTCTTTTCAGACAGTGTGTAAGTGGCTACCCCGGGACAGGAGCCGAAAAAGAAAGCAGTTTCCCTGACTGGCTAGGGGTTGACCTCAACGTAAGTTGTTTCGTCTTTCAGCCTTACAAGAATTGCCGTAGAAATTTTAATTAGAACCACCGAGTCACAGCCAATCCCTTCACGCTCACTGTGTCTGGGAGCAGATTCTGAGCTTGGAAGGAGGCCTCCCTTCAGGATTTCACCGGCTTTTATTTGCACTGCAACTGTATTAATTTTATTCCCTCTGACAGCTGTTTTAGACCATTTCACTCTCGGCTGGAAGCATGATCAAGCCTGAAATGCAGGCTGTAAATAGAAGCCTGAGTCGCACAGTAAACTGATTTAATGTGTAGCATGTTTTATTAATGTTGCAACATTTATTGTGTATTTTAAGTCACCATTGATTTTTATTAAAATAGACACTTTTATTACGGGTGCTAAATAAAATACTGTGTTTCCTTTCTCCCCCTCTTCTTGCTGTGAATTCTAGTTAATTTAGAAGTGCTTGCGGAAGCTGGAGCTGAATCTTTCCAGCTTTAGTCAACTTTACCACTTGGCAGCATAGACACCAAAGAACAGGATCAGAACTACTGGCTCCTTAGCCGCTGAAACTGAAAACCCCCAATTCCATTAAGGATAACTGATGAATTCTAGCTAAAGTGGAATTGAGGGCCTGTATTGGGACATATTCAGAATACCATTGTATTATGAAGAGTTAGGTGTCATGCTCTGCAAATTTCCTCTTGGGATGTCTTCAAAGGTGCCCAGGCACAGTCCTGGACATAGATAGCAATTCCTGGTGGTTAAAATAGAGTAGAGCTCTGCAAGAGTTAATCACAACTTGCTAGAGTTAGCATTTTTTATAGAAAGGCCAAGTGATGTAAGGAGTGGGAGACATGAGGCCATAAATCCTTTAGAGACAGTGCACCTGGGTCCCCACATGACTTTAAGCAGTGGCGTGGCATGGGGGAGACCACAGGGGCAGTTGCCTGGGCACAAAATTGCTGTCTCAATACAGTTCTGTCTCAATACAGCTGCATGCTTCCATCACTTGGATCCATTGAAAATGGCTTTTCCATGCAAACCAGGAAGTGACTTCTCCAGACAACAGAACATCTCTTCTTTTCTTATCTATGCAGCTGCAATCTCTTGGGTGATACAGATGCCGTAAGGCAGTTGAATGGGCATGCATACTCTGTCTATTTCCCTCCCTACCACCCACCTTCCATATGGCCCCGGTTGCTGGCAGCCCACGCTACGTCCCTGCTCATAAGACACTGACTTTGCACTTTAAGTGCTGAGCAGCATAGTATGGGACCATCTAGGCTACCCCAACGCTTTGCAGCCCACTGTTCATTATGACTACTCCCCTGGCCTTGCCAGACAGAAAAATAGACAAGGTCATGGGAAGGTGACATTGGTACAGATGCTCAAGTGTTGTCAGGACTCCCAAGCCCTCCAAGGGCCAGTGGGAATCTTAAGGGGAGAAGTGCAAGTTGGTGATCCTTTTGTTCCCCTTCTTTTTCTAAAGATAGCCTTCTTTCCTCTACTATGAAAAATCATAACAAGTGTATATCAGGTGTAGCCAAAGTGGTGCCCTTCAGATGTTGAGGAGTATAACATCAGTCCCAGCCAGCATGGCAAAAAGCCAGGGATGATGGTAAGGTAAAGGTAAAGGGACCCCTGACCATTAGGTCCAGTCGTGACCGACTGGGGATGCAGCTCTCATCTCGCTTTATTGGCCGAGGGAGCTAGCGTACAGCTTCCGGGTCATGTGGCCAGCATGACTAAGCCACTTCTGGTGAACCAGAGCAGCGCACGGAAACGCCATTTACCTTCCCGTCGGAGCAGTACCTATTTATCTACTTGCACTTTGACGTGCTGTTGAACTGCTAGGTTGGCAGGAGCAGGGACCGAGCAATGGGAGCTCACCCCATTGCGGGGATTTGAACCGCTGACCTTCTGATCGGCAGGTCCTAGGCTCTGTGGTTTAACCCACAGTGCCACCCGCATCCTAAGGGATGATGGTGGTTTTAGTCAAAAACATCTGGAGGGCACCATGTTGACTACTCTTACTCTTACATTCTTCTGCATGGTTAGCTTGGTTGTCCGATTCCCCCAATGCATACATGCGGCACAACAGCTATAGAAAATGAGAGCTACTTTATACTAAGAGAGAATGCGCAAGCTTACCAGCATGAGCCACATTAAGCCTGGCAGGTGGGTGAGCCACCTACTTGCATCATCCATTAATTCCTAAATGCTCCCCGCAGAAGTTACTTCTTCTCTGAAACCAACCTGCTTTTGAGAGCACCAGAGGACCCTTAAATGTCTGGCTAGCCAAGGTGATTGTGTTCTGAGTGGGACCCATTTATCCCATCACTGGCAAGCATTCCCCACAAACGGCACACTGCTCTTCTCTTTGGGCTTCTGCCTCGCCATTTAGCTCTTGCAATCAGGTCCTGAGAGTAGACAATCAGCTCTCCACATTTGAGCCACATTATTAGCAGGAAGCGGTTGCAAACTCCAAATGTAACAAGAATCCGATCTCTTACTTATTCTGCATACAGACACATCCGTTTCTTACTGGCCCAGTATCCTGTGCTTCTAATAGCAGGACCGTGCAGAGCTTGTTGGAGGCCCAGGGTAGATGTCTTTTTAAAATAAAGTTATAAACTCAAACAAAAAAGCAGTCTGTCCCTGGCAGGGCCTTCTAACCAGATTAGCCCTCCAAGACCTGGGGCAAGTGTACCCAGCTGCAACTCTCTCTTCTACACTGGCCTATCTAACACCAAGTGGGCACACAGGATTTTAGGAGGTGAAGCTCCTACTACTTAGCTCTATTCAAGGAGGAGGTTTTCCCTGCTAAATGTCAACATGATGGACTGCAAAGGCACAGGAGTGGTACTCAACATACGATTTTAATGCTATTGTTTTACTGTATATTTTTATGGGTGGTCTTTTAATTTTGATGTTTATGCTGTTGGCTTTTATACTTGTAAACATCTTAGAATTATGTAAAAAATTATTATTATTATTATTATTATTATTATTATTATTATTATTTACTACTACTACTCCCTCATCACCTCTAATTGCTTGCTGTCTAACTTTCAGCAGAAGTAAAACATGGGATAAACTTTTAAAGTTGGACTTTTAAAATAATTTTTTACATGGAACAGTGCTTCTTTGTTATTTTGACTGAAGAGTAGAGATGGCAAGTCTGTCGAAAACTGATAAGAGAGAGAAATAGAAATTGACAGACTTGCCCAACTCTTTAGTTCTCCACATATCCACATCACTTTGCAATTTTATTTTATTTTTAAAAGCCTTGTGAAAATTATTAGCATTTTAGTGTGAATTTCTCCCAATATACTTAATTAGCATGCATCTTTGCCTAATGTAAATATTTTAGCAAAGCATATTTCCCCTAATATTTCCATACCATAATGCATGTTTATGCACTCTTTACCCTGGTGTATGCATTTTTACATGTATTCTTTTGCTAGAATACTGCATTACAAAATTCAGAACAAAAAAAATTCCTTCCAGTAGCACCTTAAAGACCAACTAAGTCAGTTCTTGGTATGAGCTTTCGTGTGCATGCACACTTCTTCAGATACACACCAAGAACTGACTTAGTTGGTCTTTAAGGTGCTACTGGAAGGAATTTTTTTTGTTTTGACTATGGCAGACCAACACGGCTACCTGTTACAAAATTCAGAAAAGTGCAAAGTTCAAAGGGTGGCTGTGTTTCAGTTCACCTATCGTTTCAGAATGTGCAGATTGGGTAGCCTCACTTCTGAATGGGAACTGAATTGAATTTCTCCCCCACCCCTACCGAAGAACTAGTGCAACTATCATTGCTAACTTTTCAGCCTGCCACTGTTAACTGTGTCCTTTTTTAGAATGGCTTGATCTACAGACATTAGCAGGTAAAAAAAAACATTGATTCCAAAACTGTTTCATTTCCAGCTGATTTCTGCTGTTCAAACCACTGTTAAGAACACATGAGGAGGCATTTTTCTTCCTAGGAGAGTTGGTTATACAGTGGTACCTCAGGTTAAGTACTTAATTCATTCTGGAGGTCCGTTCTTAACCTGAAACTGTTCTTAACCTGAAGCACCACTTTAGCTAATGGGGCCTCCTGCTGACGCCGCGCCGCGGGGGCACGATTTCTATTCTTATCCTGAAGCAAAGTTCTTAACCTGAAGCACTATTTCTGGGTTAGCAGAGATGGTAACATGAAGCGTATGTAACCCGAGGTACCACTGTACTATATTCAATGCAACTTTGTTTGGAAATGAGAAGAACTGGTGCCTGTTCTATTGTCACTGACATTCTGGAAGTATATCTGTGAGGCCCATCTACATACTTGTTTACAGCAATCGCTGCTGCTCCTGCTTCCCGATTCCTTGAGGTGAAGAGTCTCCCATTTGTCACCAAAGTCAGCCACAGAGACCTTAAGCCGCTTTCTGTTCAGACAAGTTAATCAGGTGCTCCTTGTCATCAGAGTCGTCTTGGGAAGATTCATGAGACCCTCGTACGAGCCGGGTAAGAAAATACACTGGTGTCCATGTTCCACACCATTTTGAAGTTATTTCTGGAAAGCCAATTTCAGCACTCCTCGAGATTAGATGGGCAAGTCAGAGATGGAGAGAGAAAAAGAATCCAGGCCTGTGCTTTGTGAGTGGCTCGCTGAGTGAAAAGTTTCCCTGCTGCAAAATTCCTGAGCTTTTTTTCCGCGCTTGCAAGTGGTCTGTGCTTTTAGCAGGTACTTCACAGGCAGAAACCCAGAAGGTGAAGCCTTTATCATCATCACTCTCTGCCCTCCAGCATGATCCACCTGAGGTCAGCCTGACCCTTTCCATAACAGAGGCAGGATTTCAGTCGAGTTCATAATGAACTATTACGGACCTCTGGGTAACGGGGGGAAGAGTATTAAAGGCTAACTATTTGTTAGCAGAAGCTTTAGCCATCTGAGTGCCATTTTGTAGACCATCTGCTTAACACCCTCAGCCTCACCTTTCTGATCAAATGCCTGGGAGAGGCCACTTTTGATTGGGGGGGTTATTGTTCTGGTGTTGTCATCTCTTTTATGCTATAAACTGGCAGGCCTGAAGCAAAACTTCAATTGCTCCAGTACCTGAGTAAGACCTGCTCAGGAATGGGGGGGGGGAGAGAGAGAGAATCCTGAGGTGGTAGAATGGACTGTACCATTTCAGACTTCAGGTGAGAGGAGGAGGAATAACATATTTTTTTAAAAAAAATCCCACTTGTTGTTGTTTTAAAAACATCTTTCCGCAAAGTAAAAAAACATGTACACGCAGGTCCTGCTATCCAAACACTCATTATAGAAAAATTCACTTATCCAAACACAAACCTCACAATACACACTGTAGATTCAGTTATCCAAACATCTGGAGCTGCATGTGGTACTGTAAACAAATAAGCAGCCTTAAACAAGCCTTACTTTTTGTGTTGGAGATGAAAATGCTTGCTGGTTGGCAATTTTTTGGGGTTTTGAAAAAAGGGGGTGTCAAGGTGGGTGCCATGAGTAGTGCACTGAGGCACTGGCAAATGTCCAGATATGTGGACAGTGGACCTGCAACTTCCAGCTTCTTAGGTTTTCCCTTTATGAAACAGCACCTTTATTTATTTGAGAAATTTCTATACTACCCTCCTACCATACTACCAAGGTAGTTTACATAGGAACGGAACAAAATAAAGAGTGCAAATTACAAAGCCCGGAATCATAACAATATAATTCGCATAGATTGAGAAGAGGTTTCAATTTGTTGAGAGACCGCATTTAGCTCATAGTGGTCCACCTCTGGAGAATAAGAAATGGATATTTTACAGGCCTTTGACACAGAGTTCTACATCTTTTGAATTACACGCCAATCTCTCAGGTTACACAGCTCTTGAGATCAGAAGCAATAAAAAACCTCTTCACCTGAGGCAAGTTTAACAGCAGCTTTTCTTATTTCTTTAAAAAACAAAACAACCAGTGCTTTTAGCATTTCTTGCTACCTCAAGCAAGTTATCACTGATTTGGCATCAGATGCAGATCGTGTGTCAAGTCACTGCCAAATAATGTAAGAAATATATCCATATATTATTATTTATTATCAGTGTTATTTATTAGATTATATATTGTTGACATGCTGAAATGGCTTCTAATAGGAACCAAGAGGAAAACAACTTTATAAAAGACTAGGGGAAATTGCAGATTATCTTAAATGTTATTGTAGACAGGATTAACTTAAACCAAACAGTTAATGTTAAACAATAACTAGGGAAGAATTCTTAATAGGAGTATTGAAGGAGATGCAGTGTTATAGATTAAAAATTATAAGAAACCGCAAAGGGAATGAGGGGAAGTAAAAATACATATATTTGTTGCAAAATATTGCATTATATTTATGTAGAAAAAATCTAAAAAATTGAAAAAAAATGTATATATAAAAAATTATCCTTCTCCCCCCAAAAAAGGGCTTCTAAAAATCTTTTTGCAAATAAAACAGGAATTAGAGCTAAACTTGTGCTATATTCCACAAGAATTTTGGCAGTGGCTTTTATGTTGTGTGAAAGCTCAGCTATAATTCAGATATTAACCGTTAGGGAAACATAGGGCAAATGGAATAAACTGCTGTGTGGATGCAGCCTTGTGTTATATTTTGGTGTATTTCTGGAAGTGGCTTTTGTGTTAAAGCTCAAATATAATATGGAAATAAATAAGAAAACATTGGGGAAACAGAATAAACAGCTGTGTGAATGCAGCCACACTCAGCTACAGTACCCATAATCAAATGCAGAAAGTCAAAAGATGCAGTGTGTGTGTGTGTGTGTGAGAGAGAGAGAGAGAGAGAGAGAGAGAGAGAGAGAGAGGACTCATCTACACAGCTGCAAATAAAACATTTTTAATGTGTTGTAAAGTGCAATATACAAATGTGACACTAGATGGCAAAAGTGAGCAATGCAAAATTCCATGTATTTTTTCAAAATGTTTTTTTTAAAAAAAATATCAGTTTCACAGCGTTTTTATATGTGTGTAGATTCCACCAGAGTCTTGTGCATTCTTACGAAATGGAAATGCTACAACTCAGAACACCATCTCTTAATCTGTATCATTTATCTCTAGTCATCTGGCAACAACATTTTTCAAATACAGAGGTAATATATACAACTGAGGGAAATGAAACACTTTCTCACTCAATTTCTTTGGTACATAAAATGAAAGAAAAAGATTTGTTTCTCTGTGTTAAATGCCTTGCCAGTTCTGTTTATATTGACCCATTCGTTATCTGTTGGTGTAGTTTAACTGTGACATCACTGAGGATTATTTTCCTCCCTGCACAGCATGATTTTCTCATGAGGTCCAGATAGCTCTGTTGTCCAGCCCCACAATGAGAATAGCACTGTAACAAGGTTATAATGTAAAGCACTAAGCAATTAGCTGGCAGATTTACCTCTCTGTCTTAAAAGGATTTTTATTGCTTAATCAATCTCAAGCAATTTATAAACAAGACTGGGGTTTTACGGTGGAACATAAATCTGCTGCATTTGCTTCCCGGATAGAATGGGAGGGTATGTGCGCAAAGATCTAAATTTCAAGGCGACATTTTATCAATTAAAAACTTTTTAAAAAAAAACTCTGTAAGGGGTAAAATTCAAAAATAGCAGCTATCCCAGGGAGAGAAAATAGAGACTTGACTTATTAGGCCACACCTGGGTATTTGCAATTAGTTCCAGGTACACAGTTTCTTGAGAGCGCTGAAACATTGATTTACAGTGCAATTCTATACATGTCTACTCAGAGGCAAGTACATTTGAGTTCAATAGTGTTTACTCCCAGGAAAATGTGTATAGGATTGCTGCCTTTGTCATGGATATCCCCCATGTAGTGATGCTCCTCTTTTAATAGAGTGAGTAATGCCTGTCCTTGTTAATATATTATTGGATAAGTATTTTAGAATCAAAGAAATGTTGAGTTGTAAGGGAGTGGTCCACCCTCCCATCAGATGTCAAGGCAATAAAGAACTGCACAACTTTTAGAAGACATCTGAAGGCAGCCCTGATTTGGGAGGTTTTTAAGGTTTGATATTTTATTGTTTTTCTATATGTGTTGGAGGCTGCCCAGAGTGGCTGGGGCTGCTATCGCTATCTAAATTAGGGGCCATCACTGTCTTTTGTGCAAGCAAATTCCATAGCATAACTACTGTATGCCCTGTGCAAAGAAGTACATCATTCTGTTTGTCCTGCATCTTCCAACACCAGCTTGATCCAGCAGAGTCTTTTCATGATTCTTATGTGGTTCCATTTATGAGCTTCCCATAGGTAAAGGTAAAGGACCCCTGGATGGTTAAGTCCAGTCAAAGGTGATTATGGCGTTGCGGCACTCATTTCGCTTTCAGGCCAAGGGAGCCAGCATTTGTCCACAGACAGCTTTCCGGTTCATGTGGCCAGCATCTCTAAACCGCTTCTGGTGCAACGAAACACTGTGACGGAAGCCAGAGCGCACGGAAACGCCGTTTACCTTCCCACCGCAGCGGTACCTATTTCTTTACTTGCACTGGCATGCTTTCAAACTGCTAGGTTGGCAGAAGCTGGGACAAAGCAACGGGAGTTCAGTCTGTCGTGTGGATTCGAACTGCCGACCTACTGATCAGCAAGCCCAAGAGCTTCCCATAGGACTCTGGTTTACTACTGTGAGAGCAGGATAATGGGTTACATGGGCCACAGGCCTGATTCAGCAGGCTCTTCTTATATGGTTGGGTTTCAGCTCCCATCACTCCCAACCTCTATGACCAATGTTGAGGGTTAATGGGAATTGTAGTCCGCAATATCTGGAAGACCATGGGCCCCTCATCCATGCCACAGACACTTAGCGGAGACAGTGCACAAAACAACAATTAATACCTCTGTGATGCCCGAAGAAACAAAGAATCTGGTCAGAAAAGTGGCATCTGTTGCTCAGGAAACCCTAAACCTTTAAGAACATAAGAATGTTGGTCAGAAAAGCCTGAACCTTTAAGGAGATTGAATGGTGCCACACTTGCAATCCAGGCTTCGGTTCTTGATGCCACATCACCAAAAGGACTTTGCAATTCTAGAAAAGGTACAGGAATGGGCCGCTAATATGGGCCTATTGGTTTAGGCATGAAAGCAGACAAAACAGAGGTTCATAAATGTATGCATTGTGTGGAGAAAGAAGACAGAGGTGCTTTAATAAAGTCAGAACCTGGGGTCAACCAATGAAGATGAATGGTAGAAGATTCAGGAGAGGGAAAAGAAAGTATGCCAACAAACAGGGCAGAGTTCAACTCCTGTTAAATCTCTTTGGGATGTTTTATAGTACATGATTCATAAATGAAATAAATGAACAGGCTAAGGAATTGACTCCAACATGACCGCCAACTTTAGACTATTTTTAAACAGGATAAGAGAAATTCATGGAGGAAAAGACTACCTAGGGCTACTAGATCATGGGCATCCACAGGAGTTTTTCTTAGGTGGGAGGCAAAGTAAGACATTGAGCAGGCTCATTACTCACCAAAAACGTATGAGCAACGCCTATAC
Organism: Podarcis gaigeae; assembly: GCF_964106915.1. Classification (NCBI taxonomy): domain Eukaryota; kingdom Metazoa; phylum Chordata; class Lepidosauria; order Squamata; family Lacertidae; genus Podarcis; species Podarcis gaigeae. Next base: position 20,441,031 of record NC_139690.1, read on the forward strand.
TTTTTGTCTTATGACTCAGGTTCTACAAATGGTAAAAACTCTCTTTTTTTAATGGAAGCTGGAGATTATGGTTTACCTGGTGGAGGCTATTCCCCATTTGGTATGCAGCAGGTGGTGCTGTGGGTTAAACCACTGAGCCTAGGACTTGCCGATCAGAAGGTCAGCGCTTCGAATCCCCATGACGGGGTGAGCTCCCGTTGCTCGGTCCCTGCTCCTGCCAACCTAGCAGTTCGAAAGCACACCAGTGCAAGTAGATAAATAGGTACTGCTCCAGCGGTACCTGTGTGCTGCTCTGATTCACCAGAAGTGGCTTAGTCATGCTGGCCACATGACCCGGAAGCTGTACGCCGGCTCCCTCGACCAATAAAGCGAGATGAGCACCGCAACCCCAGAGTCGTCCGCAACTGGACCTAATGGTCAGGGGTCCCTTTACCTTTACCTATTCCCCACTTACTCACCACTATGAATGCCCATGTTCAGGATACCAGTGACTAGGGAACCACAGTGGGGAAAGGGCTACTGCCCTCATGTGTTGGTTGTGAACTTCGCATAGTCTGATCCCTGTGGAAACAGGACGTTGGGCCAGAAAAAAAGCTTTGGTGTATTCCAGCAGAGCTCTGCTGATGTTCTTCTGCCCTTTCAGCCAGGAACTCTCTCATGAAGCATCTGCAGCGTCACCTCTCTCTATTTCCACACACACACCTTCAATTTCCCCCCCCCCCATCTTCCTCTTCATCCTTTGGCTTAATCCCACCTTGCACAGCAGGAATGAGGGACTCCTGGCCCAAATTAGGCCCTGCAGTTTCCATTCAGACCAAGGCTACCTGCCCTACACCTGCCATTTTATGTGAGCTAGGTGGAGATGGCAGCTGGAGCACCTGTGCAACTGAGTTTTCCTGTAGGGAACTCAAGCATGCAGCTGATCTCTGCCTATGCTGGGTGTTGTGCTGAGCCACAGGACTGGCAAAGCCCTTTGTGCTATAGTTCCCAAGCGCCCCACAACCAGCTGGATGCCAGTTACTCCGGAAGCACTGTGCAGAGGACTTTGGCAGATGGCTGGGATAACCTGCCTGTCAATCATCTGGTGTCGTGTGATTGACAGGTAGGTTGTCCCACCCACCTGTCAAAATTAGTCTGCAGAGATCTCTGTCCACCAAGCCAAAAAGGTTCCATAGCTCAACAATGTACCACGTGGTGGAAATGTAAAAAGATTTTTTAAAAAAAACACTTTGGGGGAAATTATTTATAATGAGCTAAAGAAAATATTCAAATTAACTTTCATCAAAAAACCGGAAGCCTTCCTTTTAGGTATCATGGCTGCAGACATTCCAAAGGAACTAAGGAAGGTATTCGTGTATGCAACCACTTGCTGTGAGAATGCTGATAGAAGGGTGGAAGGGAGATAAAATACCAACTAAAATGGAGTGGCAGATGAAATTATTTGAATATGCAGAATTGGCAAATATGACAGGAAAAATTAGGAACCAGACAAACCAAAAGTTTAACAAAGAATGGGATATATATATAGGTTATGTTTAAAAGAACATTGTTCACATACAAAATCTTTGACATGCTTTGATTAACTTCTGCAGTGTCAAATGCTACAAAGATTATAGATAATTTATGATAAGTTAAAAGTCATACAATATGCAGTCAACAAGGAAACGAAGGACCCATACTGAGAAAGATGGAAGACTCAACGTACAGAAGAACTTTATTTTATATGTAACATTTTATTTGTATTTTATGTGATTTGTTTTTTTTCTTTTGTTCATTTTGTGGTGAATGGATTCAATATTTAAAATCAATAAAGATTAAATTGCCAAAAAAAAAAAAAGAAGGTTCCATAGCTCTGCTGGATAGAAGTTGAATATAAGTATGTACAACTGCATTTGTGTGCATTATTCCTCAAATTACCATTGCCTTACCCTCCTTTCCCTCTGCTTTTCTTAATCTTATCAAAATTTAGATTGTAAGCTGTTCTAGGCAGAGACCTAGCTTTTTATTGTGTTTTCTAATGGTCTGCATATGCCAAAGGCATGCCTAAACTGTTGTTAACAGTTCAGAAGTCTCCTGTTTTTAAAAGTCCAAAGCAATTAGACGACCATAAACGCATCTGTTCCAGGTGTCAAAAGAGAATACAACAACTTCATTATATTGCATTGCATAAGTAATTTCTCCTCTCCAAAGGATTCCCAGGACAAATGCATTTAGTCCTTCACTGGGGCACCTTTTCAATTAATCACCTGTCAGCCAAAAGTTGTCCATCAACTGCCAGGCAGCAAATCGAGTGCATGTTTATGAGGGCTAAGGAAATCCCAGGTGACTGCTCACATAGATGTCTAGGAACACGACCTCATTTCTTATTGCAAGAATGGGAGGGAGACTATCTCTGCATGATTTAAAGAGCCTAGTTCTGGAGAAAGACTAAATTGAGGGGATTATGCCCACAACAGCACATTCTAACAGTGCTTTTGTGGTTGCATAATTCTAACTCATTATAGCAGTGGTACCAGCTTGCATAAAAGTGTCCCCCCATATCTCTCTCTCTCTCTCTCTCTCTCTCACTTTTAAATAAAGTGATTTGAGCCTACAGTCTGTACACTTGAGACACAGAGCAATGTAACAGCTTAGAATAGCCATTCCGCATTTAGATCTAGTGCTGAGCCAACAGTTCACCAAACAGAACTTTTGATTGCATTGGGGAGCTGGGGTTCCTAGTAATACAGGAGTATTCTCTGTAGCCTTTGGGGGATTGGGTACACTCTTTTTGGGAAGACAACATTCACCAGCATTCCTGCAGCCTCCCTTTCATTCACAACGTCAGGCAGCCAGCCAGCAATAAATCACATGGAGTACATGAAGTTACCGATTTTTTTGCTCTATAAGACTCACTTTTTCCCTCCTAAAAAGTAAGGGGAAATGTGTGTGTGTGTCTTATGGAGTGAATGCAGGCTGCGCAGCTATCCCAAAAGCCAGAACAGCAAGAGGGATTGATGTTTTCACTGCGCAGCGATCCCTCTTACTGTTCTGGCTTCTGAGATTCAGAATATATTTTTTTTCTTGTTTTCCTCCTCCAAAAACTAGGTGCGTCTTATGGAGCGAAAAATACGGTAACTCTTTATTAGCAGAAACCAGGCCAGCCCAGGGGAGCCAGCAATTTTCATATACATATTTCAGATACAAAATCTTATTTCATACACATTTTTAACCTAATATACTCTCTCTTTTTTGGCAAAGCAATTTCCCCTGATGTAATGGATTTTCATATGTTATTTTCACTAATATATGAATTTTTGTATACCTTACTTGCACAATTCAGAGAAACGCAAATTGTGGAGGAAACCTGTGTTTCAGTTCACATATCGCTTCAAAAAGTGAATTAGGTAGATATGCCTTTAAATGCAAACTGAATCGAATTTCTCTTTACCTCCTCCACACACGCCCAAGTAAATGGGGTTACGACTGCAGCCTAAGTCATCTGTATTCCCTCCTCACAAAGAAACTGAACCCTGCATTGGCGGTCACATGGGAAAGTGCATAATGGAACAATCTGCTTATTCTCTGCAACCTCAACTACAGAGATCAAGGCCAGACATTCAGAACCCAAGTTCCCTGCTTTTCAGCAAATCATCTACTTCAATTATTATTTTTAAAACACACATCCATTGAGATAGCCTAGGGGAGTTTTCAGATAGATACAAGTGCAAATTAAGATAAAGCTGTATGTATAGATAGAGATGTAGATAAGCAGATACAGATTCCAATATAGAGATCTGCAAGTGTGTCGCAGAGCCTGTGGGCTATTATGTATTGAATGAGCTATGTTCCGTGCAGTGACTGTACGCAAGGCTCTCGCTTTTCAACACCTAATAGGAACAAATGTATATTCACACAGTTCACTGATTTAACAGCTCTTAGCGTTTTTGATGAATAGCCCATTATATTTTCAATTCCTAGACTTTTATGGCAAAAGGTTGGTGGGGGAAGGGGAGTCAAGAGCCAGCAACTCACTGGCTTATACCTTCCAAACTTCGCAGATAAACTCTGCTTTGCCCCCCAATTCAACAACGGGGGGGGGGGGAGAGAATCTAAGTCAGGAACACATCCCCAAAATAAAAGGATGGGAGAATAAAATATTTGCCTGTGCAATTATGTCTAAATTAATACAAGATATAGGATTAAAGCAAGGAATACAGAAAAGTAATATACATACATAACAGTAGAAAACTGATTACTTTGTATTAACTATTGGAAAAAGCATAGGACAAATCAATATATATTTTATGTATGTTTTCTTTATTACGATTAAGCTATTAACATCAAGAACAGTAAATAACTTTTATGAATCTGATCACAAAATAGCCTCATACTTCTTTCCTCCTTTATCATTGTATGCATACTGTAGAATTTTTTTTAATGCAATTAATAGCCTAGTGTTTGCACACACATTCTCATTAACGCAATGCAGTAGTTTTCATAAGAACATAAGAACCACCTGTTGGATCAGACCAGTGGCTCATCTAGTCCAGCCAACCAGTGGCCAACCAGATCCCTATGAGAAAACACAAAAGAAGACCCAAGACCATTCTGCCCTCTTTTGGTTTCCAGCAACTGGTATTCAGAAGCATTGCCGCATCCAACTGTAGAGACAGAGCACAGCCATCATGGCTGGTAGCCATGGGTAGCCTTTTCCTCCCTGAATTTGTCCAATCCTCTTTTAAAGCCATCCTAGTTTGGTGGCCACCACTGCTTCTTGTGGGAGTGAGTTTCACAGTTCCACTATGTACAGCTTGCAGTAGTGCTTTCTTTTGTCTTCCAACGTTCAGCTTCATTGGATGCCCACAAATTCTAGTGTTATGAGAGAAAGAGAACATCTTTTCTCTATCCACTTATGCTGAGTTGCGCCCATGGAAATATTGAGACTCCTTGGAATTCCATAATCAGAAGCAGTGGATGTATGGTCCCTGAAGGTCCCATAGCTTGGTGGCAGAGCACATGTGTTGCATGATGAAGGTCTCAGGTTCAATCCCTGGCGTCTCCAGTAACAGGTTGATCTCTGCCTAAGGTTCAGTAAGGGATGCGGGTGGCGCTGTGGGTTAAACCACAGAGCCTAGGACTTGCCGATCAGAAGGTTGGTGGTTCAAATCCCCGTGATGGGGTGAACTCCCATTGTTCGGTCCCAGCTCCTGCCAACCTAGCAGTTCAAAAGCATGTCAAAGTGCAAGTAGATAAACAGGGACCGCTCCGGCGGGAAGGTAAATGGTGGTTCCGTGCACTGCTCTGGTTCGCCAGAAGCGGCTTAGTCATGCTGGCCACATGAACCGGAAGCTGTACGCCAGCTCCCTCAGCCAATAAAGCGAGATGAGCGCCGCAACCCCAGAGTCGGCCACGACTGGACCTAATGGTCAGGGGTCCCTTTACCTTTACCTAAGGTTCTAGAGAGACACAGCCAGTCAGGGTGCCTGATATGATTGGTCTGATCTGGTTTACAGCAACTTCCCATTTCTTTAGGGCAGTTTGCCCATCACTGCCAGGGCAGCTATCCTGGAGACAGCAGCTGGTTCCACAGGTGAGTCAAACAGATGGATTTGTAGCTTGGTCTGAGTTTCCCAAGTCAGGCCAAAGTCAGCACAGGCCAAAATCAGACCACTAGTGCCAGATGACGATGCACAGGTGAGTGGCAACAGCTCTGACCCCTGCAGCAGAATGTCTCACACCAGATCACTCCCTTGAAGCAAGGAGAACCCCAATGGAGACAGGGAATAAAGACTATGATCCTCCTCTTAAGCCACTAACACTTGTTTGCTACAAACCCACATGCTCCATAGGCCATTTTGAACATGTTTAGGGCCCATTTCATGTGATGTGCTGCCCAGATCTTTGGGGCCTCCAGTTGGCATGCATAAGCTGAGATGAAACATTCTCACTGCAGAGGAAGCCCAGTAAGTACCATGCCTGGCCCTGACCTGGTACCAGAGTCCTTGAATGACAAAGTAGGCACCCTATCCCTCATCCCCACACCAGCCCTCCTCACCATTTCCACTTCCAGCCAGGGAAGGTGGAACAGGGCGGTATCAAGCAAGCTTGACGCAACCTCTGGCTGCAGAACATTTGAAATGCACTGACAATGGGTGGGGCCCAATTTTCCACAGCCTTTTTCCCCACTGGTATATTCATCCTCTCCTAAGTGCTTTGGGGCAGGTACAAAGGGCTGCCTAAGTCTTCTGCTGCCTTCTTGTTGTCCGTGCTGAAGGATGAGGATCTAGCCTCCAGGAAAATATGTGTCCACCAGGTGACAATGAGAAGCATGACACCAAAGTCAAATCCACATGGGGCAGTTTCACTAAAGCTTGCTGAAGATGCAGTGGGTAGTCTCTCCCCCCCCCCCCAGCTCTGCTCCTTCATCTCCCATATCAGAAATTTAAAAATAGAGGAGTCAAGCCTGAGAATGTGGCCATGTCAGGACCAGCATCTGCTAAGGCTCACAACCCAGCAGGGGGCCACCCAGAGGTCTAACACACACACACACACACACACACACACACACACACACACACACTGCCTCTTCAAACATGTGAGTAGTGGCAAGTTACAGGCACTGGCCTGAAGGCACCTGAGGCCACCACCTTGCTGAAACTAAGTAGGTCCGGATCAGGTCTAGATATGGCCAGTGCCCACCAGGGAACCACAAATATGTCAACTTGGGTTCTGTCATGGAAGAAAGTTGGGGCATGTATATCTTCATATATGCATAGAAATGTAAGGCAGGCATCACACAGCTCCCATTGGAGGATTTACATTCAGTCAGGACAAGGGATGGAAGCAAAAGAGCAAGCAGGTTTTGAAAATCACAGATTCAAACAACAGCAGAGATTTGAATAAAGCAGGGAAGCAAGCTGTGGGGGTGGGGAGTCATTGAAAAATAAAGGGGTTGAAGTTGGTAGGGGTAGGCAGGGTTGGTGAGCAATGCAAGAAGGGGGTGGCCCCAATAATAAAATAAATAAGCAGGATTTGTCCTCGCTGCAGCATTATCTTCAACTTCAGGAAGTGGTAACTATTCTGTCTTTGGGAGGAGAGTTAAACCTGCTCACCTCCTCTGAAATCCCAGCCATTTAAATATTTATTTATTTTTTAAGGCTGCTCCTATATGCACAGCTCCATTGCAATTTCTGTTTCTTTGTTACACAGCAGCCAGGGTGGGGAACCTCAGGCCCAGGGACCAAATCTAGCCCTCAAGGTAAGAATGGATAAGAAATTAGATTTTGCTTGCATTTTCTGTCCTCTAGGGGCACAAGGGTAGTCTGGTACACTAAGGATAAAGTGTAAACATCCATCCGGTTCAGTTTTCTAGCACCCTTCAGTTCCATCTAAGACACCTCACATTTCCCTTGACATTTTGGACATGAAAGCTAACAACTGTGACCCACACACTAAACATAGACCAAAACTAATTGCCACATGCTGCTGGATGTAAGTCCTGTGGCACAGCCTGTCAGGAGGGGGTGGTAATTTGCAGACATCAAGGTATTGCCAAGTTTCCTTTTCCCATTACAGGTCAAACTCTCATTACATCTCCTTTGGTGCTTTATTTTCCCATTCACACTTCACCAAAATTCAGTTTCTTCAGCATGCTGTTTTCAGCCTAGATTGAATCTAAGTCTTGCCATCCACAAGGGTGAGTGCAGTTACCGTATTTTTCGCTCTATAGGACGCACTTTTTCCCCTCCAAAAATTAAGGGGAAATGTTTGTGCGTCCTATGGAGCGAATGCAGGCTGCTTGGCTTCAGCGATAGCAATGCGAAGCCTCCAAAGCGCAGAGGAAGTGCTCCCTCCGCGTTCCGGAGGCTACGCGTTGCTTTCGCTGAAGCCTGGAGAGCGAGAGGGGTCGGTGCACAAGACTCTCCTGGCTTCAGTGAAAGGAACCCGAAGCCTTTGGAGCGCCGCGCGAGGTCCCGCTGCCCTCCGGAGGCTTCTCGGGCTGTCCCAGAAGCCTCTGCAAGGGACAGGGATGAAGGCTTCAGGGAGCCTTCATCCCCGTGACATGCGGAGGCTTCGCACGAAGCTAGAACAGCTAGAGGGTGCGCTGAGCAGTGCTCCCTCTAGCTATTCTGGCTTTTTGGATAGCCCCATGAAGCCTCCGCGGGGCACGGGGATGAAGGCTCCCTGTGCCCTGCGGAGGCTTCGTGCAAAGCTAGACCAGCTATCCCAGTGGCTATCCCAGAAGCCAGAACAGCAAGAGGCTATCCCAGAAGCCAGATCCCTCTTGCTGTTCTGCCTTCTGGGATTCAGAATTTTTTTTTCTTGTTTCTTCCCCACCAAACTAGGTCGTCCTATCATCTGGTGCGTCCTATAGAGCGAAAAATACGGTACATGATATGTGTTTGAAAGCCCTTCCCTTGCCTAGGTGAGTCTCAGCTTTTTCTGCCCCAGGTGAATGAAGTGGTGCTTTCGATCTTGGTATATACCCACCCACAACATCACTGGGCAGGTGTGGATGCATACAAATGAAACATAAGTGGCTACACACACATCTGAACCAACTGGATCAACTGGACACACAAGTGAGGGAAATGCAGAATCCATCTGCACTGAGCTTTTCTTTTCAGAATGAAACTGCTTTGTGAAAAAGCACTTTTCAGGGGGCATAAAATCTACAATAGATCCAGATGGTGTGTAGACTATGTAGAAAAAAAGAAGATATCAGTGTGCACTGTATGCAGAATATAATGTCTTGTTTGTGAAGCTGGTGCCAACTTTATTGGGAAACGACCACCTCCAATCCCCAGACCACTTGTTTGGTCATTGTCATCCCCTCCCCAACAACACTATGGAAGTTTACAGTCCCTTCTCAAAGCAAAGGAGAATTTGGTCTTCACTTTTAATGTCACACCTTTCTTTGTGGTTGCATAAGCTGTGGTTTAAAGCAGGCAGGCTGCTTACAATTCAGGATTCATATCTCTAAATGTCTCATTCTTCTTCAATCTCCCGCTCATTAAGTGACAGGATCTAATCACAGCTCTAGTCCCCACATCCAACACGCAAACACAAATTTTCCCAGAGATGATCAAAATAGCTATTTTATTTATCTTTATTCTTTCGCAACCCTTTGCTTTATTTGCATATTCAAGTGGTTATTAGGGGGAGAAAAAGTCATGCATGCAAATTTGACATTCAGATGTCAGATCCCTCCATAAATAAGGTCAACTATGATGAGGACACATGTTACGTCTCCAATTATAGGTCTCTTAATGTCTAAATAATGCTAATGTGAAGCATCTGCCATCAGCCCATAGCTCACAAAAAGAAAGTGGGGGGGGGGGAATGTTTGTCAGTTCATCAGTTTGATTCAGTCTTTGCCATGCCTAACCTGTGAACTCACTAGAGATCTTATATCTAAAACAGGCTAAAAACTGGGCGTTGATTGTTTACGCCCTCCATTTCCCAATTATTGAATAAGCAGCTGTGAAGTCTCAGAATATTCGCCAACATTTTTCCCTCTGGGGTAAATGTGTCAGCAACAGAACACTGGCAAACAGCACACTTTCTTCATGTTCAGGAAGCTTTGCATTTGCACACAAAGCAAGAAAAGCGGGGAAAGTTGGAGGTAGGTGCCAAGGAGACTGAATTTGACTTAAATTAACCAGCCCAAGTAGAGACATCACCTTGCCAACAAAGGTCCGTATAGTAAAAGCTATGGTTTTCCCAGTAGTGGTGCATGGAAGTGAAAGCTGGACCATAAAGAAGGCTGATCTCCAAAGAATTGATGCTTTTGAATTATGGTGTTGGAGGAGACTCTTGAGAGTCCCGTGGACTGCAAGAAGATCAAACTGATCCATTCTTAAGGAAATCAGCCCTGAGTGCTCACTGGAAGGACAGATCCTGAAGCTGAGGCTCCAATACTTTGGCCACCTCATGAGAAGAGAAGACTCCCTGGAAAAGACCCTGATGTTGGGAAAGATGGAGGGCACAAGGAGAAGGGGACGACAGAGGACGAGATGGTTGGACAGTGTTCTCGAAGCTACCAGCATGAGTTTGACCAAACTGCGGGAGGCAGTGGAAGACAGGAGTGCCTGGCGTGCTCTGGTCCATGGGGTCATGAAGAGTCGGACACGACTAAACGACTAAACACACAACCAGCCCAGTGCATGGTTGCTGGTTTCTAACCAATATCAAGTTGGTTTTAGAGCAAGAGTACAGAAAAGCTGACAAGTTTGAGGACATCTCCTCTACCTGGCTGAGATTTGGATCCATAGATCCACCTCCATCACCTTCTTCAGCTGACTGTTCACCATTAAGAGTGGTCAGTCTAGGGTTATGATCTAGGAATTATCAGTTTGCTCACTTCACATAAGCACCCCAAATGCAAGCAACCCCCCCCCCAAAAAAAAATAGTTACGTGCTTTCTCTGTTTCCAAACAAGACACCAGCTGCATATCTCAGCAATACTCATTCTCTGTCCACCCACTGCCAAGAACATAAATGACAGATGACATTGTATCTCACAAGGCTTTACTGTGCCGCAGATGTCTGAGGTGGTCATCTGCCAGAGCTCTGGTGACAGTTTCACCATCTGATCTCCTGCTGTATATTTATAGTCAAATAGTGTTTCATGTAGCTGTATGCTTCCTGTTACATAACCACAGGAGAAGGAGCTAATTGATGTCAATGTCTTAAGGTCTCTCGGGTGTCAGATGGCTCAAGCGCTTGTATCATTGCACCGTGCAAAGAAAAGGTGACGGAATATAGAGTGACCAGGGTTGATGGCGAGATTTCAGAGCTTGCCGCCAAATGCCTTTAAGGTTTCTGGGGGCATGTGGGGGACCTGGTTGCTTGGAATCATAGAATTGTAGCGTTGAAAGGTATCCCAAGTGTCATCCCTGGCAAGGCCGAAATCTCAACTAAAACATCCATGACCCAATCACCATCCAATCTCTGGTTTAAAACCTCCAATGAAGGAAAGTCCATTGCCTTTCAAGGGAGTCCCTGCCATCTGCCTGGCCCGTCATGTGAGAATGGACCTTGGCAGTGGAAGCGTCTCCTCCTCACCCCTTTTCCAGCAGCCACTACAAGCTGCCAAAGGGAGGAAGCCGGCAGTGGCAGCCATGCTGCTCCTTCGCCGCTGCTGCCGCTACCACCCCTTGAGTCAAGCGCCAACTCATCCTCCTCACTGAGCTTCGTGGTGCCAGCCCTGGCAGGGGAAATAGGGACATTCCAGGATTAAATCAGAAGCTGTGATGGCTTTTGTAATTCCAGGACCGTCCCTGGAAAATTGGGAGACTTGGAATGTATGACTGTAGCTCCCATAATTCTTTGGGAACTCTGGCTGTTTGAAGTGGTATAGTGCTTTAAATGTATGGTGTGAATGTGGCCATATGAGATTACTTTTAAACAAGCTGAACCCTGCCCTCCCGCCCCCCCCCCCAAAAAACCACCCCTCTAATGGCTGCAGCCTGAGCAGCGGGAGATAATAAGAGAGGCAGTGTATGAGATTAAAATCTCTCTCCCGCCTCTCATTTTGATTCCAGTAACTTTCCTTTCACGAAGAATCTCGCCAGCACAAAAAAGAGCCATTAACAATATTTCCATCTCTGCCTCTTCTTCCCTTTCTCTTTATTACATTTATCACGAGTAATAGAGGAAGCCAGCCACTCATACAGTACAAAATGTGCTCATTCAACCCGGTTCCCCCGCACACAATGCGCGGAGCCTATTGCTTCGACGGCCGCCTTATTTTTCTCTGCCAGGTGCTGAGCGCCACCCACCTCCCTGACAATTGCCTCGGCACAATTACTGTATTGATTTGATGCAGCATTAGCCCCACGCTGGAGATGGTTTATGTTTTTTAATTTGCAATTAGATAAAAAAGAAGAAGCCGATGTCTCTTCCTTAAAAGACAGCTGACAGTTGTTTAGACTCCAGCAGAGGGTTGATGGAGTGAACTTTTTACTTGACTTCGTGAAAGCCGTTTTCTTCGCTAACTCTGGAATACGCCGCTGCTTCTCTTTCTCTGAGAGGCCTCTTAATCCCCTAGAATGAAAAAGTATCTGCCCCACTTGGTTCAAAAGCTGATTAGGCAGGAAGAAAAACAAAGCAACTACAGTGGTACCTCGGTTTAAGTACTTTATTCATTCCGGAGGTCCGTATGTAACCTGAAACGGTTCTTAACCTGAAGCACCACTTTAGCTAATGGGGACTCCTGCTGCTGCTGTGCCGCCAGAGTACGATTTCTGTTCTCATCCTGAAGCAAAGTTCTTAACCTGAAGTACTATTTCTGGGTTAGTGGAGTCTGTAACCTGAAGCATATGTAACCTGAAGCGTCTGTAACCCGAGGCACTACTGTATCAGGAGAGACCAATGCTATGCTATTGATAAGAGGGGTGGTGATAGCATCTGACATTTTTATCCCCTTGTTCATCCTGGAGGATTCAAAAGTGCTCCACTGATTTGAGGGATCCGCTCATCTGATTCTTTCCACTTGCCACCAAGGGCTTGGGAAGGCAGAAGAAGCTGAATACAACATGCGGCTAAGCCTTCTTGGGTGCATCTCAAAGGCCTGGCAGTGAATTCAGTCAAATAATGGTTTCCATCGTAGTGCATTGTTGAGAGAGACAGAGATGTCAGTGGAAGTTAGGCACAAAGGAAGTGCCTGGGTAATTTAAGTGTGTATGGAGAGAGGACAGGGAAAATAAGAACTCTTTTGTCCCCTGAGATGTGCATTATGTTCCCTTCATATTCTCAAGTGAGTTGAAGTCGTTGATTTATAGAGCTGCATGAGATAGGCATCCGTTTTGATTTTCAAGCCAAATTCAGTGGCAAGGAAGACATTTTCCCTGGAAAATATTTGGCGCATGTATTCACTGTTTTCAGTCATGTTCAGTGCCGTTGTTGCTCATCCAGCTCTTCCCCACCCCCCGGTCCTTGTTGCAGCTTGATTAGTCATTCCTGGATGATTTATTCTTATAAACAACAATTTTGTAAAAACAACAACAACATGGTTACACTATGCCAAGGTTACAACAATTTAATGTTAAAATAAAGTTACACCAATGATTGAGACATAAGTAACAATGGCATGAAGGCATCCATAAATACCAGTTGGTTAAAATAAATTTGTTTTTCAAAAGGCCTGTCTAAATAGCACTGGGTTTGGGTGGCATCTAAAAGAAAACAGGAATAGTTCCTGCTGAACCTCTGCTGGCAGGGAGTTCCACAGAACAAGTCCTGATGCAGTAAAGACTTGGTCCCTAGTGAAGACTGGCAGAACCTCAACGGCGAGGGGAACCATAAGACGTGTCCCATCATAGGATCTGAGTGATCAAGTTGGAGCATAAGTGCTCAGACAGTCGTTAATCACATGGGAGTACGTATTGAATAACAGGGGTCAGCAAACTTTTTCAGCAGGGGGCCGGTCCACTGTCCCTCAGACCTTGTGGGGGGTGGACTATATTTGGGGGGGGGGGGGATAAACGAATTCCTATGCCCCACAAATAACCCAGAGATCCATTTTAAATAAAAGAACACATTCTACTCATGTAAAAACAAGCTGATTCCCAGACCTTCCGCGGGCCAGATTTAGGAGATTGGGCCAGATCCAGCCCCCGGGCCTTAGTTTGCCTATCTATGGAATAGGGCAATGTCCCGACATATTGTAGCAAATAAGTTGTAGCCATATGATGGTTACTGAGGGTGCTAGGGAGTGAAAGCAGTGCTCCCAGGATTGTGACATGGGTGATCTCACCAACTGGGAATCGCAGGACTCAGCTACATTCCTAAAGATAAGGCGCTTTATATCCATTATAACACTGTGACACCAGAGGGCGCTGTGGAGTCCCGTCTTTTGCCAACGGGATTTCCCTTTGTATGAAGTTTACGACGCGTTTAACTGAATCGCTTTTTTGATGTGCCTAGGTCCAGCCCCACAGTGAACACAACGTTGTTGTTGCAACACTAGAAAGGATCAGATCTGACTCCACTGAAGGCAACTAAAGGCATCTGAGAGCAGGTGAGGGCACTGTAACTGAAAAAAGGAACATTTTCACAAGGAACTTGTTGGGAGAGTGCTCCAGGCTATCAGCAGCCTCGCCCCCAATCTCCAAGCATCCTCCAGTGAGCATAGCTCTGGAAAAGGCATCCCCTTCTTCTCCAGGGTGCTCCAGCAACATAAACCAACTTGATTTATGCACACTAGCCTTCTCTCTTGACACAGTACAGTGGTGCCTCTGGTTGCGAACAGGATCCGTTCCAGAGGCCCGTTCGCAATCTGAAAGGAATGCAACCCGTGTCTGCGTGTCTGTACGTGCGCGGGTCACGATTTGCCGCTTCTGCGCATGCGCGTGACGTCATTTTACTTGTCTGCGCATGCGCGAGCGATGAAACCTGGAAGTAACCCGTTCCGCTCAACCTGAAGCAAACATAACATGAGGTATGACTGTAAAAGAAAGAGGCATCGTAGTTCTAAACTACTATTTATTTACAGAATATTTACAGACAACAGCATCATGGCATCTTTTCTCTCTAGCTCCAAGAACAAACAGAACAGTGTGAAAGTACAGTTTCACAGAAACATACTGGAAGAGAGATAAGACAGTTCCTTTCTCAGGCTCCACTCAGACAGGCGTGTGAAATATACCAATCATAAAATCAGCATCGGGGAGCATGTCCCCCCAGTGGGTGGTGGGGAATCATCCCAAAGAGGAGTTGTTTTTATTTCCTGCCAAAAAATGTTCGTGAAATAATTTCATCTTGCCCTCCAAGTTGCTACTGTTGACCAAGGAGGAGCTGAGCTGGCTGGTCTCTAGTTAGCCTGGCCCCAGACCCAAAATGTAGCAAAGGAAGCACTTTCAACGCCTCTCCATTCCAGAGATTCTTTCCCTTCTCAGAATGGAATGCATGCACTAGGAGCAAGATGGCATCTCCAAAACAGATTTCATTCTAAACTTGGGGTGTTCTAAGTGAGCACCAAACGTTCCATGGATGCCATGTTTTCCAATACATCATTCTCACGGGGGTTTATGCATCTTGTTTATAGTTCCCAATGTGAACTTTGCTCATTTCTAGAGGGCATGCCATAATGTTTGTCAACTGTCAGATAGTTTGTGTGTCACTCATCCCTATGTGGTCTGAAGGAACCTCTCTAACTAGCTGTAATAAGAAAAAACGGGAAAGGGAGATTTGGGGATGAGACGTGTAAAATACAGGGCTGGATAAGGATGAATTCTATTTGGTTCCCATTTAAAGCCAAATCCATCAAATTTGCATGTTTGTAGAAGCGTGCATTATATTAGGGTAAATTGCTTCCAAAAATGTGTACATTAGTCAAAACGACATATAAAAATGTGTTTATAGGGGGAAATTCACAGTAAAATGCTGATGAATATCCACTTTCCACTCCACTGCCGTAATGCAACCTGCGTAGTTACTTATGCAAGTTACGAATTTAATGTAAATAATGACTTAATTAGTTCCAAACCATTCATTTCAATGTAAAGGAAAAGTCAATGCATTTTTTAAAAAATATATCATTAATTGCAAATTGCTTGTAGGCTTAAAAAATAATAATGTGTGTGTGTATATGTGTGTATGGATACTGACTGTATTCAATGAATTGATTTCCACTCCAGACAAAAAAAGTAAAAGCACAAACAGCAGCAATTTCTATTTCTGCCACCAGCAGAATTCTGTGACATTCCTCATTACAAGACAGACAAGCTACAGAAAAATAGACTTGCAAGTACAATTTAACCTCAAATTCTGTTTCTTCCTGGGTCAGGTTCCTCCAATTTTCATAATCCTTGGGGATTAGTGTCCTCCACTCTCCTGGAGTGACACTGCAACTCGCAAATCTCTCCATTTTATACTATTTAAACACTTGAAATGTGAAGAGGTGATCCCCTGGGGACGTTTAACAAGAGGCTTAACAAAGCTTGAGAAAAGAAAATTGTTTCACATCAGGGCAGTCTGAGAAGAGTTTTGTTTGCTTTTTTTAAAAAAGGCACATACCATAAATGGAACCATTCAAGGTTAAACCATACATACATCTCCTTGTTATTGGAAAGTGTTGTCACCTAGATATAACTTTAAATTCCCTGTTGCGAAGATCAGGTAGTGGTTTAGACCATACTTTGAGGAATCCCTAGATATTAACTATTCAGTGGCACAGAGTGCCCTCCATCACCTTCAGAAGGGGGTCCAGCTGCGCCCCTATCTTGACAGAGATAGCCTAACTTTTGTTGCCTATGTTCTGGTAACCTCTAGGTTAGATTTCTGCAACACCTTATACATGGGGATCCCTCTGAATACGGTTTTGAAACTTCAGCTGGTGCAGAATTCGGTGGCCAGGTCTCTCACGGGGGCAAGACATTCCTGACCCAACTGCACTGTCTGCCAATTAGTTTACGGGCCCATTTCAAAGTGCTGGTTTTGACCTGTAAAACCTTAAATGGCTCAGGACCACAATACCTCAAGTACCACCTCTCTCCATATGAACCTACCCAGACCCTGAGGTCATCACCTGAGGTCCCTCTTTGTGGTCCAGAGGCTGGCAACACAACAATGGGCCTTTTCTGTGGTGGCTCCACATTGATGGAATGCTCTCCCCAGAGAGGCTTGCCTGGTGCCTTCATAACATATTTTTAGGCACCAGGTGAAGACATTCCTCTATAACCAGGCCTTTGGCTGATTATGGTCTTTTAAATGTGTCTGTAGAGGGGGTGTTATTGGTTTGTTACAGGGAACAAGTTACAGGGAACCAGGCAGAGGGCCTTCTTGGTAGTGGCACCCGCCTTGTGGAACGCCTTCCCACCAGAAGTCAAAGAGAACAACAACTACCAGACTTTTAGAAGACATCTGAAGGCAGCCCTGTTTAGGGAAGCTTTTAATGTTTGATATATTACTGTATTTTAATATTTTGTTGGAAGCCGCCCAGAGTGGCTGGGGAAGCCCAGCCAGATGGGTGGGGTATAAATAATAAATTCTTATTATATTATTATTATTTGTTTCTTCATTGGGTGGCAGTTGAGATGGGTTGAGGGAAAGAAAACTGGTGCGGCCAGGAGTGGCCAGCAGGGAGCAGTGCCGCCATAGACCTCCGCTCCTGGCAGCAATGTTGCTACCATTTCTCCCTCACGCCATTTCTCCCTCCCCCACCCCCAACTAGGTTTTTGAAATTAGCCTGGGGGCCGCAGGTGTTCGTGCGATAAACAGCCCTGAATTTCAAACCGAACCTTGCCTTGGATTTTTAATACACATTGGCCAACAAAATACCTGCTTGATGCTCGACAGGCAGACCTACCGTAGCGGAGATATCAACGCGCTCCGAGTCCCAGGTGATGCAATTACCCACTTAGCTTGTACCGAAGCCTCGTGGCTCTGGAGCACATTATCAAACTCATCCAGCACTTATCGCTGGGTACCAAACAGCTTGCACCAGTCTTCTCAGATCAGGTTAATCAACCCTCTGGTATGCCACCCGCATCCAAACCACCCAGACTGTTTATGCGCTTGCTATAGCGGGTGCCGTTGAATAGCTTTATCAGGCTGCTCCACAACAAGGGGGAGCCAGACTGAGAAGAAATACCCACATTTCTCCTCCTTGAGAAACTCTAGTTGATTTGGGGACTCGAGATGTTAGGTCCTGACATAGCGTCTGAAAAACACAGATAAAGCCGACAGAACAACACTATCTTTGGGGGCTGGGAGCATCTTGTTCTGCGGAGAATACCTCTTCTCTTGTTGACACCATCCAGGAAAGCATCCCTTGGATTATATGAATATATTGCCATGCCCAGAGGTAGGGCATGTGCCATGCAGAAGGTCTCATATTCAATCCCCAGCATTTCGAGGTAGGGCTGGGAGAGATCCCAGACTGACATCCTGGAAGACTGATGGGCCAGTGGTCTGACTCAGTAGAAAACAGCATGTTCCATTTAACCTGAAGCATTTTTATTAGGGATTGTAGGGAAAGATCTGCCAAAAAAGCTGAAAAACATCTTCATGTATGCAACAACGGCCGCAAGAGTTCTGGTAGTACAAGGATGGAAGACTGAAGAAACCCCAACTAAGAATCATGGCAAGAAAAATTGACGGACTATGCAGAACTGGCAAAACTGACATACAAGCTACGGGACAAGGATAACTGTGGCTTTAAGGATGAATGGGAACCCTTTTACAAAGTATCTGAAGACACAACAAAGCGAACTGGACTCCTTGGCTGGTTTTGAATAAACATTCACAAACTTTTTATTGATAATAATCAGCTAAATAGTTTGAGGATTTATACAACGGTGTAACATGCAGAAAACAGCATTTTTAGAGAAATCAAAGACTGGAACTGAGGGAAGTCGGGGGTGGGGGTGGGTTCTGTGGGGGGAGGGAGGGGGAGGGAGGAAAAATGGGGGGGGGAATAAGGATGATATGTTTCTGGATCATATGTTTTGTTTTAATTCTGAATAAAAAGTTATTTTAAAAAAGAAAAAGAAAACAGCATCATAAGTTCTCCCAAAGAACCCTGGGGAATAGTTTCTTGTGGGCTCTGAGACTCGTTTGGAACACCCTGTTCACACAGCTCCAGTTCCCAGAGTTCCCAAGAAAGAGGGATTGACTTTTAAATCACTCTGAAAATTGAACCTCTGTGAGATGGTTAGGAACTCTCAGCACCCTTAAGAAGCTACACTTCCCATGATAAGAGCTTCTTTTTTTCTACAAAACAAATCTTTTGACTTATTTTGATGGTGATGGTAAAACTTACTTCTTTGTACACATTAGATGAGAACAGGGGGGGGGAACACCCCACTTTTCCTGTTAAAGCATATTTCTTCCTCTGTTTATGGCTTTTCCTCTTCCTTCGTTCATTAGGCTCCGAAATATATATGCAATGCAACAAAAGCATTTAGTTAAAGTAAAAGGGTAGTTAGTGTTAAAACACACTGTAAAATGCCCTATAAGCCTCCCATTTGGTTAAGAATGCATAAACATGCAGGTTGCGAACTGAGGGTGGGGGAGAAATCTGAATTTGTTTGCCTTTTAATAAGAACCTAACTAATTCGTACTTCTTGAAACAATACGCAGACTGAAACACAGTCATCCCATGAAATTGTCACTGCTCTGAATTTTTGTGATGCCGTTTTCCAGCCAAGCATTATGTACAAAAATGCATACACACACACACACACACATATATATACACATGAGGGGGAAGTGTGTTGCAATAATGTTTATGTTACTGCATGATGGATGCAAAAATGTGTTTATTGGGAGGAATCTGCACTAAAAATTTCACTGACAGTTTTTCGCAAGGGGTGTGTGTGTGTGTGTGTGTGTGTGTGATTGCAAATTGCAAACTGAACTTAAGACTGGGGAAATGAGAAATTGAAATCGACAGATTCATTCACCCCTAGCTGCATGTCTCATTTGCATAGATAGATAGATAGATAGATAGATAGATAGATAGATAGATGATAGATAGATAGACTGATTGCCATTCTGCTCTGCCATTTGGACCTTTGGGGCTTAGGCTGAAAAAGCTGAGGCCATCAGAAGCCAGAAATGCAAGGCACCACTTTTGCCTAGCTTTCTCTTTCCTGATCCCCTCCAAGGGATAGTTGAGGATTCAGCCCATGTAACTAAGCCAGTGCCCATTTCAACCAGGCAGTCTCTGCGTAGTGGAGACCTCCTCCTCCATCTACATTCACCTAATGTCGCCTTTACACCCTCTACCAGGACCTAAATTCTTATCAGGCGCACTTACTGACACTCTCCACTCCTCAAGTTGCGCTAACAAGATTTGAAAGATGCTATTAAGCACATTATTCCAACCTCACGTTGGTGCCCGTAAGGTTGTGAGTTGCTGCTGTTGTTTTAATGTAATAAATATATTCTAGCACGATAGCAGAAGCTGTTCTTGGATTAAGGAAAGCAAGGTCGTATCAGGGGCAATTCTGCTTGTTGCAGCCTGCAGCTAAATGGGATGGTTGCCACCTTTTTTTCTGTGATTCGGTTCCTGCGCCTTTTTAAATCGGCCAAAATTTTCTTTTTTAAGATAGAGGCTTTTAAGTGGTTGTGCCTAGACTTTGGAAATCTTTCTCTATCCCTCTCTCTGTCGGCATTTTGCAAGCATGCGAAGATCTTATTTAAACGGGCCTTTGACCTGTCGAGACAATGACTTTCGATTGCTGCTTTTTATTGGGTTTTTTTTAAAAAAAAACCTGCTGACTCCTTTAGGCAGCTGATGTAGCGCAGTTAAAGACTCGGTTACAAACTCGGGAAGTCCTTGGTTCAAATCCTGCCTCCATCATGAATTCACTAAGTGGCCTTAGGCAAGTGTAAGTGTAAAACAGTTATCGAAAAGCACAGATAAAATGCAATCATCCATCACAATATTATTTAAAGAACACAGATTTTAAAAAACACAGAATTTCAAACCAAGTGTACAGAACAAAGAACTGCAAATGCAAAATTAAAAGGCGCCTGAGCTTTCCCTCCCCTCATCCCTCCCCATCTCTTTTTTCTTGTGTGCTGTGCCTTAACACCAGGCATAGGCAAACTCCGGCCCTCCAGATGTTTGGGACTACAATTCCCATCATCCCTGACCACTGGTCCTGTTAGCTAGGGATGATGGGAATTGTAGTCCCAAATATCTGGAGGGCCGGTGTTTGCCTATGCCTGTTTTAAACTGTTATCTCTGAGGGCAGGAACTGTCTTACTAGTCAATCACTTTCTATTATTCCATTCTGGCATGTAAGATTCAGTCGAGATTCCTGCACCGCAAAGGGGTTGGACTAGATGGGTCCCTTCCAACTCTGCAGTTCCAGGCCTCTCTGGGGACCTTACAGCCAAAGAACAGGGTAAAAATGATTTTTAAGAACAACTGAAGGCAGAGGAACAAGGTTAGCTGTAGTTAATAATGATAACTGAAAAAGCAGCACTAGCAATAATGTGCAGGTGTCCAATGTGACAGCAGGGTAAGACTTTGTATTTAGCAGTTCAAGGCACCCAAAAGGCAGCTGGGATTCCTTACCATGAAAGAATTGGATAGAATCATGCAGAGCATGGAGAAAGGGGGTAGAGAGAAGCTTTCCTCCCCCTCTTATAACACCAGAACTCGGGACATTCAATGAAGCTGAATGCTGCAATATTCAGAACAGATAAAAGAAAACCATTCTTCATGCAGCACAGAGTTAAACTATGGAACTCACTGCCACAAGAGGCAATGATGGCCACCCATATGGATGGCTTTAAAAAGGACTGGACAAAACCATGGAAAAAGAAGGTGACTACTAGCTTTGATTACTATGTTCTGCCTCCACAATCGGAGGAAGTAATGTTTCTCAATACTAGCTGATGGGAAACCACAGAAGAGATAATGCCAGACCCTCCAAGTGTCCCTATTTTCCAGGGATGGTCCCGGATTTACCTACAGAAGCCGCCTCGGTTTCTGATTTGATCCCACTTTCCCTTAGGATGCCCCTATTTTCACTGGGGAAATGTTGGAGGGTGTGCTAGGACGTCCCTATTTTCATTGGAGGGTATGGAGTTATGTGACACACTCACACCCCCCGAGCCAAGGAGACAACTAACGATACAGCCTTTAGAAGACATCTGAAGGCAGCCCTGTATAGTTCTATTATGTTTTTGATGTATGTTGGAAGCCACCCAGAGTGGCTGGAGCAACCCATTCAGATAGGTGGGGTATAAATAATGAAATTATCATTGTTGTTGTTGTTGTTGTTGTTATCATCATCATGGAATAAGACATCACTATTTTCATCGGAGAAATGTTGGAGGGTATGTAATGCTATTGTACCCGGGTCTTGCCTGCAGGCTTCCCAAAGACATCTGGGCATCTACCGTGAGAACAATAGGAAAGCCATTTTGCCTGATCCTGCAGGCCCTTCATATGTTCTTACCATATATTTACTGATTTATCACATTTACAGTGGTACCTCGGGTTACATACACTTCAGGTTACAGACTCCGCTAACCCAGAAATAGTGCTTCAGATTAAGAACTTTGCTTCAGGATGAGAACAGAAATCGTGCTCCGGTGGCACGGCGGCAGCAGAAAGCCCCATTAGCTAAAGTGGTGCTTCAGGTTAAGAACAGTTTCAGGTTAAGAACGGACCTCCAGAACGAATTAAGTACTTAACCCGGGGTACCACTGTATATGTCATATCTAAGGAGCTCCTCTTCCTCCCCACCTTATCCTCACAACAACCCTGTGAGGTAGGTTCAGCTAGCAGACAAGGAGGCAAGGTACACTCAGTGAGCTTCCATGGTGGAATGGGAATTTGAACCCAAGCCTACAAGGTTCTAGTCTGACACCCCAACAACCTAACCTCTACACCACATTGGCTTTGGAAGTGATGTAATACATAAGGTAAAGGTAAAGGGACCCCTGACCATTAGGTCCAGTCGTGACCAACTCTGGGGTTGCAGCGCTCATCTCGCTTTATTGGCCGAGGGAGCCGGCGTACAGCTGGTCATGTGGCCAGCATGACTAAGCCGTTTTTGGCGAACCAGAGCAGCGCACGGAAACGCTGTTTACCTTCCCGCCGGAGCGGTACCTATTTATCTACTTGCACTTTGATGTGCTTTCGAACTGCTAGGTTGGCAGGAGATGTAATACATATTGCTATCTAAAGAGTAAATAATATTTAGTTGGCTCCAGTCCTGGCTCCCTTCCTAAGAAAAAGGCCACAGCTCATTGACTGAGCCTCTAGTTTGCATGCAGATGGTCTCAGGTTCAATCCCCAACATTTCTAGTTGGGACTGTCTGCTACCCTGGAAAGCTGCTGCCAGCCAGTGTAGACAAAACTGAGCCAGATGGACCGGTGGTCTAATCCAGGATGAGGCAGCTTCCTATGTTCACCTGCTATAGACTCATGGTAGACCCATTGAAACTGACAGATTTAAGCTAATCATCTTCATTAACTTTGGAGTAGGCCTAATGTTGCATATAACTCACTAAGTCCAGAGTTTAAAATGGTCAAACTTCGCTATTGCTCCCTGGCTGTGAATGTTTAAACATATAGTCTGCAAAGTCTTTTTAAGTTCTGCGCTGGAATAATTCACATTTTTGGGGAAAGCGAATGGGGGGGACACTTGTTATCGGAAAAACAAGCCAAGGGAACCCTCTGGAGTTCCTCTGGCACTCATCTCCGCCGTAGTCATTCTTTCCTTGACACCTACTTCCCGCTGGTTCCAATTATGTAGGTTATGTTCCTGCCAGTTTAGCTGTGATGACGGCTTTAATAATTGATATTAACATGCTTAATATGCTCACTTGCTATTGCATGTGCACGCTTGTGGGAGTGTGCGCTTATTCTTTCGTGGTTCAGACTGAACCGAAGTCAAAACAGCATCCTGTACGGTTCTTTGGTAGAGCGATGAAGTCCTCTTCGGAAACAGAATGGACAACCTGATGTTTGAAGTCTGGGCCACTAAGAATCTGTGTGGGGTTGTGGTTAGAATATGAGGAGATTTGAATGCTCCCAAATCTTTTCTCAGAAGAAGAAGAAGAAGAAGAAGAAGAAGAAGAAGAAGAAGAGGAGGAGGAGGAGGAGGAGGAGGAGGAGGAGGAGGAGGAGGAAGAAGAAGAAGAATAGTAGTAGTAGTAGTAGTTTGGATTTGATATCCCGCTTTATCACTACCTGAAGGAGTCTCAAAGCGGCTAACATTCTCCTTTCCCTTCCTCCCCCACAACAAACACTCTGTGAGGTCAGTGGGGCTGAGAGACTTCAAAGAAGTGTGACTGGCCCAAGGTCACCCAGCAGCTGCATGTGGAGGAGCGGAGGTGCGAACCCAGTTCACCAGATTACGAATCTACTGCTCTTAACCACTATACCACATGAGTTCTCTACTTCCTGTGGAACAGAACCTAGGGACAGGGAGCACAAGGAGCTGTCATATACTGAGTCAGACCATTGGTCCATCTAGCTCAGTGTTGTCTGCACTGATTGGCAGAAACTCTCCGGGGTTTCAGACGGGGTCCCTCCCAGCCCTACTTCTATGTTAGAAGAAGAAGAGTTTGGACTTGATATCCCGCCTTTCACTCCTCTTAAGGAGTCTCAAAGCAGCTAACAATCTCCTTTCCCTTCCTCCCCCACAACAAACACTCTGTGAGGTGAGTGGGGCTGAGAGACTTCAGAGAAGTGTGACTGGCCCAAGGTCACCCAGCAGCTGCATGTGGAGGAGCGGGGAAGCAAACCCAGTTCACCAGATTACGAGTCCACTGCTCTTAACCACTACACCATGCTGGCTGTTAGTACCGACACCTTGAACTTGACCCTGTAACACATTGGCAGCCACTGCAAGCAGAGTGATAAGTGCTGGTGGTGGTTTGCCCCCCCCCCAAAAAAAATCATAGCCACTACATTCTGCCCCAGCTGTAATTGCAGTAATCCAACCACGAGGTTACAAATCAGGACCAATATATTTTGGCACCTGAGACGAACCCCCAAATGGCACCCCCTCCCCTCCAGGGAAGCAGGAGTGTGAGAAGATCTACATCCGGAATAGGGGGGGTGGAAGAGAGATGGACATTAGGATCTGCTTCCCCAGTGGATCCTGCTCCCAGAGGTAGTCGCCTTACCTTGCCTCATAGACAGGAAGGCCCTGTTACCAATGCATGGGCAATTGTGGTCAATCCATCCCACTCCCAGAACAGACATAGCTGTTTTACCAACCCATTCTTAAACCGTGTAAGACTAGGTTCTAAAATCACCCAGTTCCACAACTGCCCTTTAGCTCTTTCAATTTTCTCCTCTGAGCGGTGTTTGATTACAGAAAGTTCTGCTTTAAACTAAAAAATATGGGGCAGTTATGCAGTGACCCAGCCAGCCCGTGTTCATATTTTCGGTTACTGGCTGCAGTGTGATTTCATGTGTTGTTGCTCAGGCAAAATTCATCATATCCTACCCACCACCCCACCAGATACTGGGTAGAAAGTGAGGTGAATAAATTCCAAATTCCTCAACCTTTTCTTTTGTCAACTGCACTGCGAAATGGGTCTGCTACCAGCAGTTCTTTGTAAACGCTCAGTACTTAAGCCCTATTACTGAACATAGAAAACGATTCTTCAGATGCTGGCAGGGACATCTGCCAGTGACCAGTGGCGAAGCTGCATGCTCTGCTACTGGGGGCGAAGAGCAGGCGGGGGCGTGGCTGGCAGCCCTGGGGCGTGGCGCACATCCCAGGGGTGTGGCATGCATCCGGGGGCATGGTACGCCAACGCGAGGGTGTGATGCGCATTCTGGGGGCATGATGCGCCACCTGTGGGGTGTGATGCCCGGCGCACAGGGAGTGCACGGCGCATGTCCGGGGGGCTGCTGCAATGGCACCCTACCAGAATAGTGGTACCGGGGGCGATCCACTTCCTCTGCACCCCCATTCCTCCGCCAGTGCCAGACCTTCTTTGGAAATAGATTTCCAAGGTTCGCAGTCAGCTTCAGCTAACAGATGACTGATCTGATCTGTCCAGCAAGCATTGCCCTCACTCTGCATAGGCTTCACTTGCCCTCTCTGAAATCAACACAGCTGTAACAGCAACAAAATAGCACAAAAGCAGAAGCAGATTGGGTGGAAACAATGGATATGAACCCAGTTTTAGAAATTGAACAGTTTCATTGAATTAGGGGTCAATGAAGAAAAATAGTTCCACTCCACAAAGCACCGTCCTAACATATACCTTTAATTAAAATGCTAAATTTCCTCTGTCTTTTGGTTTCTGTTTCTGGAACTGGTGTCAAGATGTTAGTTGTTTTGGACTGGGTGATTAACTAATAATGATACTACAAGAATTCTCTGTCGGTTTATTCCAACCAGTTTCTGGTAATTTCATAAATGACAGAGTGGGGAAGAGACTGTCTTAGAATATCTACTTGATATGAGGAGAGTGTTGCTGTAAAGAAGAGATGGGAAGGGGTGAAGGTCTACCACTTACTGGCCACCAAGTTAGATGTCTTTAAAAGAGGATTAGACAAATTCGTGGAGGTTAAGGCTATCACACTTTCTCCTGAGATAAGCATTTTTCTACATAGCCAATCAGAGAACCACATCACAAAATTCAGAGAAGCACAAATTTCAAAAGATAGCTGAATCTGTGTACTGGTCCAGGAAGTACAAATTAGGTCCGAACCAAATTTCTTCCCCATCATTAACAATGGATGATTTAGCCTTTCCCCCTTTCCTAGTGTTATTTAATTCTCATGTGCCCACTCAGGCACAGCTGCAACTTCCATGCCTTTCTTGTACAGATTAAATCTCAATATGGTTTCCAAACATCCTCCCTTTGCTGGAAAAATATTTGACAGCTGATGAAGTTTTCTTTGGGTGCTTCCTTCATCTTCCCCCCTCCCACCCCAGCCTACCCCCTGCCGCCCACAATCTCAGATGAAATCCTAGTTGGATGAGCAGTTGCTGCAGCCAAGTCAGTTTTTGATCGAGTTGTATTAACTTTGAAAAGCTGACTGACTCATGCTTAAAATGGAGCCACTTAAAGGCAGATGAAAGACCTTTTTTATCCGTGTTGAAGGAAGTTGTTCAAAAGCAGCAACAGGGTGGTGTGGGTTTTTTTATTCCTGAAGACAAAAGAATCCCTTTTCTTACTTTGCTACTCTCTTGAAAAAGATCCTTTACAGCACTAACTTTGTTCGCCAGAGACGAATAATGGGAGGCACAGAAGGAGGTGGAGTGAAAATTTAATAGGGAGTTTCCTGCAGATTGTATAAAAGGTGGCGTGTAGTTTTTAAACTGATGGTGATAGTGTTTAGGTTGACAAGCAAGCTCCAGAAGAAAGCAGGTCATCCCATAATCAGCCTGAGGAAGATACACACCACTGTATCCTTTTGTGATTCTGGAATTCCTCCAGGCAGCATTTCTCAAACTGTGGACTGGGGAGAGGGATGGGCAAATTGTTGATTTTTGCTTCTCTCTGATTCCCTCCCTGCCCCCCTGGCATCTTACATTTAGTTCCCCACATTTCAATGTCAGTTTTCATTTTTTCCCCTAGTGCAAATTTCTCCCAATATACAAGTGTTTCCATGCAATTTCGCCTAACATACAAATCTATGCAAAACAATTTATCCTAATAGGATGCAATTTTTGGTGTTATTTTCATTTATATATGCATTTTTAAAAAACATTAAACATTTATCAATTGGTACATCTTTTGTGCTGACCTGCATCTGACTTCAGCCTTGACAGAAGCTGCCTTATACCAAGTCAAACCATCGGTCCATCTAGCTCAGTGCTTACAGCACGGACTGGCAGTGGCTGTCCAGGATTTCAGGCAGGAGTCTCTTCCAGTCCTTCCTGCAGGTGCCAGGAATTGAACCTGGAACCTTCTGCTTGCAAGGCAGATGTTCTACCACTGAGCTATGGCACTTCCTCACACACACACATGACTTCAGGTTTCTTAAATGAACTAAACATATACAGCCGTACATTGGAAGCCGAACGCCTTGGCATTCATACGTTTTGGCTCCCAAACGCTGCAAACCCAGAAGTGAATGTTCTGGTTTGCAAACATTTTTTGGAAGCCGAACGGACTTCCAGAACAGATTCCGTTCGGCTTCCAAAGTACAACTGTACATGTAACAATGCATAAAAAGGTAAAGGGACACCTGACCATTAATTCCTTTTTTTATTATAAATATTTATTAAATTTTTTTGAATACAAATGCATAAATAATAAACAACATTACTTATATCATAACATAATTTCATCACTTCTTTGGACTCCCTCATGTCTCCCGCTCCCACTTACATCGTTAAAAAGTTTTTTCAAGCAAATTATCATCTTGTTTACAATCTTATATCCGCTCATTTAAATACAATCTAGCAGTTCTCCAAAAGGTTTATATTTTCCTTAGTCTCACTTAT